>NC_081405.1:445443697-446043697 GCF_030272615.1 Cryptomeria japonica
ATCACCACCCAAGGTCTAACATGAAACCAACACTCACAAGGGCAGCGACAAAGGACGACTCACAAAGGTACTCAAAACAGGACAAAACAACAACACACTAGCAAACGTAGGGACAAGTGTCATCACATGACCTGGTATGGATACCATGGCAAGTCTTCATAGGTCCCATCCCATGCACTGGTAACCCTGGCAACCTAATCCAAACTTCCGGCCCATCCAAGCCTCATGTGGACCCACACATCCTCTCGTGAAGACAAGGAAGATGGTTTGCCATTTTAGGCCTTCTCACAGTATGCCGAATCTATGATAGCATTCGTCCCATGTGTGAGGCACATTCTCTTATTTAGAGATTATTTTCTAATCTACTTAGGTTATCACTTATTAGACTCACTTTCGACGGGTTACCCAACAGCCACTTTGGGCGCAGCCCCCAATCGAAAGCCACTTTCCCATACGACACTAGACTAACTCAGACGAACTCAAACCACGGAATACACATGGTAAGATGAACGGAGTTCAAGAAGAGAGAACCAATCATCTGGTCAAACACGACTCAAGGGTAATCACTTACTGACGGTACTCTAACTAGAGACCTGACAACTAAGGTTAACCGCGAATCATTATTCGACTCACACAACGAGGATATGACCAACTATGACAACATCACAATTCAACAATCAACTTGGAATTCGAGGACTGATACAGGAACACCAAATCATCCATACGACAGGGTCCTACTTACCAAGCAAAACATGCCATTTCATAATTAAGGCGAATACAGAAATTAAACTCGCAAGGCAATAATCAGAAAAGACATTATTCCCTCAAATTGATTTAAACATTAAAAACGATCAAGTTTTCTACATGATCTAAAAACATATTACAGTTATCTACCTTGTCAAGGGATAAGTTATACTTGGTTTTCTGGCTCTCTAAAGTTCAAAGCATCGAACAGACATATAAAGCCATGAGAGTTTTAAACCATATTTATAATAATAAAATTCAGACAACCGATATAATTATAAAAAGGACGTCTAAAAGAAGATAATCATTATCAAAAGTATATCGTTAAATTCTAAAGATCAATGGTTAATTACTCATTTCTAACCTTTCCATATGACTTATATCCTTAAATTCTTCAACCAATATGAATAAAGAATAAAGTACGTTTTACCTCCAAAAAGATTATTCAATATAAAAATATTTTAACTTCTCATCTACACACCGTTAAAATTATGCCTTGCATAATCACTACAAAAAAAAATAATGCATCAACAATACATTCTTGCCCCATTTCTCATTATCAAGACTTTAACAAAAAAAGAAAATCTTCATTGAATAATATCCAACATATTATAAGCATATTTATTTTTTTTTTTTTGAATGGAAAAAAAGAAAACATAAAACAAAAAAAACCATTTTAAAAACTACAATACACAACCAAGGAAAACGCGTTGAAAACGCATGAGAAAATGCATGAGAAAATGCATGAGTCCACGGCCCGTTCCCTAACCCTAGCCGTAGGGAAAGGCGTGGGCGGCGTCACTGAACTTGGCCAGGCGGCGGCAGCGCCCTGCGGTGCCCGCAGGTCCACGGCGCCCTACGGCCACCGCGGCCCTGCGGCCACCGCAGCGTGCCGCGGCCGGATCTCCAACGCCTGCGAGGAAGGGGGGGGATACGAAGGGCGTGAGCGGGGGAAGAAGGGGGGACGCGCAGGGGAAGGGGAGGAGGAGCAGGGGAGCTCGGCTCCCCTCCTCCAAACCCCAACCCATGGTTCGAACAATAAACACATACGCCCAAACCGAAGGTTTAACGCAAGATGCCCAGATCAGTATAAAATAAATATAAACCACTCCCAGTTCGAATGAGATATAACGTATTTTGTTTTTGAAACACAGTTTGGAAATAAACACAAACGCCCAGTTTGGTTCCGAATCAAAAATGCCCAGCGCTAAAACAATATAACCATAGATCGAAAATGATATGTATTTTTCTTTAATAAAACACACAGGTTCAGCATTAACAAGTTCGTTTTAAACGAACTGTGTATTGGGAAACAAGATATATGATGATAACCATTTCTTTCCCAAACACAAACAGGTTTTAACACCCAAACGATAAGAGGAAAACAACATCTCAAAAGCACTTCCAGCCAAGCTGGTTAATCCACAAAACCAATCAAAAACATGAAATCCAACTCCCATTTCCATTTAACCAATAACTAAAATTGGGAATTGAATCCTACCTGATCTCGCGTTCCTAGCAAGATCTGCTGAGGAGTCCCAATCTCCAGCTGTCCAAAACCATCTTTCTCCATCCAAAATCCCCAAATTCCTTCCCAAAATTTTTTTCCAACCAAAATTTTTCCAAATTTGTCTATAAGATCAATTTCCTTTACCAATCCATCTTTAACATAAAATTTTATTGAATAGAACCAGCTTCAAAAATCAATTTCTATAGCCAAATTAACTTTCATGAGATAAGAGCAACATAAATAACTCAATTGATTACACTTGCCAGGCATAAGAAAACCTTTCCCAAGACTATGTCCCATAACATAGTGACAAGCTAACACAATTTACTCCATGATACAAATAATAACCATCCACATAACTGGAATGCATAACAGAAAAGGCCACATGGGAGCATGTCTAATGCTCGGTCAAGGATAACATGCATGATCAGCATCTCTATGCCTGATCTCAGAACAACAATATGATCATAAAAATCCAATATCTCACTCAAAGGCTTGATGGTGCTAGGCACACCATAGCGGTGCTACCTTCCATACAAGACCCTTGTGAATATCCCTTGTTGAACAAGGTGGTTAGCCTCCAAGAGATAGTCACCACACATAGGTAGGTAGTGGATACTAGCTGCATCACAGCCTCACATACCTCCATCCTCAAGGTTCCTTGCGTCTACTTCCTCGTATACACTCATCCAAGCCCGTCTCCTACGTTCTTGGAGAGGAATTCACATTGCAACACAAGACCAGCATCTGAAAACAATAAGGATAAACCAGTTTAGCCACCAAAGTACAGAAGAATAAAGATAATAAATCCTCAATTCCAACAGTAAGGCAAGAAAATAATCCGGAATCTCAACACCAAATCAAAGTGCAAAAGATCACAAGATCGTGGCTAAACCTTCACAGTCAAAGTAAAATAAATTGCTGATCCCCAAAGAAATATAAAGAATAGCACAACTGCACATAACATCACTGTGTGACTAATAACTAGCCACCAACGAGGAAGGAAGGAACAATCGTCAAGCTATCCTAGTAGCTCATCATATGGTGTGGCCAAGTCACACATCCACATGGCATGGCAGTGTGCACCTCGACATCACCCCACATCACGTCGTCACGTGGCATGGCTCTACCCAATACCTAGCAGTAGGCCGCATGGAAATGTCTACTACATCCCGCATCGTGTCTCAGCACGGCATGGCAATACTCCAAGCGGACAAAGCACGCAATGGACGTATCCCGCATGGCAATGTACCCCGCGGATAAGGCACGCGCTGGTCACACTCCGCATAGCAATGTTCCTCTCAGGATACTCGCCGTAAGCCAGAGGTATACATGGCTAAGGTCTACCCACAAGTCTACCAACACTAGTCAGTTGGCAACTTATGTAAGAACAATAACACGCCTCTCATGAAGACAAGGCAACAGATGCTCCAATAGAATTCCATCAATATGCTCAAAAACTGGAGAGGAATGGGCTAACACATATAAACCTATAAATAGATTCATCAATAAGGGAAAGTATTGAGTACACCTTGATACAGTTTAGTAGTACAACTATATCATTCCTCGAAGTAGAGAAGCTAAGGTCGCTTCGCGTCGATATTACTCGTACGCCAATCCATACTATTCAAGGAACGGTTACTTCGAATACTACCCCTTCACATACCGAGTTACCCACAACCCGAGGTTTGGTACTCAGTAGGGAAACAAATAAGCAACATATCCTCCATGGTTGATTACTTCACCAATCCATGGGCACACATAATAAGCACTGGTTTCTTACAACACACACAAATGCACCAGTACTGGTTTAATCACATTTACGGGGAGTACTTTTCAGTACGCTAACATCTATTCAAGGAAGATTTCAATTATGCTCTCTATATAAATAACTGAATCAAATTTACTCTAGATACAAATACTGAATTCATTAACGATTCACAATTATATAAGGAACTAACATCATTCCTATAGCTTTCTCGAATCTCACTAAGCATTCATAACTAAATTACTAGCTAAGCAAATTCATTTCTTAAAGCTTAAGACTTTCATCTATCACTATGAAGCCAAAAGGCCAACATACAATTTCACATGTTTTATAAGCATTCTATTTAAATCAATGCACTCTTTAATACCATTTTTAAAAATCCTATGATTAGGCAAAGAGAAGGAAAAGAGAGTTTGATAACCAAACTATTTCCTACAAAGACACAAGATCAATCAAGATCGCGCTATAATATTAAATTTCCCACTATAAGCCTATCATTTAATTACACGGTTTTCATTTCGTTACCGTTTAGAAGGATGACAATCAGCCTAACAACACATTTCCAATAGTTATGGTTGCAACAGGAGGTTCTAGTTTCCCAAACAAAACAGAGATCAAGAGAGGCAATCTTTTCGATAATGCAAGACCTCATAAGAACACTCACTTATAATATTACAATATAGACACATGTCATAATTTGCAACCTACTAGGGAAGATCACATTACGATCAAAGATAAGCAAAGAGCTATTACCCAAATAAAACATATTAATGCGTGCACATCAAACAAGCTTTTCTATTCACACTTTCTAAACACATTAAGGTAATTACACATACCCAAAAGCGAGTTCAATGGAGCATTTGCTAAAATAAATCTTTCGGAAACACATAAAAGAATCTTTCAGGGAACACATTAATACTCTCTTGAAGCTACAATAACATGCTCCTTTTTAATACTTCTTCTACAAACCAAGCAGTTTCACATAATTCATCTATTCGCATAAGAATGCACCTTACTAAGGTAGAATTTAATCGTGCTACTCCTACAAGATACACATGGAGAATTCTTTAAACATACACGTACAATTTTCTCCCATCACCCAAAATAATTTTTTTTAAAACCCATAGCCCATTTAATAATCTAAAGACATAAACGTCATAAAGCTCACCCAAGGGTTCAAGAAGTCACACCTTTTTTCTCTCTTGCAAACAAGAAAACTCGAATCAAAGATAATTACACATATCTTAATCATTTTAATTTCCAGAAATAGAGAGAGAGAAATGGTGATGATCATTTAATTTTCTACAATATAAGCATTCAATAATTGCCATACTAGTCCTTCAAGCGAACAACACTAAGCTAGATCATAATCTTAAACAAACACAATTCGCACTTTCAAATTCAAGATAAGCACGGACCAATCCAATTGGGTTAGTCTAAAGAGTACAACACTCAATAAGGGAAGTACATAAAAGCACTCAAACACCAACATCAAGAAGGTGAAAACAAGGTGTGAACACACACGTTACACACCCGACAAGGTCTACTCAATCACTCACATGCAAAAGGAGGACAAGCATACACATAAGGTCGATACACCTCACACAAATAGAGGGCACACGCGACACCAGAGATCCCAATGTTTGCAACATGGGCTCTGATATGTTTAGTAAGGATTTTTGTTAAGCGTTACTCCTTGGTGTCACGCAAGCGTGATTGAGACATTAAGCCCACCAAGATACCAAACAAATGTAGTCACACAAGCATGATTTAGACCTTGAGGCCCTACTTAGATGTTGATATGAGAAAGAGTCCAAGGGTCATCACTTCCCAAGTAACTACAATTCCCATGTAACCCTTCCTTCAAAGCTTTCGCCCATCAGGTATTTATTTATAGTGAGTTAGAATGCCAAGGTATTCTAGCCGTACTCAATTTGGGTCATTCCCTTCTCATGATTGTCACTTGCTTGCAAAAGCAAATGGTCGGGAAGGCAGGCCCTCTAAAGGTGACACACAATCAAAAACATGAGCATGGTATCGAAGATCTGGATTTTTGATCACCCTAAGAAAGATGAGAGCATACTCTCCTACTCCAATGTCAAAATCAATAATCAAAGCAAACATACATTCATTCAATCCTATTTAGCAATAATACTAAGTGCCTAAATATTAATTACAAACACAAAGTTTAGTTGTAGTCCAAGGCAACCTGCAAAACCCAAGTCAAAAGTTTGATATGTTTAGTCTTTGACTATCGAACCTACATAAAATGTGTTAGTAGTTTCATTTGTTGTCTTTGAAATGCATATGCCAAGGTGCTGCACAGAGAATCAGTACCAAAAACCAAAAAAGCAGAAACAGAATGCAAAACAAAACAATTTGCAAGTAAAAAAAAACACTGCCTTTTACCTCTATTTCTATCCCTACACAGGCGCAGAATGTCTCAACATAGGTGGAAAATGCTTGACAAAAGCGCAAAATGCTTGACACGGGTGTAGATTGTCCTTGACACAGGCGCAGAAGTTCCCATAAAACCCTGCATTACCCTGTTTCTTGAGTTTTTAACCTGCAAATCAACTCAAAAGCACTCAAAAGCATGATTAGGGGGTTAGTTCATGTCGGGTTCACCAATTAATGTAGCTAGGAAATCAGAAATCATCAAAGCAAATAGTATTAGTAATCTAGCTCAATCACAAAAGCTCAAATACAATGATCAATCCTAAACACACTCAATAAAGACATCAAAACAAGACATCAATTCAAACACAAACCATTGTAAACTTGAATGTCTCCTTCATGTGGCTCCATTGTCCTTCTTTCTCCTTCAAATAGCTTTGTTTGTGGCTCTCACCTACTAGTGCATAAGCATGATATGAAAGCAAGTAGACAAGATTGTAGTGCAAGAATACTGGAAGTGTGATTGATTCGACCAGGGATCAGGGATTCGAAAAAGTGATTAGTTGGGATTTAAGAAATTCATCCAATTTATAGACAAATTGGAGAAAAGATCAAATTAGCATGAAGAGATTCAAATGGAAATTGCAAATCAAGAATGTCAATTATGACAAATTATGACAAATTTGCACTTTCTATGCAAGATTGATTGATTGATAATTCATGACAAAATTATGACAAATTTCTATGTCAAAAATTGATTGATTGTCAATTATGACAAATTATGACAAATTGAAATGTCATTCCCATGAAATTAGGAGAAATATAGGAGAAAATTGAAATTAGATGAATTAGAAATTAGGAAATTAGAAAATTGATGAAATTAGGAATTAAGTGAATTAATTAACAATTTTTCATTTATTAATTAATTCACAAAGAGGGATGAATTAGGTAGCCAATTAAATGAACATTTAATTGCGATGAGAAGACTTAGGATAAATAAACTATTTAACCTAGAGGGAGAAATGACAAACAAGGTTAAATGAATAAATCATGAAACCCTAGAAGATGAATTAGAAATGCAAGGACGACAATTAGGTCTTGACAAAAGATAATTGATGCAGGGTCGATTTGATCATGATTCAGACTGACAATGGACCAATGTTGATAAATGATTGTAATTGGTTGAAAAATTGACCAAGATTGACAAAGAGACCAAATTGATAAGCACCAATTGACATGATTGAAGAGGACAAGGATCGATGACAAATCGATCACAAAATGACAAAATTGGCAAGGACAAGGATTGACCAAAATCATGACTGAAGATTGTTATCGACAAGACCAAATTCGAGAGCGAGATAAATGAAGAATGTAGAAGAAGGACTCGATGCTTGCAAATGATAAAGACCAAGTGCATAACATAGGAGAAATGTTAATGCAACGCAAAAAGCTAAAATAAGGCAATGCGCCAATGTTAAAATACAACTCCGCAAGCGTTGACCATTTTTTGACATCTACACATGCAATCATTAAATCATTTCTTTGCAATAGGATTTAAACTAAAAAATTTATATTCAAAATAACATGCATGCAATCATTAAATTATTCCATTATTTCCTAAATTTATTTCATATGCATAAAGGGGTAAGATAAATTTTATTGCTTTTCCAAAATATTATATACTCAACAAAAGATTAAATTCAGAAAAACTTTAGGAACTATATCCAGATTTATTTATTTATTTATTTTCTGCAACATAGCAATACATATCACATTTCTTTAAATTACATTTCTAGACACTATAGTCATTTTATAAATGGGTCTCTCATTATTAAGAATGAGAGCTTTAAAATAAAAATAATAAAAATACTTCCAATCAGATTTCTGCAACAAATAACTCCATTGAATTTTCATTGCCTCAATTCTTCCTTTTCAACCACCTGCAATATAATCAAAGAGTTGACCATGGAGAGCTCACCTCCCAGTCTAGGCTAACTGGTAGCCACCCCCGAGCTTGGAGAACCAAGCCCTAGATAGGATTACACACATGCAAACACAAAAGACAAGGAAAAACACAAGCTCAAACACAATCCCAACCCAGGCTACACTGCACCACACATTTGTGATGTCTTTTCAAGGGTGGTAGTGGACCAAGTACCCTGAGGAGACTGCAAGTATGGTAAAACATATAGCCACCTCATGGAAAAATAAAATATATAGCCACCTCATGGCAAACTAAATACTTCAAGTATAACAACCCCACATTCCTTATGCCCCCCAAGGCATTCATGCCTTATTTTCCCTCCTTATGACCCCCAATGCATAAACAAGCCATGCAGCAAGGGTCACATAAAATCCCTTGTGATCACTCTCATAACGAGAGCCTCTCACTTGAGGGTTGTCACTTCTACCACCCACAAGACCATCCTCTCTCCCAAGAGTAGGAGGTCTTGATTACTCCCAAAACACATACATTGCATAAGCACAAAACACCAAATAAATTTCCAAGATTTACATGCACGAAAACCAGTCTTTTTTTTTCACAGGCATTTTTCTTTAAAACAACATACAATAAGAAAACATTACAAGAAAGTAGAACCAACCTTAAACTACCCAAAGGTGTGCTATTTTTGTTGAGGATGAGCAACCCAATTCCACCAGTCTTCTCTTCCTACCCTTAACCAAAATTCTAAATCCCAAATCTATCTTTTTTTTTTTCAAAACTCTTTTGTCTCCAAAAATGGAGAGTGGGTGATTACCCCCAAAATCTCTCTTTCATGCTTAAGAAGACACTGGTGTGAGTTCTCTCAAGTTTCTAAAACTGAAAAGGAAAGTAAGGTAAAATGGGAAAGGGAACTCTCATTCAAAGGAAGGTTCACAACTTAGTTCCAGTCTTCAAATTTCAATTTTCTCACAACATAGAAAAGTCACTTTTTAGGGTGTCTAAAAGGTCACATGGGAGTATAAAATTGCCTAAAATTACCCCTAACCCTTAGGTATACCTTATGGGCTTTAGGAAACCCTATTAAACTACCCCTAGGTGTCCATTTAACCCTTTTTTAACCCCTCTGAAGTTTATTTTGGGGTCAAACCTATGTTGACCATCCCAAAGGTTCTTTATCCAAGGCATTTATGGAATCACATTACATTAATTGAAAAAGCTATAGTTAAACAATTTCCTCCAAGAGACAAATTTGAAAACTCAAAAATAAATCAACACGTGTCAAGTGACACAAAGAAAATACTTTTACAAAATTGCACATGAAATTTTGTCTCTTGTTGGATTTAAATAAATCAAATAAATAACATTTAACACACATGCATCATCTACTATTACGAATAAAATATGACACAATGGGGTGTTGTCTCTCCAAATAGACAAACCCTGGTTTTACGAACATACATAGGTCTAGGTTTGGTTCTCAATAATATTTCCATGGTCACATGGATATCTTTTCCTGCTCCACTCAAATACACATTAGTAATTTCCAATAACCTCGTATAATATTAAACACATGACTTAGAATACACATCAAACACTTTGCATACAATTTACATTTGAACAATTCAATATATCTCATATCCAAATAAATCCACATAAGCAATTATCATAATTCTCATAATTTTGGTCCACACATAAAATATACATCTTAATTCTATTCTCATGATAAAGTCCTACAAATCCAATAATGACATACATCATCTCCAATTTTATCCTATTCTAGGATCATATAGAGTACTATATTATAAAGCATATAAATGAAGCATCAACATTCATCAATGTTATCCAATCATAGAATCATATAAGTTCTACATCCAGACATAGCTGACATATGTTAAATCAAGATTATCCAATCAATGGATCTTTTAGGATTTCAAATTCATAACACATAAAAATGTACACCACAAGGTGCAATAACTCTATAACTTGGTTCAATTGATTTTCTCACCAATCTATCTATCTAACATAATCCATTCTATTGAATTATAAAGCATTTATTAATAGGTTCAAACATGGTCAACTAAGTTAATCAAAGCTTGGTCTAGAGGAGGCCTTACATCCTCCTCCCCTAGAGTTTGAGTTACTCCTGGAAGTCACATGAGTAGAATTATGAATTAGGGACATAACATTTCCCACATTTTCAATAGGTTACTCAAAATTTTATCTTGCCTACTAGAAGTATGAAATACCAAAATCAGCTTATTATTGTAATTAACTTACTATCTTCACAAGGTTAAATTCTTAGTATTAATGTTACATTTCCCTTCAGTTCTAGTTAGGTGTTTGTTTGTTTTTTAAATGTTCTATCTTCCAACAATTTACATTATTGTGCCATCCAAATCATATCGATAACACACATCAACTCCCACAATCAAGGTTACACATATTGAATTTCTAGGAGTCCTACTTTGTTTAGGATTTGTTTTAAAACATGTTTGTCCTACTATAATTCCCATCAATGCATGTTACCTAAGGAAATTGATATTGTACTTAACCAAAATGAACCTACTTATCCTACATCAAGGCACCTCATTAGGGTGTTAATATAATATTTGCAAAATCGTCCTAGGTGCATAATTTCTTCCAACTTTCTTAGGTGACAAGGCAAAAGAAAATTTAGGTTCTTCAATTCCGCCCTTATATAGGGTAGTTTTCTACCACTAGGGATTATAATGTTTTTATTAGGCTCCAAGGTTAAAGTTTCATAGGGTGCATTATTCGCGATTCCCATAGATTAAGGTACATAACAATCCCATTCTAAGGGAATGATGGAATTTATTAATACTTCTTTTAGATATCATCCACACAATCATCTCCATACCCATGCTAAATTTACCAGTCAACAATCATTACTTTTGTAATTCATTAGGTCTAGATCACACTATTGCTATAATTTTTTTCTTTTTTTCAGATTGCCGCAATTAATTTAACTTAGGAGAATATTCCTTCCTTTATCTTAATTTGATAAAATATTTTTTTTTTTTGTTAATTCTTTGTGCCTAATTTCACTCCTTGTGGTATTCTCCCGTGACACACTATTAGTGGTTCAACGAACATGATAGACATTTACACAAATCACATCACTAGGGCTAGTTATATCAACCATCAAAATGACCACTTTGACACTTTACAAGATCAAAACACAAGTTACTTCTACCAAGTCCAATAAAAAGAAGAAAAAATGCCAGCAATTGCAAAATATTAAAACTAGAAACATGGCAAGTGCCATAGCTCAAATAAAAAGAAACATAAATTTAGTGGTCCTTTCATCATAATAAAAAAAATAGACAGAAAGTACTAGCCCCTAGGTCATGAAATGCTATTCAAAGGAAAATAAAAAATAATGTCAAACCAAACTCGAGACAAGATGACCATTCTAGCCGTGCTATAGGGAGTAACCGTAGCACATCACTCAAGATCTCATGTCCTGAAAGTGTTAGGAAGTGATTTTTAGACTCTTAAGGTTCTTAGATTATTTATAATCCTTTATTGATTTATGAAATAAATTATCATACATAAGAGATCGCAATCGTTTAATAGAACATTTTCCATTTTAATCCTTCACGTGCTTACTATTACCAGCAACACTTTTCGATATAAACTGCTATCTTTTTAGGGTTATTAACATCCATAATAATATCTAACAGGTGATTGCAATAACTCTACCATTCTCCATCCATTCTTCTTGAACTTCCATTACTTATCTTAATATGCTAAACCTTGATTCAATGATACATGGTAGCTCAAGTATCAACACTTTCATGTCTTACACACTCGATTGATAGTTCGGTACAAAATTGACACTTGTTTACTTAGAACCATTTAGGGTTTGTATAATGTAATCATATAATTTTACTAGGAACATCATTTGTTTTCTTAGCACCTTATGCCAGCTCCTTATATTTTCACCTCTAACATTCACTTGCCTTCATTAGGTAGGAGCTTGTTGCCAAATTACTAACACTTATGGTTAAGAGCCATTTGGGGTGGAATTATTGTCAAGTAAGATCGATAACGGTTGACAACAATTTTCTATCCACACATTTCATGACATATTTCAGACAACTCAGAGAGTGGACTTATCCTCTCCTACTTTACTTATGCAACTATGAAATCAAGGGGGTGTGCACTTGAAAGTGACCAACACCCCTCCTTTTTATTAAAATTTAGTAAAAATGGAAGTTATCTTCTTCCTTATTTCTTATTTATATTTACTTACTAGCCCATTTCCGGCCTACCACATCCTTTGATCTCTTTGATCTAAACAAACCATCTTACCATCCTAATATCCAGTTACCCTATTATGGTATAACATAAGGATGTCCAACAATTACCAACATCTTAAGACTCCCATAATTTCCAAATTCTTAGCTAACCACATAATTCGGCTCCTTATTAATGTTCTCATAAAATATTTTATACTTCCAACTAATCCTCATTTAAGCTTTGGTATTATATTACTGTTATACTATCATTTCCTAAGCCATTTCCATCTGCACATTGTTTCATCCATACTTAATGTTTTCGCATACTTTCACACTTGAGTGCCAAAATTTGCAAAGCTTCTTTGATTGTGCCTAGTAGTTAAATTGTGTTACATATTGTCTTGTACCTAGTAGCTAGCCATGATTGGGTTGCACTTTTCTTCTTAATTTCTGAATGAATATTAGTTACTTATTCCTATATTATAAGATCTTAATTCTTTTACACCCCTTGTACTTCAATGGAGATTTTTGTATGATTCCTAAATAAACTCTACTCTCTCTTTCATTATTTACTTCTTTTTCCAAGATTATCTTCCCATAAAGGAACTAGTTGAGGTTTTACTTGCTTGTTTTCCCAATTATATAACCATGGATGAACTTAGGGTTTATTGTAAATACGTGTTCTTTACCCAAAAGGTTCATGCCTCCTTTTTCCTTATTTAACTTACCTATAATATTACTAGGGTTTTTTGATTAAGGGAATTTCTAGTCATCATTTTAGTTCTTATCTTCAAGGTTATCTGACTCTAGCTCCACTATATTGCTACAAACATTGTCCAACAAATTCTCTTAATAGAAACTCTAGCATGACCACAATCTTAAGGTACCTAGTCATTAGGATAGGTTAATGCTTCTATCTGAGATTCACAAGAGTTCCTTTTAATTCTTCCTCATTTATGTCTCCAATGATGGCCTTGATCTTTTTAACCATCAAAATTTAACATAGCTTAAAACTCAACTTAAACTATCTCAGTCTTATTTATCTTGTTTATGGTGCCTTCATCTAAGGTCTAATTTATCTCGCTTGTTTTGCCATGTCAAGAACATATCTCGATGGATGGCATTCCTTTAGTTACCATTAGAGGTATTTTATTGAAAGATTAACTCCTCATACTTGATTTGATTAGGGCAGTTATTGCATTTTAGGTTCCAATTGAATGGTAACCCCATAAGTACTAAAGAACTAAATTCTGTTAATAAACACCGAAATTACTTCATATGAATAATTAGTTGAATATTTCGTAGCCTTTGGGGTTTTATTTAAGCCATAAATTTTATGACTAATAAGTTCAAATTTCAGGGTTTTTAGTGACCCTTGGAACCCCTTGAATTGATATATGTTGATCTATTGATCCACAAGAATTTTCACTTATGTTTCACTTTGTTATTTTGCAAGTTTTCACCTAAGTGTTATACTTCAAGCCATAGTTTGTTTTCAACAAAGTTATGAATGTAGCCCATGTTCACCAGTGTATGAACCTAGGGCTCTGATACCAAAATGTCATGCCCAAATTTTTGGGGAAAATACAACCAACAATTTTTTTTTTAAATGCTTATTTACGTGCAAGAATTGCTTAATTAATTGTGACAACATTAACAAGTTGTTCCAAATGAACTCTTAAACTGATATTAAATACTTACATAACTATATACGGTACTCCTATTATCCTGCGGAACAAATAATTTTTATAAGGGACATATTAAATTCTCTCAAAAGTCCCTATCATTCTAGTTTGCGTCTAATAGTACTTAATTAGTTCCATCTCTACCAAATAGTCATTAATAAATTTACTTGGTTCGATATCAATTATTTAATAAAAATCAAACTTCCATCATCCTGATAATACCCCCTTTCATTAGAATATACTTAAATGCGGAATACTAAATGAATTAATTTTATTATCTCATTAAATTAAGTCCATAGATTGACTTAATCAAAACTTTCTAAAATAATTGACAAATATATAATTAATTTTCAACAGAAAGCCATTACTTGATTTTAGGAACTAACTAAAATAGTCCTAGCATTTAGTTTAGAAATGTCTATATTTTATTTAAACATAATTAAAAGAAGTTTATACAAAATCAACTAGAGGGTCGATTAGATCCGTGACGAAATTTGTTCTATAAGGTTTAAGCTTTAAAACATATATCTAAGAATAATTTTGCAATTTTAAAACATCAATTTTTTTTTTCAATACCCTTTGGTTTATCAAAACAAATAGTTGCCCATATGTTTATAAACACATATATTAAATGTCAATATCTAATAAAATATCTTAGATCTACAATCTGCCCCTTAAACAAACATTATTATTTTTAAATTATAATACACAGTAGAATATGTAATAAAATTATGATATTCTTTGATATATATAATAAATTATATATATTCTTCCTAAACCAATATATTTAAAATACCCATGAGCAAGCCCTAACTAAATTTGTATATAATATTAAAATACCTACATTAAAAGAAAATCTCCTCTTTCCTTATCCCACCCTAGCCCTACCCGAGTTAGGTTTTTTTTTAACTTTTATCCCCTTTTATTTTTTTTTGCAGGGTGGTGGTGATGTTTCACGCAGGGCCGAAAGGAGAGAGTGGCGAGGCGTTTTAGGGGAGGTGGAGGTCTATGGAGCCGCAATGCGGAGGGAAGGGGAAGGCCCGTTGCAGCCACCATAGTAGCGGCTGTGCCACTCGCTGTGGACTGCCTGCAGTGGCGAGTTTCACCCTACCCACTGCGGACGACCCACAATGGCAAGTTTCTCCCCACCCATTACGGACAACCCACAGTGAGCGGACATCCGCTCACTATGGTGCCTCAAGGAGGGGTTCTCCCTTGGTGACGGGTGAGGGAGTTGTGGCTTCCTCCACCGCCGCCCTCTGCTATTTCCTAGGGGGTTTTAATATATATATATATATATATATATATATTGTTTATTTAATCATATATATATATATATATATATTAAATATAATATGCAACAATTTAGATTAGTGAAATATTGACTATTATCAAACATTAGATGGTTACATATTTCATTTTCAGGAATGAGTTGCATAAACCCTCTTTCAAGTATAAGCATATTTTGACAAAAAGAACATGGGGTTAATTAGATTACTTAGCCCAAAATGCTTTAATTGGATGCAATGTCATTTACATTTATTTAATATTAGAAAATAATTATTTATGCTTTAATCACAATACAGCCATTCATTTTTCCATTTTTTTTTCCCCTTATATTCTAATTATCTTAATAGAGATAGACTATTTGTTTTCTACAATTATTTAAATGACAGATTTAAACAACTTATCTAGCAAATTTATAAATAGGCTATTCTTTCAACTTTAGAATTTTTTTCTATCTACAAAATTAAAGCAATTAATCAAATTAAATAGTTAATATAATGACAAATTAAAATAAATTTGAACAACAACTTATTTATCTAGAATCCTTTAACTTTGACCATGTAATAGGATTTAAACTGAAACATTCATATTCGTAACGACATGCATGCAATCATTAAATCATTTCTTTGCAATAGGATTTAAACTGAAAAATTTATATTCAAAACAACATGCATGCAATCATTAAATCATTCCATTATTTCCTAAATTTATTTCATATGCATAAAGGGGTTAGATAAATTTTATTGCTTTTCCAAAATATTATATACTCAACAAAAGATTAAATTCAGAACAACTTTAGGAACTATATCTAGATTTATTTATTTATTTATTTTCTGCAACATAGCAATAGATATCACATTTCCTTGAATTACATTACTCCCAAAACACATACATTGCATAAGCACAAACCACCAAATAAATTTCCAAGATTTACATGCATGAAAACCAGTCTTTTTTTTTCACAGGCATTTTTCTTTAAAACAACATACAATAAGAAAACATTACAAGAAAGTTGAACCAACCTTAAACTACCCAAAGGTGTGCTAGTTTTGTTCAGGGTGAGCAGCCCAATTCCACCAATCTTCTCTTCCTACCCTTAGCCAAAATTCTAAATCCCAAATCAATCTTTTTTTTTTCAAAATTCTTTTGTCTCCAAAAATGGAGAGTGGGTGATTACCCCCAAAATCTCTCTTTCTTTCTTAAGAAGACACTAGTGTGAGTTCTCTCAAGTTTCTAAAACTGAAAAGGAAAGTAAGGTAAAATGGGAAAGGGAACTCTCATTCAAAAAGGAAGGTTCACAACTTAGTTCCAATTTTCAAATTTCAAATTTTGGCACAACTTACAAAAGTCACTTTTTAGGGTGTCTAAAAGGTCACATGGGAGTAGAAACTTGCCTAAAATTACCCCTAACCCTTAGGTATACCTTATGGGCTTTAGGAAACCCTATTAAACTACCCCTAGGTGTCCATTTAACCCTTTTTTAACCCCTCTGAAGTTTATTTTGGGGTCAAACCTATGTTGACCATCCCAAAGATTCTTTACCCAAGGCATTTATGGAATCACATTACATTAATTGAAAAAGCTATAGTTAAACAATTCCCTCCAAGAGACAAGTTTAAAAACTCAAACATAAATCAACACGTGTCAAGTGACACAAAAAAAATACTTACACAAAATTGCACATGAAATCTTGTCTCTTGTTGGATTTAAATAAATCAAATAAATAACATTTAACACATATGCATCATCTACTATTACGAATAAAATACAACACAATGGGGTGTTGTCTCTCGAAATAGACAAACCTTGGTTTTACAAACATACATGGGTCTAGGTTTGGTTCTCCATAATATTTCCATGGTCACATGGATATCTTTTCCTACTCCACTCAAATGCACATTAGTAATTTCCAATAACCTCGTATAATATTAAACACATGAATTAGAATACACATCAAACACTTTGCATAGAATTTACATTTGAACAATTCAATATATCTCATATCCAAATAAATCCACATAAGTAATTATCATAATTCTCCTAATTTTTCTCCACACATAAAACATACATCTTAATTCTATCCTCATGATAAAGTCCTGCAAATCCAATAATGACAGACACCATCTCCAATTTTATCCTATTCTTGGATCATATAGAGTTCTATATCATAAAGCATATAAATGAAGCATCAACATTCATCAATGTTATCCAATCATGGAATCATATAAGTTCTACATCTAGACATAGCTGACATACGTTAAATCAAGATTATCCAATCAATGGATCTTTTAGGATTTCAAATTCATAACACATCAAAATGTACACCACAAGGTGCAATAACTCTATAACTTGGTTCAATTGCTTTTCTTACCAATCTATCTATCTAACACAATCCATTCTATTGAATTATAAGGCATTTATTATAGGGTCAAGCATGGTCAACTAAGTTAATCAAAGCTTGGTCTGGGGGAAGCCTTACAAAAATAAATACAACATAAAGCTCTTCATTTACATTTCTATAACTAAAATATAATATTCATTTCTTATTCTTTTTCTGCAACTAAACTAAAATCAGCAACTCCTAGCTCTCTTTTTTCTTCTTTTCCAAGCAACTTGCACACAAATTCTTTAGGCTGTGACCATGGGGTGCTGACCTCTCAGCCTAGGCTTACTAGAAGCCACCCCTGAGCTTGGAGAACCAAGACCTAGATGGGGTTACAATCAAGCAAACTCAAACAAGCAAGTGAAATACTCAAATAGACACATTCCCATCCAAGGCTAAACTTCATCACATAATGTGATGTTTACAAGGGTGGAAGTGGATCAAATACATTTGAGGAGAACTAAAAGATAGTAAATCATAGTCATCTCATGGCAACCAAGAAAACAAAAAAAATCATTTTAACCCCGCATCCTTATGACCCCCAAGGCATACATGCCATATTTTCTCCCCTTATGACCCTCGAATGCATAAACAAAACTATGCAACAAGGGTCACATAAACAAACCCTTGAGATCACTCTCAAAATGAGAGCCTCTCACTTTAAGGCTGTCAAACTCCTTCCACCCCTAAGACCATCCTACCCTCCCAAGGGTAAGAAGGCCTTGGATACTCCACAAACACAAGAAAAGCATAAACAGAAATAAGAGGAAGATCACATAATATTTTCTCAAAGGAAAGACAAGGAAAAGCAACATTTACATTTAAGCATTCCTACAAATAGATTTCAAACATACAAGTAAGAAAAAGCACCAACCTTGAATCTACCAAGGGTATTCTAGGGGTAGCTTGGAGAAGAGCAGCCCAATTCCACAAATATTTTCTACAACACTTAGCCAAAATTTCTATTCTAAAACTGGTTTTTTTTCAAATTGCAAGATCTCCAAAAATGGAGTGGGTGATTACTCACTAAGTCTCCATCTCTAGCCTAAGAAGGCTTCTCTCACTCCTTCCAAACTCTTGGATAGAGTGAGAGGCTCCCATTGGTCGGTCTTCCCTAGGTCTTACACACTCCCTAACCAAGGCACCTCAAGAAGAGGAATGTAATGGGGAAGAGGAATGACACATATCAAGAAGGTTATCAAACCAAGGATGGCACTCCTAAAGATAAAATTCGGCCATCTAGGAAAACCCACTTTTTTGGGTGGTTAAACAAGCCCTAGGGAAAAGACACATGGCCAAATTTGGCCTTCACCCATAGGTACCCCATGAGGCCCAATAAAAATGCTCCAAAACTGACTCTAGGAGTTGATTTAACCCTTTGAAAGTCCACCTAAAGTTAACCTACGGGTCAACTCTGAGTTGACCCTCCTTATGGATCACTATCCTAGATTTCTTGGAACCTGCAAGGATAATTTGGAAATATATGAATTAACAAAAAAGTAAATCTCTCAAAAAGGTGACATGACAATTGCCAACACAACATACAACATATGTGTCAAGTGACACTACAAAATAATTCCACATCACAAATACACACATGACAATTGTCCCTTGAATGATTTAAATAATTTAATAAATACAATTTACACACATGCAAACATTTACATTTACAAATAAAATACAATACATACGGGGTGTTGTCTCTCCAAATAGACAACCCCTAGTTTTACGAACGCACATAGGCCTAGGCTTGATTCTCCATAATGTTTCTATTGTTCACCAAAAGTGATAACCCAAGAACACCTATAAATCTATCTATGAGATAGCCAATCTTGATCAATGAAACACTTCAGGGCTTGGACAACATAACATAGGATCCTAATGATCCTCCTGCACTTCAGGTTCTGCTAAACCTAGGGGGCGACACCCTTTTTGATGCATACAACGATTACAAACACATAACTACATCAACACTAAGCAGATAGATCATTTCACAAGCTCAATAGGTTAGGAAACACTATAGATTTTCTAGGTCTGTACAAACAATAAGATGAAATAGAGCTTGGAAAGAATGGAACACACACCCCTAAACATAAAGGGAAATTAGACTTTCTTTTAAAATGTATATCTGAAACCATCTCCAAACCTGCAAGACTAGTGCCTTGTTTATTGGGCAATAGAGTCACACATAGAACTACAAATATAAATCATAGATGCAAGTTTGTTTTCCTTAAACAAGATATTCATGCATCAATACCTTATATTAATGCACTATTTGATTCATTCACAAATTTATTAGATCTGGATACAAATTTTATCATTTATAACTGACTATAGAATTTAAAACCTTCACTGAAGGATACTTATAAATAGCCACAACAATCTCCTTGAAATTGACAAATTTCATCCTCCTTGAGGATTTAATTTATGATAAAGAAATACATACTTAGAGACAATACTATGTGGAATTTACTCATGCTTGACACAAGTAAGACCTGCAACTAAAACCACATTTACAACACTACACTGCAACCTCTATACCCTGAAACAAACCATAGAACTTACAAACTTGGGTCAAGATATTAAGGAAAATGGAAGCCATCAAATCTGGAGAATTTCTCACAGAATTCTGGAACCCTTACAAATGAGAAGAAAATTGGAATAAGAAGGAAGAGGGAACAAATTAGGTTTTATCAGAACAAGCCAAGTGTCCCTCTTTCTAACTGAATTTCATTCCCATCCATACTGCTCCCAAAATATCCAATCTTTGTCAAAATTGACTACATAATTGGATCACTCATTCTGAGAGCTTTCCGGAAACATATAATACTTCATATTTTGGCAAAAAACTGAGCCCTGAGCGAATTAATTCCTCATGTATGCACATCATTTAAATTTTTCATTGTTTTTTTATATAGTCTGAACTATATGTTTAATATGCATTTAACTTTGATTTTTGGCCCTTTTGTACTCTGACACTTTTCCATGTGTTGTTACCTGATTGGTCGATGGGGTCCACTGGGCGCCCTCTGGGATGACACTTCATCACCCCGCCACGTGTCCGCTTGCTTGTCGGCCACCTCTGCACCACATCATCGCCACCTAGGCGCCATTGGGACGGGACCTACATGCTGGACCTTTGACTGGACTTGCCACCTGTGTGCCACCTGGCTTTTGCCATTTCATAGATGGTAACCAGCATGCAACTTCGCCTCACGAAACCACGTGCACCGTCGATCATCTCGGACTTGCACGATCTTTAACTCTTGCATTTTTGCCTTGGGCTTTTCACCATTTCGCAGCCCTTATCCTTCATGCATCTCACCTTCACGAAGTCACGGTGACCGTCAATCCTCTCCAAACCTACTCGCTGGTTAAGTCAGCCTTTCTCTGTAAAATTTCACCTATCTACCTCGAGAAGCATGCCTACGTGGGGTCCACCTATCACCATCTGTCAGCTCCTCCGATCGCTTTGGGATCCACACCCACGAGCGTGGGGTCCGCTTGGGTGCCCAACGGGCACCGTCCATCAAAAGCCTTGATGGCTTTGACATATTAGATGGGTGTGAATTTGTATTTAAATACCAAAAAAGACCTCCGCCCAGCCAATATGGGATTAAAAAATTAAGTGTGGGACTGCATTTTGGAGCTTTGCTTGAGCTTTAATGGTGTTTTTTGTGTTGCTGAAGATTTTGATGGCCTTTTCAACCACGCACAGGAGGGAGGAGGCACAAGGCATGGAGAGTACCACACTACTCATTGCAACTTGATTGGGAGTTTCAAGATGCTCTTCCGATGTTGAAATTCACCTTCCAACTCACGGCATGGAGATGAAAATGGATCTACAGCCCACGTGAAAGGAAGATTTGACCTGCCAAAGGAGCTCCATGCTATGCTACAAATCACCCATGCTACACTTCAGCAACTAATGCCTTTGTTGCAAACTAAAAGCACCACGCAGAGCTTGGAGGGAGATGGGGGAGGCACGCAGAAAGGGGAGCTGCATTCATTTGTGTGTTTTAATTGCTGCTCCCTCACCATCCTTCATGTCACGCAAAGGAGGGCTGATTTCATTTTGTTTTGAAACATTTTCCATGGCCCCCTTTATGCCATGCACAACTTTGTCACTACCACTTTGCATTTACTTGATGGTTTTTCAAACCTCTGCAACCACATGAGGAATTTGCCCTTTGCTAATTGTCTTCTACTATTGCTAACTTCATCACTTCACATGCATTTGCTGAGAAATTTCAATGGCCTCTTCACAAACCATAACGCCACTCACAAGGAGGATGATAGCAAGAGTCATGAGTTTTGGCTTTATAATGCTAACAGTTTCATTGCTCATTTCATGATACGACTAAGAGATAAATAACAAATGAAAATCTGTTGAACAACCAACCCACTTTATAGTCCCTTTATCCATGACTATGACCATATTCACCATATGAATAGCCTGAGTATTTATGAGTGCATAAACTTCGTCACTTATGAGCCATCAAAGGACAAAATATAGCATTTTGTAACATCCAAGCAACAACATGTGCATCAATCAACACTCAATGTGTTATCAAGCAAGTAAATGTCGCAATCTTGGTATTAAACCCTTGCAAGAGCCAATCGTGCTCTTTGACCCCCTGACAAGTTGATTCCCTTCTCTCCAAAACTCTATCTAAATTCTCTTCAAAATGATTGGAATAACAAACATTAAGTCTGCAAATTTCTCTAGGATCATCATTTGTCAAAAGGGAGATTGCATGCCATGAAATAACAACAGTTCGCCACAAGAATTAATGCACAAGCATGAGCCAGGTCGAGCCCCAAATTGGGTCTGACTTAAAAAAAAATTGTTTTCATGCAACTGGCCTCTAAAATGACTCACAGACCTCAAACATACCTCTGGAAACAATTGGCATCATTTTTGGATCATTAATCCGCATTTTACAACTTTTAGGCACTTGCGCCATATTTTCGCATTTAATCACAAAGACGTATTTTTCAAGCAGGTCAAAACACCTTTCTGGACCTCGCAAATTTACAGGTGTGTACTTTGATATACAAGCATGAACACTACCAAATGGTTTCTCAAGATGAGTCCCACGCGAAGAAATATTAATTGGCAAAAATGACAAACTGGCTCTGTCGACATTGCAGACCTGATGAAGTCAATGTTCTGGCTACACATGATGCCCTTCTCAAAAATATCAAACGACCTCCGTAGATCCTCAAATTTGAAAAAAACATACCTTGAAGTACATACTAAATCTTTGAACTCTCAGTTTGACCAACATCCTGACTAGATGCAAATGGCGCGCTCATAAAAATGGCCACTTTAACTGATATAGCACTGAAAGTACGGATAACTGAAAACGATGGCTAAATGAACCCTTTTGAAAACCGATCAAACGGATTGGCAAAGGCTTGAAATTTGAAACAAACCTTGTCATTTAAACTAAAATTAGCCTGGAACAAACATTGTGTCATAACACTCGCTGAGGCAACTTTTAAACTTGTGCAAAATAGGGCTCTGACTTGTTGTCGAAACAGGGACTTGCCAAAACATAGAAATTGCAAATGGATTGATCTTCAAAAATTGAGCAAATGGATTCGTTAAGACTTGAAACTTTGTAGGATGACTCACATTTATGCATACAATTGAATCCATTTTGAATTTCTCCATGACGACCAACAGGGAAAAAGATGTAAACACTCAAACTAGGCTACTCAATAAAATATGCATTTGTGCCTAAAATGCACTTTCAGCTCACCCCTCGAAATGGGTACCTGGTAAACTTATCCAAACTGAATTCTGAAAGTTGCACATCACTGCATAGGCCAAATGAAAGGTGTAGGACATGAATCTTGAGCCTTACCCCCTGAAAATCAACTAGCTCCATTTTACCCCCTCTCTAACTAGGCCATTCAAACTGACTCATTTGGAAATGCAAAGCAAAATTTTGAATTGGGCCTCTAAACTTGACTCAAATTTTAATGAGTCCCAACACTTTCCATGGTCACATGGATAATTTTCCTGCACATCTCAATTACACATTAGTACTTTCTAATGGCCTCATATAATAATAAACCCAAAATAAGAATACAAATCAATCACTCTACATACAATTGACATCATACAAATCAATTTACCATGTATCAAAGCAAATCCACATAAGCAATTATCATAGTCCTCATAAGCTCAATCCATTCATAAGATATGCATCATATTTCTAGCATCATAATAAAGTCCTGCAAATCAAATAATGACCTACACCATCTCAATGTTATCCTATTATAGAATCATATAAAATTCTATATCCACAATGCATAGAAATGAAGCATCAATATATCAATGTTATCCAATTCCTGGGATCATATAAACTTCTATATCCATAATGCATAAAATAAAGCATCCATAATAGTTCCAACATGAAAATCACTAAAATGCTAGGATGGGTCGGGGTAGGGCCTCACACCCTCCCCCTCTAGGCATGAACTTCCTCCTAGAGTTCATCAAAAAGATGAGGGTACTATGATATCATAAGTGTTGCATCCTCCCATGAAGCTATAACCTCATCATAGCAATCCCACTGGACCCTAACCTAGTCCAGCTCTCGACCTCGAAGGGCCAACGTCCGGCGATCCAAAATGCGAATGGGCTCCAAAGCTAGCTGCCCATCCGACTCCACCTGCAAGGCATCCCAATCTAAAATATGACTCATTATAGATATACTTCCTCAAAACTAAAACATGAAACACATCATGGATGCGTGACAGGCTAGGTGGCAACGCTAGGCTATAAGCAACTGGTCCTATCCTCTCAAGGATCTCAAATGATCCAACAAAGCGAGGTGCGAGCTTAGAACCCTTTCCATAATGGATTGACTCTTATACGGCCGCACTCTCAGAAAAACTTTGTCCCCAACCATGTAACTCCGGTCTATCCTCTTTGCATCTGCATACTTCTTCTACCTATCATGTGCCTCTCTAAGGCCCTATCTAATCAAAATTACCTGCTGCTCCATATCACAAACCATCTCAGGACCTATGGCCACTCTATCCTCAATACGGTCCCAACTCAAAGGTGTCCTACAAGGTCTGCCATACAAATCTTGAAAAGGTGGCATCCCCAAAGAAGTGTGATGCCCATTATTATAGGCAAACTCTACTAAATGAAGGTACTCCTCCCATCTAGTCTGATGATCCATGACGTACATGTAGAGCATATCCTCTAACACCTAGTTAACTCGCTCTATCTATCCATCCATTTCTGGATGATAGGTTGTACTGAAGTTGAGCGTGGTGCCCATTGCTGTATGTAATGCCTTCCAAAAGGAAGAAGTGAAGAGGGAATCCCTATCAAAAATAATCTTGCATGGAATGCCATGAAGCTTGACAATGTCTCACAAGAACACCTGTGCCATTGCTAGTGTTGTGAAGGTAGTCCGGACTGGTGAGAAGTGGGCCACTTTAGTCAACTTGTCAACTATCACCAAGATAGCATCATGGTGACGGGATGACATGGGAAGACCAATGATGAAATCCATGGATATAGTATCCCACTTCCACTTTGGTATAACATGAGATTGGAGCAACCCACCAGGATGGTGGTGCTCTGCCTTGACTCTCTGACACTCAAGGCATCGGGCTACTAACTCAACAATAAGTTGTCACATACCTAGCCAATGATATAACTGCCTTAAGTCTGCATGCATCTTCTTAACCCTAGGATGCACTGCATAAGGAGCTCTATG
This sequence comes from Cryptomeria japonica, assembly GCF_030272615.1. Lineage (NCBI taxonomy): Eukaryota > Viridiplantae > Streptophyta > Pinopsida > Cupressales > Cupressaceae > Cryptomeria > Cryptomeria japonica. The sequence continues at coordinate 445,469,430 of NC_081405.1, forward strand.
AGCCTCCATGACAATGAACTCTCACAATCCCTTGGGATAAGGTACATAGATGTGCCCTCTATAGCGTAATAGTCCATCGAACTCTAAAGAATAATCCACATACATCCCCTCTAGGGTCTCTTGAGATCGAATCATCTGACATACGTCTAGATACCATCCATCCTTTGGTAACCACTACAATATATGACCTCTCAAATCCATTCTCATAGATGTGGAGTATACCTCATGAAGTCTCCTACTCAAGGCATCTGAAACCACATTCTCCTTCCCCTTGATGTAGTGGACATCAAAATCATACTCACATAGAAACTCCATCCATCTCCTCTGACAGGCATTAAAATTAGGTTGGGTGAAGATGTATTGCACAATCTGATGGTTTGAATGAAGCTTGAAATGATGACCCAAAAGGAAGTGTCTCCACCTCACAAGTGCATGTACTACTACTGCAAGCTCTAGGTCATGCGTAGGGTAGTTAAGCTTGTGAGTCTTAATCTTCCTAGACTCATAAGCTATAACTCGACCCTCCTGCATAAGGACTTCTCCTAAACCATCCAAGGAAGCATCCATGCATACCATGAAATCAGTTGTGGGGTTTGGCACAATAAGAATAGGTGCACTAGTGAGTGCCCTTTTTAGATCCTGAAAATCCCTCTCACACCTCTTTGTCCACTCAAATTTCTTTCCCTTTCACTGGAGGGATGTAATGGGATGTGCAACTCTGGAAAATCCCTCAACAAAGTGCCTGTAGTATCCTGCTAAACCCATGAAGCTCCTGGCCTCTGTAACACTAGTTGGCGCTAACCAATCCATAATAGCTCTGATCTTTGATGGGTCCACTAAGATCCCATCACTAGATATAACATGCCCCAGGTACTTGACCTTTGATCTAAATAAAGAACACTTCGACAAATTGTCGAACAACTAGTTATCCCTTAAACACTGCAAAACCTGCCTCAAATGCTCCTCATGCTCCTTCTCATTTTGATAATATATCAATATGTCATCGAGGAGCACAATAACAAATCGGTCAAGGAAGGTGTAGAATACCCCATTCATGAGACTCATGAATACAGCTAGAGTATTGGTAAGATTGAATGGGACCATGGTGAACTCATAGTGGCCATATCTGGTATGAAATGTGGTCTTGTGGATATCACTCTCCACAATCCTCAATTGATGATACCCTGACTTCAGATCTATTTTGGAAAACACTTTAGCACCTTGAAGTTGATCAAACAAATCATCGATCCTGAGCAAGGGATAACGGTTCTTGATGGTTACTTTATTCAGTTTCCTGTAATCCATGCATAACTGAAGGGACCCATCCTTCTTCTTCATGAAGATGACTGGTGCGCCCCAAGGGGAGATGCTAGGATGAATGTGACCCTTCTCTAAGAGTTCCTCTAGTTGCATCTTGAGCTCATTAAGCTCATGTGTGGTCATCCTATAAGGTGCTCTCGAAACTGGCTCAACTCCTGGTACCAAATCTATGTGGAAGTCAATCTCTCTTCTAGGTGGCATACTAGGTAGCTCGGCTGGAAACACATCCACAAACTCCTCAAGGATGGGATGATCATCTAGGGAAGGCTCCTTCTCATTTTCTTCCTCTCTATCACTGATGGTAATAGCAAACAACTGGCATCCCTTTCCCATGCTCCACTTAAGCTACATAGTGGAAATCATACGAAGAGACATGGGCCTCTGAATCCCAGTGATTACTATGGGAGCACCATGATCATCCTCACACTCGATCCTTTTTAGGCGACAATCCATCTTGGCTCTATGGGCATAAATCCAATCCATGCCAAGTACGATGCCATAAGATTCGAGTGGTGTAACTCTAAGGTCTACTAAGGTGGTGGTATTACCAATCTGGAGCGAACATCCCCTAACCTCCGAATCCACTGACACTCTAGCCCCTGATGCTAACTCCACTTCCCAACTGACACCATTCCTAACTACCACTAGCCTGCAACGCTCCACAACTAATGGAGATATAAAGGAGTCAGTAGCTCCTGAGTCAAACAATATAGAAATACCGATATCTCTGATCATACTTGCAGCCTCAATAGCTATGGCCTGGTGCTCTGCCTCACAGTTGTCAACCGCTACGAAGACCCTATGGGACTTGCCCATATCTCCAACTATAGGCTCTGATGCTACCATCCTCTGACTACCTACCATCTGACCCTATGGACACTCCCTCTCCATGTTCCCCATGGCTCCACATGTGAAACAAGCACTGCATGCTTGAAACTGTGTGCCCTGAAGCCTAGAGAAAGGTTGCCCACCTGTCCTTCTCAAACCATTGTACCCAACCCTGGATGACTGTTGAGTCCATGCTAGAGGTGTGTATGTACCTTGTGCTCTCTGTTTGTGCCTAGGACCCTGTGAATGCCACTGCTTGGGCTTGGATTCTTGTTGTCCCTGAGGGGGCCTCTACCTCTGATTCTGTTGTGATTGTTGTGGAGGAGGGGGTTTTTATGACCCCGATGCATTTCTGTGGTTTCCTTTCCAATGGGGTTTCTGAAACCCAAAAGATTGGGGTGTCAGGTTTTGGTTCTGAAACCAATCCCTCGTGTCTTGTGGCCTGACCTGAATATCCTCGGCTATCAAGGCCTTCTCCATGGCTACCCGAAGGCTCCCTGGAGCGGCCATCCTCACCAATCCTGCTATCCCGACATTCAGTTCCCTGATAAAATGGTTGATGAGAAGCTTCTCATCCTTCAGGTAATCCACATATGGTAGGAGCTCAATGAACTTGCTCTTGTACTGGATCACTGAGAGACCCTTCTACTGGAGGTTGTGGAACTCATGTATCCTGCACTGCCTGAAGTGCTTTGACAAGTATCTCTCCCTAAACCTCTCTGTGAAGATCTCCCATGTGAGGTGTTGGGACTTATTAAATTTGAGTCAAGTTTTGAGGCCCAATTCAAATTTTTGCTTTGCATTTCCAAATGATTCAGTTTGAATGGCCTAGTTAGAGAGAGGGCAAAATGGAGCCAGTTGATTTTCATGGGGTAAGGCTAGGGAAACATGTTCTACACCTTTCATTTGGCCTATTCAGTGATGTGCAACTTTCAGATTTCAGTTTGGATGAGTTCACTAGGTACCCATTTCGAGGGGTGAGCTGAAAGTGCACTTTAGGCACAAATGTGGATTTTATTGAGTAGCCTACTTTGAGTGATTATATATTTTTCCATGTTGATTGTCATGAAAAAATTAAAAATGGATTCAATTGTATGTATAAATGTGAGTCAGCCTGCAAAATTTCAAGTCTTGATGAATCCATTTGCTCAGTTTTCAAAGCCAAATCCGTTTGCAGTTTGTGTGGTTTGACTAGTCCCTGTTTCGATAGCTAGTCGGAGCCCTATTTTGCATAAGTGTAAAATTTTCCTCAATAAGTATCATGATATAATGTTTATTCTGAGCTATTTTTGGTATAAATTAAAAACTATGTTTCAAATTTCAAGCCTCTGCCAATCCGTTTGATCGGTTTTCAAAAGGGTTCATTTAGCCATTGTTTTCAGTTATCCGTACTTTCAGTGCTATATCAGTTAAAGTAGTTGTTTTTATGAGTGTGCCATTTGCATCCAGTCAAGCTTTTGGTTGAACTGAGAATTCTAATATTTAGTATGCACTTCAAGGTACCTATGTTTTAAATTTGAGGGCCTACAGAGGTCATTTGATATTTTTGAGAAAGGCATCATGTGTTGCCAGAACATTGACTTCATTAGGTCCGCAGTGTTGACAAAGCCAGTTGGCCATTTTTGCCGATTAATATCTCTTCGCTCGGGACTCATTTTGAGAAATCATTTGGTAGAGTTCATCCTTGTATTTAAGAGTACATGCTTGTCAAATGGCGAGGTCCATAAAGGTGATTTGACCGCCTTGAAAATTACATCTTCGCGATTAAATGCGAAAATGTGGCGTAATTGCCTGAAAGTTGCAAAACTCAGTCTAATGATCCGAAAATGATGCCGATCATTTCCAGAGGTATGTTTGAGGTTCATGAGTCATTTCAAAGGTTAGTTGAATGAAAACAATTTTTTTTTAGTCAGACCCACTTTGGGGCCCAACCTGGCTCGATTGCAATTCACCAGTAGAATGGTGAAAGGCAACTTCATTTGACTGGTTACATATGGATGAATGGACATATATCTGAAATGCTAATGTGTAGGCCAAAGAGAGAAATATGGTCTTCATGTGATAAGATTATTGACATTTTTTATGGGATGACTCTTAAAGAAACATAGAGAAAATGAAATGGCATTGGTTGTAAGGGCAGTTTAAAATTTGTACCAAATTAAACCCATCTCCTCCTTACGTGGTGTTTGAAAGCAAGCTAGAATGGTGATTGAAGACACTGTAGAAACTTTCAGTTAGATGCAAACAATTCACACTCCCCTTTTCTCACGTGTTAGCTGGCAAAAGAAGTTTAAAACAAGTTTAAGCAAAACGAAATGTTAATGGAAACTCCTCTGCGTGGAAAATGTTGGGTTGGAGTTCAATAAATAACAGTCAAATGCAAAATGCTAGGCACGTGGTGTTTGGCAAAGGGGTTGCAGAAGGTATGAAGCAGCTAAAACCCATGGTGCATACTCCTCCCCCATGTGAAACACCAAATGCAAGCAGCGATCTCCTGCTTCTCCTTACGTGGTGTGTGAATTAGCAATGCAGATTTTTCAAACAAAGAAACATAGCAATGTAATTCCTTCCCTCATGTGGCATGGTAAACCAATTTATGTCTGTAGCAAATGCACTAGTTTTTGGGTGTATAGCGATGGTGAGTTGAAGCATAGCATGGAGCTCCTTTGGCAGCTGTCTCTCCCTCCACGTGGGCCATGAAGTCTCTAGGCCAGTGTTAAATTCCTCCATGAAGGTGTAGCAGCTATAGAAACCCCAATGAATGAAATCAGCCCCCCTTTCTCCTGTGTGGAATGTGGAGGATGAGGAAAGGCATTGTAATACCAATCCTCCCTCTATGTGGCTGGTGCAATATGTTTTACTCGCATTTTGGACACAATACCCCTGCAGAAAATAAAATGCAAGGTGTTGAAACCCCAACATCCTCCCTCTGCATGGTTGGTAAAAGAGGTAATGAAGCTTCTACAAATCCATTTTGGAATGTTGTAGGGCATTAATCAACCTCAAACCTCTCCCATCATGTGATGATGAAAAGGCAAATAGAAAAAAGTCAAAGTAAATCCATCAAGTGCCATTAAAGTTCTTAGGAAAGCTTAAAATGCACAGTCCCAGGCAAAATGAATTATCCCACATTGCCTAGGCATTGGAGTTTTTTTATATTTTTAACTAGATCTCTACACAAGAATAATGTCAAAGCCATCAAGGATTTTGACAGACGGTGCCCATTGGGTGCCCAAGGTGGACACCACATGTGTGGGTGCAGATCCCAAGGCGACCGAGGAGGTGACAGATGGCGACAGGTGGACCCCACGTAGGCATGCTTTCTGAGGCAAATGGACAAAATTTTGTAGAGAAAGGCCAACTTAACCAGTGAGTAGGTTTAGAGCAGATTAACGGTTGGCATGACTTCGCAAAGGCAAGATGCATGAAGGATAAGGGCTGTGAAATGGCAAAAAGCTCAGGTGGATCGTGAAGAGTTAAGGAGTGAGCAAGTTCCGAGGATCTGATGGCCTGCGCGACTTCGTGACTCAAAGATGCAAGATCGTTAGCCATCACGAAATGGCGAAAGACAGGTGGCAGGTCTAGGTGGAAGTCCAACTCACGAGTCCTGTCCAGTGGTGCTGAGGTGGTGCACTGGTGGCGGTAGCTAGCGCATAGGTGGTGATGAGGTGGTGTACACATGGCAGCCAAGTGGCAGTGACAAAGCATGCACATGGTGGTGATGAGGTGTCATCTAAGGTGGCACCTAGTGGATCTCATCAACCAATCAGGTATTGACACGTGGCAGAGCGTCAGAGCACAAAAGGGCCAAAAATCAGAGTTAAATGCATATTAAACATATAGTTCAGACTATATCAAAAAAATGAAAAATTTAAATGATGTGCACACATGAGGAATTAATTCGCTCAGGGCTCAATTTTTGGCCAAATTATGAAGTATTATATGTTTTTGGAAAGCTCTGAGAGTGAGGAATCCAATTATGGAATCAATTTTGACAAAGATCATATATTTTGGGAGAAGTTTGGTTGGTAATGAAATTCAGGTAGAAAGGGGACACTTGGCTTGTTCTGATGAAACCTAATTTGTTCCCTCTTCCTTCTTATTCCATTTTCTTCTTAGTTGTAGGGTTCTAGAAATTTGGAAAAATGCTCCAGATTTGATGGCTTCCATTTCTGAGATCTCTTCAATATTGTATAGGGCAAGGTTTTTCTTTTGAGTAATAGAGTTCTTTCTTGCTGTAGATGGTTTGTTGTAGGTTCTTGTGTATGTAAGGCATGCACAAATTCACACAAAATTCATCTTTGGATGTATTTCTTGTTATAAATTGAAGGCCTTGAGGAGGTTTGAAGTTTGTCAATTTCAAGGAGGTTGTAGTGATTGTTTGCAGGCATTCTTCAAAGAGGAATTTAAATTCTATAATACATCATAGATAATGGGATATACATTTTTGCAGATCTGATGGTTTTGTGAATGAGCTGAGTAATGCATTTTTGTAAGGCATAAATGTAGGGATATTAATAATGAAGATGGATTTGTAGTACATGCTATTATTTATAGTTTGATATATGACTTTGTTGCCCTTAGATAAGGCATTGGTCTCACATGTTTTGGGGATGTTCTCAGAGCAATATATTTTAAAAGATAAATCTATTTCCCTTTATATTTAGGGGTTTGTGTTCCATTCTTTCCAAGCTCTATTTCATCTTATTGTTTGTACAGATCTAGCCAATCTATAGTGTTTCCTAACCTATTGAGCTTGTGAAATGATCTATCTGCTTAGAGTTGATGCAGTTGTGTGTTTGTAATCGTTGTATTCAAAGCATCAAAGGGTGTCCCCCCTAGGTCTAGTAGAACCTAAAGTGCAGGAGGATCATTAAGATCCTATGTTATGTTGTCCAAACCCTGAAGTGTTTCGTTGATTGAGATTGGCTATCTCATATATAGATTTGCAGGTGTTCTTAGGTTATCACTTTTGGTGAACAACATGAGGGTGTCTGCAGCTAGGCCACACTTGTATTCCTCCTATCTCCACCATGTGGAGGTCGTCCCTCTCAAAAGGTGGACTGCAACTCATGCCTTCAGATTGCTTTCGTAAGAACACAATGCAAAGCAATGATCTAGGCTCAAAAGCCAAGCCTCAGCTTCTACCCCATTGGTAGATCCCCCAAAAGATGGTGGTTGGAGGCGCAAAACCTCTCTGATCAGATCCCCTAGATCTTGACGTGTCTTCTCAATATAAACAGGTGCGGCTACTGGAGGCAGTCCAGGTAGGTGAATGAACTTAGGCTCATGCTCAGCCTAGCCCTCTAAGGAATTAGGAGGTGGACTCCTACTCCGTTCCCTAAATGTTGATCTATTGCTCCCTGAGTTCTGGTTCTCTACATGACGGTCTACTGCTGGAAGCCTATCCTGAACTATCCCAATCAGGTTCTGAAGTGCTAATAAGATGTCTCAGTTTGGGTCAACCGGTGGTTCAGGAGGGGCCTCAGGCTTCCCATCCAAAACTGGTTCCTCCCTATCAACATTTTCGCATGCCATACATGTATGCCTAGGACTTCTTCTGCGCTTGCGAGCTTGTCATGTAGTCAGAGACATCCTTATGAGAAAATAAAAAAAATAAATAAATAAATAATTTTTGGGAAAAAAATTAATTAATTAAATAATTAAAGCAAAATGTAATGGAGAAAGGTTCCTAGTGTTGGAAACCTTGCTCTGATACCAAAATGTTGTGCCCAAACTTCTAGGCAAAAACGGAACAACAAATTTTTTTTTGAGCATCAAAATCTCATAGAATAATCTACATTTATGACGAAGTCAATTAAGTTTTGTATTAGCTAAGATGTAGATAGTATTGTTTACTAGGATTGGAATTATTAATTCAATCAATAGGGAAACAATAGTTAGTGAAGACTAATTTATTTCCTAAGAGGATCATTGCAATTTAATTAATTAAATCAACCTAATTAATTTGCCGCTAATTAAGGTCGAGGGATATTTAAATATCTCAATTTAATTTAAAACATTCTAGACCAAAAATAATGATAATACTATCTTAAATTTAAAATTAATTAATTGGGTGCATGCAAATTCATTATTTAAATTTAACCAATAAGGTTACAAATTCAATAATGTTATTTGTCAAATAAATGTAATTTGTACTATAGTCAATATTAATCTCCCCTAAACCTTCAATTTTTGACTATTAAATAATTTGGCCAAAATTGGCCTCACAGGCTAAAAATTCGTATAAAATGATTAATAATTTTCATTTATAAATTTTCCCCAAATTAAATTTAACTCAATGCCCATACTTAATTAAATATATAAAAATAACTATATAGTAACCTTAGTTAATTAATTTAAATCAATTATGCGATTAATGTAACCATCTAACATTAATCTCCATTTTTAAATCATATAAAAAGAAAAACTATATTAAAATTAATTTTCTGCCAAATCAAATAAGGAGTTTAAAAATTAATTTCACATATAGCTAAAATTAAATGGGGGGAATCCTTTTCAAATTTTAGAAAAGAATTTCCCCCTCTCCTTATTTTAATTAATATTTTAATCTCAAACCCTAATTAGGCTTGAGTAATGTCTTCTTCTATATTTTATTAAAAAATAACTTATCAATCCCTTTTTCCTTTTATTTGCTAACCCTAACCCGAATGTGGGCTAGGGTTGCATTTCTAATTTTCTTTATTATTTAAATGCTAACCTTAACCCGAAATTGGGTTAGGGTTGCATTTTTAACAACTAGAATTCTTTTCTTTTTTTCTTTATTGCTTTTACCCTAACTCGAAATGGGGTTAGGGTTTATTATATTTTTTTGTTGTAGGGCTGAGCACGAAGGGGGGAACTACGGTGGTTCTAACACCACGTGGGGGCAGGGGGGGTAAAGGCTCCCCACAGGGACGGGCACAGCCGTGCCTGTGGGTCATGATCCCATAGTGACAACTTAGCCGCCACTATGAGTTGTGGCCCACAGCACGACTGCGCCGCCACTGTGGAGCGTCACCCACAGGGGTTGGCCGAAGCTGCCACCTCTGTGGGTTGCGGCCCACAGTGCGGCCGTGGTTGCCACCCACAGCGCGGGTCAAAGGTACCAAGGGGTAGCATTTTTTTTATTTTTTAAAAATGATTAATATATATATATATATATATATATATATATATATATATATATATATAAGTATATTTATATATATGTATATTTATTTAAGGCTAAGGATATTAGGATAGTTTTCTCCCCTTTTTTTTTTTGAGATAAAAACATTAACATGCAGGGATATCATAAAGAAATCAGACAACATTTAAATAGATGCAGCATTAAAATAGATATAGGTTTTTTTTTTTTTTGAATGATTTATTTCAACTTGAATAGATTAGCTTATATCCTCATTTTATTCCTAATATCAGCTATTTAAACTAACCATTCTCTTTTCAAAATAAACTTAACATAGTGAAGATATTTTATTCTCATTGTCTAGGACTAAATCTGTATATATTTTTTTTTAACATCAATAAATATTATGACAGTAAATAATAGCAGCAAGCTAAAAACTTTAAATAGTTTATTTCCTTCAACAGAAGTAGAAATGCATATATCTATTAAACATATGCTAGACTTTCTTTTAAACAAGCCAATATGGGCTATCTAGCCTATTTCTTATATTTTTCCTAAGGACATTAAGGCATATTGGGATAAATTCATTTCTATTTTACTTTCTATGTCATATAGTCATCTATAGGAAGAGATTAAATTTATCTACTTTAACTTTCTTTATTTTTTTAAATAGAAAAATGACAGCAATAAACACAACTACAACAACATTTAAATATTCCAGAAAAATACTTAAAACATTCTCATTTATCTTTCTGCATTTTTTTTTTTTTCTTTATATAATTACAGAGATAAATAGATGACAAATTTCAATATAAGATAAATTTAAATAAAATCCAGATTTAAATAAAAGACAACAGCAGAATACATTTCCTTTCATTCAAAAACACTTTGCTCATAAGAATATTTTCAATACAATACTCAACTTTTACAATGGGTGAAATACCCCAACTAGTCTCTCATTCCTAATAATGAGGACTTAAATAAAGTAATACATTTCTTTATATAAAAATAAATACAACATAAAGCTCCTCATTTATATTTCTGTAACTAAAATATAATATTCATTTCCTATTCTTTTTCTGCAACTAAACTGAAATCAGCATCTCCTAGCTCTCTGTTTTTTCTTTTCCAAGCAACCTGCACACAAAGTCTTTAGGCTGTGACCATGGGGTGCTCACCTCCTAGCCTAGGCTTACTAGAAGCCACCCCTGAGCTTGGAGAACCAAGAGCTAGATGGGGTTACAATCAAGCAAACTCAAACAAGCAAGAGAAATACTCAAACAGACACATTCCCATCCAAGGCTAAACTTCATCACATAATGTGATGTTTACAAGGGTGGAAGTGGACCAAATACCTTTGAGGAGAACCGCAAGATAGTAAATCATAGCCAACTCATGGCAACCAAGAACACAAAAAAATCATTTTAACCCCACATCCTTATGACCCCCAAGGCATACATGCCATATTTTCTCCCCTTATGACCCCCGAATGCATAAACAAAACTATGCAGCAAGGGTTAGATAAACAAACCCTTGAGATCACTCTCAAAATGAGAGCCTCTCACTCTAAGGTTGTCAAACTCCTTCCACCCCCAAGACCATCCTACCCTCCCAAGGGTAAGAAGGCCTTGGATACTCTAAAAACACAAGAAAAGCATAAACAGAAATAAGAGGAAGATCACATAATATTTTCTCAAAGGAAAGACAAGGAAAAGCAACATTTACATTCAAGCATCCCTACAAACAGATTTCAAACATACAAGTAAGAAAAAGCACCAACCTAGAATCTGCCAAGGGTATTCTAGGGGTAGCTTGGAGAAGAGCAACCCAATTCTACAAATCTTTTTTGCAACACTTATCCAAAATTTCTATTCTAAAACTATTTTTTTTTCAAATTGCAAGATCTCCAAAAATGGAGTGGGTGATTACTCACTAAGTCTCCATCTCTAGCCTAAGAAGGCTTCTCTCACTCCTTCCAACCTCTTGGATAGAGTGAGAGGATCCCATTGGTTGGTCTTCCCTAGGTCTTACACACTCCCTAACCAAGGTACCTCAAGAAGAGGAATGTAATGGGGAAGAGGAATGACACATATCAAGAAGGTTATCTAACCAAGGATGGCACTCCTAAAGATGAAATTCGGCCATCTAGAAAAACCCACTTTTTTGGGTGGTTAAACAAGCCCCAGGGAAAAGACACATGGCCAAATTTGGCCTTCACCCATAGGTACTCCATGACACCCAATAAAAATGCTCCAAAATTGACTCTAGGAGTTGATTTAACCCTTTGAAAGTCCACCTAAATTTAACCTACGGGTCAACTCTGAGTTGACCCTCCTTATTGCTCACTATCCTAGATTTCTTGGAACCTTCAAGGATAATTTGGAAATATATCAATTAAACAAAAAAGTAAATCTCTCAAAAAGGTGACATGATAATTGTCAACACAACATACAACAAATGTGTCAAGTAACACTACAAAATAATTCCACATCACAAATACAAACATGGCAATTGTCCCTTGAATGATTTAAACAATTTAATAAATACAATTTATACACATGGAAACATTTACGTTTGTGAATAAAATACAATACATACGAGGTGTTGTCTCTCCAAATAAACAACCCCTTGTTTTACGAACATACATAGGCCTAGGCTTGATTCTTCATAATGTTTCCATGGTCACATGGATAATTTTCCTATGCATCTCTATTACACATTAGTACTTTCCAGTAGCCTGATATAATAATAAACACAAAATAAGAATACAAATCAATCACTCTGCATACAATTGACATCATACAAATCAATTTACCATATATCAAAGCAAATCCACATAAGCAATTATCATAGTCCTCATAAACTCAATCCATTCATAAGATATGCCTCATATTTATAGCATCATAATAAAGTCCTACAAATCAAATAATTACCTACACCATCTCGATGTTATCCTATTCTAGAATCATATAAAATTCTATATCCACAATGCATAGAAATGAAGCATCAATATATCAATTTTATCCAATTCGTGGGATCATATAAAGTTCTATATCCATAATGCATAAAAATAAAGCATCCATAATAGTTCCAACATGAAAATCACTGAAATTCTAGGATGGGTCGTGGTAGAGCCTCACAAGATAGTCCAGGCTAGATACTATTGGCCTACTTTGTTTAAAAATGCCCATGAGCATGTCTGGACGTATGACCCATGCCAAAAAAATTCTTCCAAGTTAAAGTACGAAAGAGCTTTGCCCCTTAACCCAGTTAGAGTGGAAACCCCTTTTGTTCAGTGGGGCATTGATTTTATTGGGGAGATAGCTGAGAAATCAGGAAGACGTCACAGATGAATTATAGTAGCTACTGGTTATTTTACTAAGTAGATTGAGGTCATACCCACTAAAAGAGCTGCCAGTAAAGTTGTCATTGAATTTATGATGGATAATGTCATAACACGATTTGGTGTTCCTGTGAAATTGATAATGGACAATGCCATGAGTTTTAGATCAAAGGAATTTATTGAATTTTGTACTAGTCATGGGATAATAATATCTTACTCTTCACCATACCATCCACAAGGCAACGACCAAGAAGAATCCAGTAATAAAAGCCTTTTGAATATTACCAAGAAAATGCTTGAGGAGAAAAAAAGGTCTTGGGATTAGAAACTAAAATTGGCCTTATGGGCAGACAAGATTACTGTTAAGAAAGAAATTGGAGTATCACCATTTGAATTGGTTTATGACACACAAACTAGGGTCCAATCAATAACCTTCTCCCTATATATAAGTTCCTACAAGCTGAGGAGTTGAAGTTGTCAGAACCCATGGAAGATAGAATGGTTCAGCTGGTGGAAGTGGAAGAAATTAGGACTTTGGCTCATAAAAGAAATTTGAAGATTCAGTTGCAGTCCAAGTATCTTTTTGATAAAAGAACCACATTAAGGAAGTTTCAAATCGGTGACATTGTTCTTCAATGGAATGCAAGAGGACAAGATAAGGGCAAGCGTAAAAAAATTGAGTAACTATGGATAGGCCCTTCTATTGTCTATGATTTTAATGGAAAAGACTCATACTTCTTGCAGAAAATGAATGGTGAAGTACAGGAATTTCCAGTGCATGGACAATTCCTGAAGTATTACTTCTCTTAAGTTTCAAAATTCCATGCACGGTAGGTTGTAGTTTGTACATAATTAGGTTTGCTTCTGTTGGTTTCTTTTGGGCTTATTTTTTGGTCTGTTCTCCAGAGTTTTCTGTGTTCTTGTGTTGGTCTCGCGTCCAGCCATCCCCAATCAAAGCCATTGTTATCACTGTTTAAAATTCAAGGTGATTTCTCTTTTTCAATCCTTTGAATTTTGGGCTTTCATGGCTTCATTCTGCCTCTGAGGGTTATTAGTCTAAGGGTTTACGGTTTTTGCAAATTCACATTTTTCATCTTGAAAAACCTGCATTCTATTTTCATGTTACCTTTTTCCACTTAAATGGAAGTGTCGGTCCATCATTAGAAGGGGGTCCCTTCTTAGGTCTTTGCCTTGGTGGGATATAAAATTCTTTTGATAAGTGCCTTTTTCCTAAGTCTTATTTTATTTTATTAATGTGTCGGGTTTCATAATGTTCATGCAAGTTCTGGTGGATCCAACAACAGGTGCTATTTTGCGATGATAAGATGCGCAAAGTTTACCTTTCGCAAAGTAGCAAAAAAGTGGCAGGCTCGAGCAAAGCAATCATGGTGAAGGCTAAAGGCCAAGTATCTTATTGTTGATCCAATGGTTGGTGCTATTTTGCATTGCAAAGATGTGTGAAGTTTATCTTTCACAAAGTTGCGAAAGGATGGTGGGCCCGACAGGGAAGTGGATCCCTTGGTTAAAGGTCAAACATCTTCGACATGATCTAGCGGTTGGCATTGTTTCATAATGAAAAGCTGCGAGAAGTTTATCCTTAGTGAAGTAGCGAAAAGGAAGTGGGCTCGACAGGAAGGGTGGCTTGTAAGGTAAAGAATGTGCATCTTGAAGAAGATCTGATGCCATGCTTTGTTTCGCAACCCGAAGTAAAACAAAGTTTACTCTTCGTGAAACACCGAAACGGAGCTGGCTCTGACATGGTGGTTTAGGTGGCGATACAGTTCGAGGCACGATTGAGAAAGAAAGTGTTTTGTCAAGGGGACACATGGCTCCAATTGGATTTTGGGATCAGTCCATTTGAAAAGGTGGCGGTGTGGGTAAAATTCATGGTACAGTGAAACACATGGCAGTTCAGATGTGGCAAATAATAGATCGCTCAGACAAATAAGTGATAGCCATGTCAAAGATACTTAAAGGAGGTTTGCAGACGAGTGAGTTTTCTAAGAGGGCCCACTTCAAAGACTAAAGAGACTAAAGACCGATCAACTTGAAGTTGATCGAAGGCCGTGCATTTTTCGCATGGTGAAGATGCGAGATCTTTACCTCTTGCAAAGCAGTGAAGAACCACTAGCGGTGGCGGTCATGGTTGGTTGAAAAGACAAGCAGTCATTGTGAGAGATAATGGTTAAGTAGTTAGTTGATGATCCAATGGTCTATGTTGTTTTGCATGGTGAAGATGCGAGATGTTTACCTTTCACAAAGCAGTAAAAAAGGGGTGGGGCCCATTTTTAAAAGGGGATGACATAGGTAAGGAAAAGAATGCACACATCTTGCATGATCCTATGGTTGTCTTTGTTTCACAATGCAAAAATGAATGAATTTTACTCTTCACAAAGCAGCGAAAAGGCAAAACACTTAGAAAATTTATGTGATCCTTTGGAGCCATTTTTGAATTCAATTATGAATTAATTGTTCAAGCATGTGGATTAATTGTTTCTAATCAATGCTCAGTAGTTGTAATACACATCAGTTGAGATTTTGGCATCAATTCAAAGAATCTTGCAAAGGAACTAGTGCACAAAGAAAATTTCTTCAGGAAATAAGCAAGTTTCTATAAATTGCTTGACAGTTACAGTTGAATTGTTATCACGGGGTTCTTAATTTCTCAAAAGTCTATCTAAGATTTGATTGAAATAATTGTAATTCTGAGATGGCACCACAAAGAGATTTCATAGGGAAGGTTAATTATCAGGTTAGAGCCATTTGTGATGACCTTTTAGAGAAATTGACTAGGTCCACTAATGCTCCAGGTAAAATGAAAGAATTGGTCCCTAAAGTTGCCCACGTGAGAGTTGGCGATGGCCTATATGATAAAGGGAGCTAGTTGAGGGATCCCCAAATAGGAATATCAGGTTTGGGACTTTTCAAAGTAGGTTTTAGCCAGAGAAATTCCCCTATTCCTATGAATAGTGTCTAGGAACTAGATGTTGGGAAGCTCATAGTCCCTGGGGTTTTCATGGATGTGGACCTATTAACCCAAATTGCAAATAACTATGGCCCCAATACCCGAACAATAAATAATGTAAATGGTGGGTCTCTAATTAAGATAAATGATGATGAGTTCAGGAAAGTGTTCAGACTTAGTAAGGTTTCAAATTATTTAGAGCCCATCAATTTTGAAACACTTGTACAGTTCTATAATGCACAAAGAGACCACCTCAGAAATGGCCCCTTGAAGGAATTTTTTGCCAAAATAGGAGGATTAACAGTTGTAGGCCCTAGCACCATGGAACCATTTTCATTAAACTTGTTCACTTTGAGGGCTAAAGGGATGTATTGGTCCTTATGTCAAATTTTTGGGGAGGATGCAAAAACCACTATGCCAACCCACTACATGCTCATGATAACACAAATTTTGAACCCATCCCTAGCAGTGACTTTTGATTTTGCACCTTATCTCACTAATACCATTCATGAGGGATTGATGGGGATAAAAAATGCTAAGGTGGACAGACCTTTTGGATGATACACTCTCCTCATGCACATGTTTTTAATTAAAGGTGCTGAATATTTTGCTAATGAAATGGACCTGATCAAGGAAAAGGATGGTGAGGAGATGCCAGTTCAATTGTGGAGCACAATTTTGTCTTGGGATAGAGGATATGCAAGTTACCTAAATTTTGATAGATGTTTTGCATCTAGGCTTAGAATCCTTTTGTGCCCATAGAACCCTAGAATTCCTAAATCTCTCCTTGAATTCCTTAGGCCTAAGGAATTTGCTAGAGATATAATGATTGTGCATAATTGGGGTGACATATATATGTACCCTATCTCCACTATGTTCAGAGTGTTCAGTTTCATAGGAACTCCATATTTTCTCCCCTATGAAGTCCCATTGAAGATAGGAATTACAGAGGTCCTGAGGCAAATTGGAGGTTTGTAAGAAGCAAAATTGACAAATAGGGGGAAAGGAACAATTTTCCCAACTGTCACCATAGCACATCAGTTTGTAATCACCATGGGTGGTTGGACACATTTTGATGATTTCTTTCGGCTATACAGGTTGTCTACTATAGTGGCAAGATTTGTTGACCCTGAAGATTTCTTTAATGGTATGTTTAAGAAGAGAGCCATATACAGAGGTAAGGCACACCAATTCCATTTCCCTGAGGATTTAATATGGAATGAGTTCAATCTTGTTGAGCAAGAAGTTAGAAAAGAAAAATGGCTAGCTTTCAAGAAGATTTTGGATTTCATTCATTATTTTGATAGTAGTTATGATCCTCTTGTTAGTTTTAATCCTTTTTGTGAAAAGATTAAATTTTTGATAGATTACTTTGATGATCTAATGCAAACCTTGAAGGAAAAGAAGGAGGCTATGATGAAAGTTGATCCTTAAAAGGCCAAATTGGCTTCAGCAAACCCTTCCTTGGCCAAGGTGATCTCCCTAGGAAAATACACAGTGCTGAAAAGGTCAAAGTATAGTGTACTGATGCTAATAAGGGTAGAGTCTTCTACTTCAAAAGGTAAAAGAGCATTAGAAGATATAGTTAATATTCAAGACTCTCCTAAAAGGAAAAGGGCAGGAAAAGAGGTACAAACAAATGAGCCTTTGTACTCTCCATCTCAATCCCCAATCCATGTAGGGGATGAACATGTAGTAGCAGAACAACTGCTACAATTAGGAAATGTAAAGCGGAAAATCGAACCCTAGTTGTTCCTCCCCCCCCCACTCCAAGGAGAGAGAAAGGAGGGTCACTAGGGTTGACGGTTTTCACTTAGGAGAGACTTTACATTCAAAAGAGGGGTTGAAACCCACAAGATTCAATCCCACACAATGCAAGATTGGATTCTAAATGAGTTTCAAGGGTTAAGACATCAAGGATACCCTCTTTTGTAAAGAATGTAGATAGAATGATTGAACTAGGAATGCATGTAAAACAAGAAAGATTCACTTGTAGATGAAGATAGGGATACGGGATGAAGCTACAGACATGGAATTAGTAGTAAAATGTCAAGACGGTGCTGTTCTGCAAATTTGAGCGAAAGTTGTTGGGACGATGGTGCCTGGAGTGCACACGGTCCTCCGAAAAATCCGCGAAACGAAGGGGGATCTGTTCATCTCTGCACAAGGATTCGAGATCTTCAATTATAGCTGCGTACATGCAACCTACACACAGAAAAGAGAGGACGATTGGGGGTTAGGGATTAGGGGTTTTCCTTTAGGTCAAACCCCAGTTTTGGAATTAACCAAGAAATGAGAATGCTGTAAATGTAAATGTTTGTAATGTAAACAAGTACTAATACCTTGTTGTAAGAATGTTTGTATTCTTACATGCGAAGGTGTAATGATGTTGTATGTTGTATGTTGTAAGTGATCTCCTCTTCAATGGTTGAATCCTTGTCTTGAATGCAACACCTAGCCTTGAATGGAGACTTATAATGCTCAATTGCTTGAAGGAATGCTTGAATGCTTGAATGTTTGAATGTTTGAATATCGCTTCCGCGTCTTGCCCTTGCTTATTTCCTTCCTCCCTTTCTAGGAGAGGAAAAGTAGTTTATATACTTGTCAATTAGGGTTGAGAGACTGATTTTTCTGACCTTAGGCCGACCTAGGAACATCATTTTCCGAATTGCAAAATTAAAGACCCGATGCCCAACAAGAGACCAGGCCAAAAATAGGGCCAGGGACCAGGGTGCTGGGCACCATGGTCCTGGGGGACCAGGGCGCTAGGCGCCATGGTTCCACCTCCCGGGACAGCAGGGTGCAAGGAAGGATCAGGCCAGGGTGCAGAAATATGCATTTTTTGATGTCACAAGCAGGTTTCGGGGTCTCCATTCAGGTTCAACGTTGTGCCACCATCGTGAAGACCCAAATGCAGTCAAAATTGCAAGTGTCACAATTTTAGGATGCTACATTTAGCCCCCACTTTAGTGGGAGTATAAGCGTACGCCCATACTTCCGGTAAAGTACAAGGAAACAACATTGAAAAACTTTCACCACGTCAAGGAGGCAAGATACACCAAGCCCCCAGTGGACTAAGGATCTTACGACTTCGATTGACAAGTAAAAGGGAAGATCACGAGGGAGAACCATGACTGTCAGTAGTAAGGTTCCCTCACTATGAGTCATGCAAGAAAAATACCAAAAATATTCAAGGCAAAGCTAAGTTCGCCAAGAAATAAGAAGTGATACATATAAGAAGTGAGAAAGGAAAGGAGCACGTTATCATAAGGATTTAACCCCCTAGTGTGAGATAAGCCCAAGGATAATAGACACAAAACACAAAGCACAAGGTGACTTCACTTTCCTCGGGGTCAGTATGCTGTATGATAATTCATGTATATCATATGTATGTATGCATAATTGTTCTTCATTCCCCAATCAAGGAAGGTCGCCTAGAAGAAGGGAACACATGTGTCTTTTGAGTCAACATGAGAGAGACCAAAAGAGATATCAATGCTTTGCATCATCCTCAAGTAAACAACACTAAGGACAACAAATAGAAGAATGAGAATAAAACATAGAAGAGGTAACAAAAGAGATCAAGGGAGGAGGAGAGAGTCTGTTATGCTAATGAAACTAGTCTAGCGCGTCATCTACACCCCGATCTTGCTAATCAATATTTCGGGAAGGAAGGAAACACGCTAGAGGAGGAACATCCAACATAGCAGATGGAGCTATCACAAGATCCAAACAAGGGCTATGTTCATGTTCCAAGCCACGTTGTTCTTGTCTAGGAGCTAGGATAAGTGCTTTAGAAAATTTGTTAGATAAATGGTTATCAACATCAACATATTCATATTCACTATCAGAAGAAAGAGGAGTAACATTTTCATCATGAATAACATTTTCATCTATATCATCATCAAGATTTATAAAAATAGGATCTTTAACTTGCACAGGATCAAGACCATCATGCATCTTATGTTTAGGAGATTTTGGCTCAATTTTTGGCTGAGGAGAAAATGGAATAATACTAGCTGAAGGTGTTTTTGGGGATTGCAATGTTTGAGAAGTAGCTTCCTGAGCTCTAAGACGACGCTTTCATCGGCGTTCACGTGTAGAATGATTTCGTCTAGTCTTAGTAGGAAGTTGAGAAGATTGAGGAGGAGGAATGTTCTCATCCTTATCACTTGGGTGTTTAGGTTGTGGTCTCTTAGGTTGAATAATAGGAGAAGAGGAAGGTCTCTTCTCTCTATAAGAGGAAGGAGGAGAAACTGCTCCATATAAGGGAGGAATATTTGGTTTTGGAAGGAGACCAAGTCCATCATGACGAGGAGGTATAGGTCTACTTTTAGGAAGTTTATTAGTCATAGACGTAGTCACATTCATAGGGATGGGTTGGGAATTTTCTTGAGGAAAGACATTAGTTTTATCTTTCAAAGGAAGAACTTCCTTCTCAAGAACGATAGGAATATCAAGTTTGGGTGTTCTAGGTTCACTTAGAGATAGGATCATATCTTTTTTCCACTTTTGATAAGATTTGAAAAGATGATCACTCCGCGGTGGAAGAGATTGGAATTGTTTAGGCCAAAAATAATCAATAGGAACGCTAGAAGTTCTTTCAGCTGGTTTAAAGAGACTATGATTGACAGTAACAACTTCACCATTATGGGGAAATTTCAAACACTTGTGAATAGGAGAAGCAATAGCTGTCGTGCCCAAACTTTAGGGCACAAAAACGGAACAACAAAATTTTTTTTGACGTCATGAACTCGCTATAAATCCTAATACATAACAACTGTATTTAAAGTTTTGTCTTATCTAGGATGTAAATAAACTTACTTACTAAGGTTAAGTTAAATAACCAACTCGAGCGAGTGACTTCATTGGTGGAGATTAATTTGCATTGCGGATTAGTTAGCTAGCTCAATTACCTAAGACAAATTGCCGCTAATTAAATCAAGGGATAATTGGCTATCTTAATGTATTAAATCATTCCAGGTCATATAATGATATTGCTAATGATTATTTGATGCTTATATAAAAATTCATTATACACATCCACCCGAGGAGGGTTTCGAATTACTACAATGTCATTTGCCCACTAAAACCGACAATAAGCTAAGGCCAATTCTGATTTTCCCTAAACCCCTTGATTTTGTCAATTAATTTTCAATCCGACCAAAAATTGGTCTCAAGGGCTTAGGTTCATAAATTTACAAATTCCTCCTTTCAAATTTTCCTATCGTCCAAATATATGGGAGGTAAGTCCATTGATTAATTAAATATATTGCTGGATTTAACGTATAGTTTATCCAACTATAGTAATCCTTCAGTATTAACCCCCTTGAATTAATTGAAATTAAATTTCTAAAGAATGGGGACATATAATAATTTAATTATTAAAGTAACCCCTATATTAAAAGTCTAAAATTCCATAATAATTCAATTTTTTAGATTAGTCCCCAATTATATACATTAAAATCAAGGTTTAAAATTCCATAATATTTCAATTATAAACTTAACCCCAAATTATATACTAAAATCTAACTTTAAATTCCCAATTTAAATTCCTTATATATATATATATATATATATATATATATATATATATATATATATATATATATATATATATATATATATATATATATATATATATATATATATATATATATATATATAAAATCACAATATAAATTCTTAAATTCTAACCCTCATTATAAATTAAAAATCAATTTTAATGTTCCAATCTAAATCTCCTATATATATATATATCTAATTACCTAAATGCTAACCCTAACCCGAAATTGGGTTAGGGTTGCTTTTCTACATTTTACTCCTTGTTTTATTTCCTTTTTACCATTTTGTACCCTAACCCGGAATGGGTTAGGGTTTTATATTAACCCTTTTCTTTGTTTTGTTTTCTTTCTTTTTTTTTTTGGAATGTGACTATAGGTACGGAGGCGGAGGGTTTCATGCGGGGAGAGATGGAGGGTTTCGCAGGGTATCGGGCGCCGCTGTGCATACGCACAGTGGCGGCAGCGCCGCCCACTGTGTGTACACACAGTGGTGGATGGCATAGCTGCCGCCCACTGTGTATACACACAGTGGCGGGCGTCGTTCACTGTGCATAGCACAGTGGCGGCCGCGACCGCCCACTGTGTTACACACAGTGCGGTGCCCTTCGGCGCCGCCCACTGTGTGTAGCACAGTGGCTCGGCCGTGGCCGTCCACTGTGTTGCACATAGTGGCCCGCGTGACTTTGCTTCCCCATTTTTTTTTGATGCAGAATATATATATATATAGATATATATATTTATATATATATGTATATATATATATATTAAGAAGTCCTTTCTGCCATTCTTTTATATGTTTTGTAACAGAGAAGCACAAGATTCAGAATATGTCTTTTATTTTGTTGTTACAGGGGTGTACATGCACAGGAAGCTTATATATATATTTTTTAATATATAGGTATATGTTTTCAATATATATACTTATATACCTGAAAATATATATATGTATGATTAAATGTTGAGATAATAGGGTTAAAAACCCTTATATTGATTTGAGATTTTTAACCATCTACATTCTGTTTTTTTTTTGTCTTCTAACAGCATTTAGAATAGGTCTACTTTATTCTTCCTTTTATTTAAACTTTCTACAGCAATAAAGCAATACTGGTTCTCCTTTCTTTCTAATAGACATAAAATAACAGAATTTAAAACTATGCAAGTAAATAATACACCCTACTGCATTTCTTTTTTTTCTTTTCCTTACTTTAACATTGCAGTAATTAAACTAGTGAATAGTAAATAAGGAATCCTAATGCATTTTTCTGTTTTCTTTTCTTTAATATTGCAGTCAATAAATGAGTGAATAGACCAGATTAAAATGTAGACTACAGCAACACAATAGACATCATAATAAAATAAAAATTTACATTACTTTCCAGAATGATAAGTTACAATAGCCCAAATATGAAAGTGGGTAGAAAATCTAACAGTCCCCTTTTTTTTTTTCTAATCTTTACACAGAAAATAAAAATTACATTTATTTAAACAGAAACAGAATCATTTTAAGCCCTATTTTTACATATGCACTTTCTCTTCCTTTTTCTTTTTTTTTTTTTTGCTACAAATCATAAGGTTACATTTCTTTCTTCTTTTCTGCATTTAAATAAAAGTAAGAAATCTGAATAGAAGTCTGCAACACAACAATCTGCAACTCCTAGTCTTTTTTTTTCCCAAGCCACCTGCAAGTAAAGTTTAGGACTGTGACCATGGGATGCTCACCTCCCAGCCTAGGCTTACCAGAAGCCACCCCCGAGCTAGGAGAATCAAGACCTAGACGGGTTACAACCAAGCAATACAACACAACAATAGGGCAATCACACAAACATTCACTTTCCCATCCCAAGCTACACTTTCACCACACTTTGTGATGATCAATCTACGGGTGGAAGTGGACCAAGTACCATTGGGGAGACTGCAGCCAAAAATATAACACAAGCCACCTCATGGCAACACAAAATACTCAACAAAATTCATCCCACACACCTTATGCCCCCCAAAGGCTCAAAGCCATTTCTCTCCCCTTATGACCCCCAAATGCATACACAAGGCTATGCAGCAAGGGTCACAAAGGACACCCTTGAGGTCACTCTCCTTAAGGAGAGCCTCTCACCCAAGGCTGTCATGCTTCTTCCACCCCAAGATCATCCTACTCTCCCAAGAGTAGAAGATCTTGGACACTCCCAAAACAAGAACACAAAACAGAAAAACATAGAAATGAAACTACACATTTTTTTCTTCAACAACAATTTACATACACACTTTCTTTACAAGCATTTCTTTCCTTCAACAAAACAACATAACTAACATAAACAACAAAAAAATAAGAGGAGATAACAACCAACCTTATTCTGCCAATAGGTATGCTAAACTTGGTTGGAGATGAGCTGCCCAATCCACACAACTTTCTGCAATCCTTGGCCCCCAAAATTCCTCTAAATTCCTAAAACTGGTTTTTCCTTCCAAGTTTTTCCAAAAATCTCCAAAAATGGAGAGTGGGTGATTAGCTCACTAAGCTTCCATTCTTAGCCTAAGAAGGCCTCTCTCACTCCTTCCAACCTCTTGGATAGAGTGAGAGATCTCCCATTGGGTTGGTCTTCCCTAGGTCTTACACACTCCCTAACCTAGGTGTCTAGAGAAGGGAAATGGAATGGGGAAGGGGGATTACTATCTCCAAGAAGGTTATCCTACCAAGGAGGGCATTCCTATAGATGGAATTCGTCCATCTTGGGAAAACCACTTCTTGGGTGGTTAAACAAGTCCTAAGGGAAGGACACATGGCCAATTTTGGCCTTCACCCATAGGTACCCCATGAGGCCTAATAGAAAAGCTTTAAAATTGACTCTAGGAGTTGATTTGACCTTCAGAAAGTCCACCTGAAGTTAACCTACGGGTCAACTCTGAGTTGACCTTCCTTGTGGCTCTCTAACCTAGATTTCTTGGTTCCTTCAAGGATAATTAGGGGATGTAACAATTAACAAAAATAAAACTTTCAAAAAGGTGACATGACAAATTGCCAACTCAACATACTACATAGGTGTCAAGTGACACTACAAAATAATTCCACATCACAATAAACACATGGCAATTGTCCCTTAAACAATTTAATCAATCCAATAAATACAAATTACACTCATGCAACATTTTACATTTACGAATAAAATACAGTACATACGGGGTGTTGTCTCTCCAAATAGACAACCCCTGGTTTTACTAACGCACATTGGGCTAGGCTTGATTCTCCCTAATATTTCCATGGTCACATGGATATTTTCCTGCACATCTCAATTTAAACATTAGTACTTCCCAAATAGCCTCATATAATATATAATCACAAAATCAGAATACAATACATTCATTCTGCAAGGACTTGACATTATAAATTACGATTTGTCACAAATCAAGGCAATTTCCTCATAATCCTCAAAATTTGATCCATCTACAATATATGCAAACATTTTCCTAACATTATATCAAATCCTGAAATTCAGATAATAACCTGCATCATCACAACATTACCCTAATCTAGAATCATATAATATTCTATAATCCACAAGGCATAGAAATGAAGCATCCACATATATCAATGTTACCAAAATTGCGGAATCATGAAAAGTTCTATATCCATAGTGTGTCAAAACTAGCATCCAAAATAGTTCCAAAATGAAAATAACTGAAGAGATAGGATGGTTCAGGGTAGGGCCTCACAATAGCTTTCATGGAAGATAGCCAAGGATAGCCTAGCTTCACACGAAATTGTTCGGATGATGGAATAATAGCAAATTCTACATCAAGGGGTTTGTTATGGACCTCAATAGGTAATGTAATAGAACCAATTGCAGGAGAAGAAAATTCATCAAATAATTTCACAACCACATTTGTTTCATCATAGATCACTTGATTCAATTGCAAAGTAAAAAGAAATTCTTCAGTAATGATATTAACCATACAAGAAGGATCAATAAGCACTCCACGACAAGGTATATTCTTGACTTTTGCAACTATATATAAAGGACCATCAGGTGCCCTGATAGTTTCACTGGAATCAAATGTGATGGAAGGTTCTTTAGGAATTTTCTGCTGTTCCACAAAGTTAATCACATTTGGAGTCATAGACACAAGACTATCAGGTGAGAAAGAGGAATCATTAGTCTCAACCACATTAGAGGTATGAGAAGGTAATGGATCAGTAAAAATCTTAAGATTTTGGTTAGGAGGAGCTACAGATGTGTTGCCTTTATCATTCACACCAAAAACAGAGATAGTATTATTATCAATCAAATCTTGAATTTTACCCTTTAAAGCAAAACATTTTTCAGTATCATGCCCAGGTTGACGATGAAATTGACAAAAAGATTTGTTATCAAAATAGGGTGAATTAATCTTTGTAGGATCTATTTGCTTTATAGGAGGAAGAGTAAGCACATTTTGTTCCAATAACTTATTCATAATACTATGCAATGATTCATTCAAAGGAGTAAACTTTCTTTCTTTCTTGAAAAACTTAGAAATAGGAGGCACACCTGATGCTGCATTCACATTGTTGTTGATGATGTTTTCATTGAATTTAATAGATTCTCTGTTCGGTTTAAACTTCCCAAATGGTTGTTGACTACTATCACCCTTATCACTTGGAGCTATAGGATTTGCTTGTTCCATTTGACTCACAGTTAGTTGATAATTGTGAAGAGTTGCACACAATTGTTGGAAAGAAGTAAACTCAGAAAACAGAAGTTTTTCTCTAATATCTTTTTGTAAATTAGAAATAAAGATTCTTTGAATATCATTGTCAGGTACTGGAAAAGAAATTTGAGCATACAAATGCTTATATCTACCAATGAAATCAGTCACTTTTTCTTTAACACCTTGTTTACAATGCATTAAATCAATCAAAGTAACTTTAGGACTTATATTGTTTTGAAATTGTTGAATAAAAGCATTTGCAAGTTGTTCGAAAGAAGTAATAGAATAAGAAGGCAACGAGCAATACCATTGTAGGGCTTTATCTCTCAATGTTCTAGTAAACAGTTTTGCAAGCAACCTTTGGTCATAAGCAAAATCAATACATATTGTTTGAAAGGTCTTAACATGTGTTAGAGGATCACCCTTACTATTATAAAGCTCCAAATGCGGGATTTCAACATGTTTAGGGGGGATAGCTCGAACAATGTCAAGAGAAAGTGGGCTCGCAACATCAAATGTGGGCACACTAAACTTAGATTGATTCATAGAGGCAATTTGTTGCTGTAAAGAAGAGACAGTTTGTGCAAGATTGTTAATGGTCGCTTCAGTCAAAGAGTTCATATTAGACGTGTTTGATTGTGATGGAGGTATTATGTTATTGAAAGAAGGTATTGATTGAGAGTAAGGTGGTGGGACACTATGATAGTTAGTCATAGGAGATGATTGGAAAGGAGGAACACTACAAGGAGGAATGGAATAATTAAATGAATTGCCCCCTTGCGTCATGTTTATTTGTGGAGATGAAATAGGAACACTCATTGAAGGAATGAATGAAGAAGTAGGATTGAATGAAGGAAGAGGGTTGATTGAAGAAGAGGGATTGCCCCCATGACTGGTGATCATAGGTGGAATGTCTTGTATTGAATTAGTCATTATGTTTGATGTAAAAGTAGGTATACTAGCAATAGGAGTTGTCAAAGGAATAGAATGATTAACTTGAGTAGGAGGTTGTGTATAACCTAAAGTTTCGGCACAACTCTTCATAGGCATCACATTCGAATCCACAATGTGTGCAATACTACGCAAAATATCAATTCCATTCTTATCACTTTGAACCATACATTTTAGACCCTCAATTAATGAAAGAGCTTCACTATCAGGGTATTCTTGAGACATCCATTGTCGAAAATCATCAAATTGGTTATCCAATTTTGAAAGTTGTTCTACAGAAACCTCATGGAGAGCTTCTTCATCATTAAGAGGATTAGAGGAATTACCCATGTCCTCATTAAAAAGGCCATTCAAATTAGGTTCCATCTCCTCGGTAATTACACCTTGGAAAGACTTAATTCTAAGGCTTCGTCTAACGGGAATAGTGTAAGTAGGGCTTATTGTTGTAAAACTCATGCACTAAAGAGAGAGAGAAGATTTTGAATTTTAGAGGTAGCAAATTTCAATAAAATCAGCCAATCTCCTAGATTTAAGCTGTTAAATACAATCGGGACAATCTCCCGAAATTTCGGAAAAAATGTCAGGGACCGTGGCGAACGGAGTGCACACGGTCCTCGCAACTTTTTTCAAAATTTTCAGGGATGAAAGTTATGATGATTTTAAAGCTAATTTGAAAAAATTAAGTGATTTTACGATCTGTAGATAGGCCAAATTAAAGTTGCAATCTCAAAATTGAACCCTACCAAGATTGTTGAAAAGTGCAGAATTTGAATTTTGAAAAAGAGAGGGAAACTGAAATTTTGAATTTTATGATTTTAGAGGGAATACTGAAAGCAATGCAAGCTTTGAAATTTAAAAGTTGACTCAATTTCATGCAAAATTCAAATTTGAAAGTGGAAATCAAGGTTGCTGCAATTAAACACTTAATTTTAAAAGTCACAAACTGCAAAAATTTGAATAAAGCACTGAAATTTCGAATGAATGCTAACACACTTTTCAGATTTAGGGTAGTAAGAAACACAATTTGGACACAAATTTCAATTTCAACAAATTTTGAATGATTATAAGCCTTAATCCAAGCAATCACTAGACCAACTTTGACTTTAATTTTGAAAGTGTTAGAATTGATAAAATCAGCCAAAATTCTGGATTTTAGCAGAAAAATACAGTAAGATCTAGCTCCCGAAATTTTGGAAAAAATGTCAGGGATGATGGCGCTCGGGGTGCACACGGTCCTCGCAACTTTTTTCCAAATTTTTAGGGATGAGAGATATTGTGATTTTGTTGCGGAATCCAAAATTACAGCCGATTTGGAGGTGTTTTGATCAGTGAAATTATCAGTCAAAGGTCAAATCAAGAAGGTTTTAAAAATTAGGGTTTTGACACTTAACCACTTAATTTTCAAAATTAAAGAAAAATATGAATTGAAAATTTACAATAGAAGGGTAGATCTGAAACAAGCATTAACAATTAAACATTTCACAAGCTCAATTACTAAAAAGAAAATTTTAGGGTTTTTATGCAATTAACCTCTAAAATTTGCAAAAGATCAAACATGGAAATGTAATTAAGGAAGCAAATTTTTCAGATCTAACCATGAATAATCAAAATTAGGATGTTCATGTCAGGTTCACCAAAATGCAAAGCAGAAAATCGAACCCTAGTTGCTCCCCCCCCCCCCCCCCCATCTCCAAGGAGAGAGAAAGGAGGGTCACTAGGGTTGATAGTTTTCACTTAGGAGAGACTTTACATTCAAAAGAGGGGTTGAAACGCACAAGATCCAATCCCACACAATGCAAGACTGGATTCTAAATGAGTTTCAAGGGTTAAGACATCAAGGATACCCTCTTTTGTAAAGAATGTAAATAGAATGATTGAACTAGGAATGCATGTAAAACAAGAAAGATTCGCTTGTAGACGAAGATAGGGATACAGGATGAAGCTACGGACTTGGAATTAGTAGTAAAATGTTGAGACGGTGCTGTTCTGCAAATTTGAACGAAATTTTTCGGGACGATGGTACCCGGAGTGTACACGGTCCTCTGAAAAATCCGCGAAACAAAGGGGGATCTGTTCGTCTCTGCACAAGGATTCCAGATCTTCAATTACAGCTGCGTACCTGCAACCTACACACAGAAAAGAGAGGACGATTGGGGGGTTAGGGATTAGGGGTTTGCCTTTAGGTCAAACCCCAGTTTTGGAATTAACCAAGAAATGAGAATGCTGTAAATGTAAATGTTTGTAATGTAAACAAGTACTGATACCTTGTTGTAAGAATGTTTGTATTCTTACATGCGAAGGTGTAATGATGTTGTATGTTGTATGTTGTAAGTGATCTCCTCTTCAATGGTTGAATCCTTGTCTTGAATGCAACACCTAGCCTTGAATGGAGACTTAGAATGCTCAATTGCTTGAAGGAATGCTTGAATGCTTGAATGTTTGAATGTTTGAATATCGCTTCTGCATCTTGCCCTTGCTTATTTCCTTCCTCCCTTTCTAGGAGAGGAAAAGTAGTTTATATACTTGTCAATTAGGGCTGAGAGACTAATTTTTCTGACCTTAGGCCGACCTAGGAACATCATTTTCCGAATTGCAAACTTAAAGACCCAATGCCCAACAAGAGACCGGGCCCAAAATAGGGCCAGGGACCAGGGCATTGGGTGCCATGGTCCTGGGGGACCAGGGCGCTAGGTGCCATGGTCCAGAAGGACCAGGGCGCTGGGCGCCATGGTCCCACCTCCCAGGACAGCAGGGTGCAAGGAAGGATCAGGCCAGGGTGTAGAAATATGCAGTTTTTGATGTCACAAGCAGGTTTCGGGGTCTCCATTCAGGTTCAACGTTGCGCTGCCATTGTGAAGACCCAAATGCAGTCGAAATCGGAAGTGTCACAATTTTAGGATGCTATAGGAAGCCTTGGGGAAATTTCCCTCACTTATGAGGAGTTGCAAGAAGGAATGCTTGAGGAGTTGACAATTGCCCAAATGTACCTAACTACAAAGGACTTCATAGGAAAAGAACTGGACCCTATCATTAAGCATGGCAATGAAGAATTTTTGACAAATGATAGCTTCATCAAAAAAGGGTCCTTCTTGCAGTTTGTCTGGAGGAGAAATATAGGCTAGTTCAAGGCAAGATGTGAGAAATGAAAAAATGAGAATCCTCACAAAGATGCATCTATAGTTAAAGTAGACATAAAGCAAGAAATGTTGACTAAATTTTGGAACATCACCCCAGAACAAGGGAGGAAAATGATTGCAAAAATAAGAGTTTTGATTCTCCCTGAATGGGATATAGCAGTTACGTTAGTGC
Organism: Cryptomeria japonica; assembly: GCF_030272615.1. NCBI lineage: Eukaryota > Viridiplantae > Streptophyta > Pinopsida > Cupressales > Cupressaceae > Cryptomeria > Cryptomeria japonica. Next base: position 445,499,519 of record NC_081405.1, read on the forward strand.
TCGAGGTCGTGAGAAAGGAGACAAAGCTTTTGGAGGGAATAAATTACAGCAATGATCATTCTACTTTAGTTATGTGGTCACTAAAGAGGGAAGAGAATAAAAATAGGAAAGACACCTTAGAATCAAGCTATCTCGGAGGTATGATTGTGAAGAGGGTAAGAGACATAGGGGTAGTGGAGGCTGCTGGCACAATCTTGGAATTAGTAAAATTCAACATGGTCATGGCTGAGAAAGAAGAAAAAGAAAAGGAAAATCCCCAAGTCAAGCTAGAGGCAATCCTAAAAGCCTATAATGCAGCCCAAGCTAAAATAGCTCAAAGTTATAGTCTGATTGCCAAATTGAAGAATCAAATGGTAGGGCAGTATCATCAAGGTGAGTCTTCTACCTTGATGATTGCCTCTTCTCTAGCCAAACCTCCCTCTGCCAGTCCCATCATTGAGTTTCCCTTGTCCCCTGTAAACCCCAGTTTCCAATCCATTGAATCTATTCAAGATGAAATGGATAAATTAAAGCAGGCTCAAGTTGTATTTGCTAATAAATATGAGGAAAAGATTAGGGGCACAATTTTGAAGTTTGCTGACATAGTAGGAGATTCTATTGTATACATATATATGAAAAGAGTTGTAAGCATGATGACTGATTTGAAGGAGGACAAATCTACTCTGGAGCCAATTTTAAATAAGTAGATGGGAAGGGAAGCAGATTTGGAACTTATGTGTTCATCCTATGAAGAGGTAGAGGCTGATACCAATATTAAATCCTCATGTGAATTAGTTAAAGGTATGTCTAGGTTAGTAGAAGGAAGAGCTGGTTTAGAAAGAAAGGCCAACCTGTACAAAAAAGAATATGCTAACCAGAAGTTTGAACTATTTCCTGGAGGTTTTGTTAGTTCAAGTCAGTTGAAAGATGAAAAGGTATGGCTTGATGAGCTAGGACATAAATTGTCCCAATGGATAAATGAAGTCATGAATTTAGATGACACATCTTTATTTATTCGAACAATTGAAAAAATTGAAAAAATGAAGTCACATTATGGTTTTTTGGAGGCTAAGGTCAAGCAGTTAAGAAGCACCTAGAAAATATGGAATAAATTGAAGAAAAAAATTATTAGTTACTCTTAGCCCAATGATGACATGTTTTAGGGATGGAAAAACAAATATGGTTTGCAAGAAGCAGAGAATCAAGAATAATCAACTAATGTTGCAACGTTGTAACAACATTAAGGAAGTTAGGGATGAAGGTTATTTGTAACTTCTTTCAAAAGGGAGTTATGGTTGTAAAAAACTATTCCTAGGAAAGTCCAAAGCTTGTTTGCATCCATATTATTATAAATGGATACTAGGACTATTGAAAGAATCATCACAAGAATTTGTAAGAAAACTCTATCAAAATATATATAGGGTTTTCTGGTTTTTCAGAAAATACCTTGAGTTATGTATGATTATTTGAAAATGGATAATAATATACAGATCAGATTGTTTTGAGCTCATATCTCTGTTGTCTTCTTGTATGCATTCATTGATTTACTGGTTTCTTTTAAATAATCTAGGGTTATTTGAATTAAATGGGACTGCAAGGTAATCTTACAGACATGTTTTTAGGCTTTTCTCTCCAGGAGAGAAATTAAATATACGTGAAATCTCTCTATTAGTAAATCAATAGTTTTCTACTTGAATTTTATAAACAGTTTTAGAATAAAGGAAAAACTTATATATATGTCAGGCATATATAAGGTTGATGAAGTAGGAATGATAGGATGTATGTGAATGTCTAGATTCAAAACTTTTTATGTAGTTTGGGGGACTCTGTAGCCCAGATAAGGCACTAATATCATTTGTGGAGTTCTTTCTATTTTTCTTGGGGATCAAGACTAAAATATGAGTACATGTTTTCTCTTTAGTTTTCAGTATTGTTGAGGTGATGAGGTTCACAAGTTTCTAACATTGGTTTACTTTGGATCTTATATTAGAATTGTGAGAGTATTCATGAGAGGTATACCCACCTAAGCTTATGACAAGCTTGAAGTGTAGAAGGTTTTGTATAAACCTTGTTATATGTTATTCTAGATTTTGATTTTCTTGTCATTCTCTCCACATGCAACAAAGGCTTTGAATTTTATTATAGAGGGGATAGGGAAATCAGAATTTAAGAACAACACACTCTTCAAATCACCTCCTTTGAAATCTTGATCGGTGCATTAGCCTCCAACCACAAAAAATGATCATGAACCTTCTGGATATCATTGGCATATGATGAACTAGTATGTTGATATGATGATAATGTATGTTGTCATTGATGTAAATAAGTGTAAGTGAACCGGTATGAAGATTGAAGAAGTTGGTGAATTGGTGTCAGGGTTTCACTAAGTGTGATTACTAGTTGGTAGTCTTAGCTCTATGGTTATCGGTTTGGCAATCCAGCTTGTGTGATGAACTGATGATACTCTGTGATGAGTTAGCTAAGAGATGTGATCAAGGTTCCACGTCATCTTTGTGTGTGTGAAGGATTGAGGCATGAGAAGATCGACCGCGTTTGAAGTCTACCTCGAGAATGATCATTTTTCTTAAGTGGTATGAGAAGAGAGTGTGATGGGTCACTGATTCCCATGTGCGGTGATGAATGAATGATGCAGATTGTCTTGTGATCTATTTGAAATTGTAATGCTCTATGCAATATGTTTGGATGGTTAGGATTGGACCACCTGTGTTGTAAATCTAAGATGTTTAGGGTTTAGGGTTTATGTTACCAACCTATCTATTGTCTATAAGGTCGATGATGTTTGTTATTGAAAAGTTGTTGGCAAATGTTGTATGTATGTATTTGAGTGAAGAGATACTTGATACTTGCCAAACCAGTAAGAGGTAATCTGTAGAGTGTGATGGCATAGTAGAGGATATGAAAAGGATCTTCCTTGGCATGTAATGTTGTTATTAGATCGTAGTTTTTTTCCCGTTGTCTTCTAATCATTTCAATAGATGGAAATCCCTTTACCAGGTAGCTTTAATAGGCTTATTGTAAAACCTATAACCAGGTGACTCAAGATCATTGATTTCTTTAAATCCTCTAGTGAGGTAACCTTTAACAGGGTATATAGCCATCCCTTAACTGGGTGATCTCTAACAGGATCAGTTCCTAGCAGATTCTCATTGTAAAGTCTTTAACCGTACTAGGCTCCTAACAGGGCAAGCTTCGAAAGAGTTCAAAACAAGCTTGTGGGTATTCATCCCCACCATGGTTTTTCCCATTTGGGTTTCCACATGAAAATTTGTGTGTTATGTGTTATGCATTTTTCATGTGATGTTTATGAAGTATTTGGTTGAAGGATTATGCATGTAGGGTTAATAGGTTATGGTATTTTTAGTATATCACATGCATATGATTATGAGTGAAGTTGATGTTGCATAATTGATCGTATTTGAAGTATTCAGACCTATCAGTTTATGGTGTTTGGTGTCTTACTATGTTTAACCGATATTGCCATGGTTAAGTTTAGTAATGGTGATAACTAGTTGGTTTTGCTTTAGCAAGATAAGTTGTTGAGAGAGTTTTTATCTGTACTAATTCACCCCCCCTCTTAGTACTGGTTGGGGTATTTGTTGTTCATCAGAACCCTTCTTAGTACATATCTAACCCAGTCATCATGAAACTGAATAGGAAAATCAATCACATTTGCCAGACCCTTTGTCTTCAGAGATAGAAATTCTAGCTTCAATTAATCATTGTCACAGAACCCATTAAACTCATTTGAAATGAACTTATCTCCAAGTTCTTCAAGCTTGCAATGAATGTAGGAGTGAATATATTCTACCAACAATACACTAAAGGGAATAGATGATAAAGCACTTATTTTGTCGATTTCATCGGCTTTCATCGAGTGTAGCTTGAACTTAGGTTGGGGTTCCTTGATAGCTTCAACCAACACAGGATTCAATAACTACACTTCCATGATGATCTTCAATCAAGATTTTCTTAGATGCAGTTGAAAAAACAATCTTAGGGAATGCCAAACACCACTATCGCTCTTCTTGAATTTCCCCCTTTTTTTTCACACAAACAAAGCTTAGCAATTTTCAAATCGCCTTGGAACACTTGGGAGCTCAAGAAAATTCACAAGTAATTAGGTAAGTGAAATTGTGCTATCATTTCCTTATTTATCCATTGAATTTTATCGGTGCTAGGATCCAACGGTCAAATTTGAAGCTCACAACTTAAAGTACACCAATTTGACTTTACCGGTTATTTATTGCTAATATTGATACTCAAAATAAATAACTCGGAAGACAAACTTCAATTAAGAACTTTTAGAACAAATTTTGTGAAACCCAACTATGGAGATAAACACATCCTTACATTTGTTAAGGGGATTCAAGAGTAATCTTACCATATGTCCTCCCCCTAGGCATCGATATGCCTAGTTGGAAGTGGAACTGTCATCATCGATGGATGATGACTTGGTTTTAGAATGTCCTTATCCTTCTTTTCCTTCATCCTTCTTCATCCACGTCTTTTTCATTTCATCTCTTATTTATTCAGTTGTCTTATTTCCTTTCAGGTCATTTTGCTCCTTTTTCTTGCTAAATCGATTCTTGTCTGCAGGCCGGTTGTAGGATCAACTTCTACATTCTCTGGCTAGATGGCCAATCTTATGGCAGTTAAAACATGTCATACCAGTTGTCCTCCATGGTCCTAGATTGTTTTTTTGGCTCATCCTCATTCTACATGTTTCGGCAACATGACCAAAATTACCACACATGGAACAGGTGGCATTCAACTGATTACTCTTTTTGTTAAGACTAACTGGTTTAAACTATGGCCTTGATACCTTTGTCTTCAATCTGTATTCTTCTGATCTATGTCCAAAATTATTGCAAGTGAAGCAATGTCCATTAAATATTTTTGCACTTGACAGGCTGCCTGATTGAGATCTACACTCATAAGCAGTGTGACCATACTTAAGACAATTGTGACAGTTACCATCAAAAGTAAAAGTCTTCTTTTGATTAATGGTTTATTCGTACATTCATTGGTCTTATGACCCAATTTTCCAAAATTATTACAAGAGAATTTGAAAGACTTCATACCTCTTTCTTTTGATTGATTTCTTTTATTATCCTTCATTCTTTTGGATTTAGATGATTCTCCAGTTTCCATAGGACCTGAATTGAGGTAACCAAGACCAGTTGTATCCTTTGTTCTTCTCTGAGCCTTCAAATATTTATCTACCTTCTCAAAGATTTCATTCAACTTTCTCAGCTTCTCATTTCTCTCATTCTTAGTTTTCAACTCACTTTTGAGTTTTTCAATCTCTTTCATCATCTTCTCATTTTCTTCTGCATTGTCATTTAGATGTTTGTGTATGTATTCATTCTCTTGAGTAAGAACTCAGATTTCTTCATCTTTCTCAATCATGATTACATTATTTTCTCTTAGGGCATCGTCAACAAGTCTCATGGCTCTTTCAACTTTTGACGGTTCTTCTTCTATCTTTCTTTTTCTTTCATCAACACTTATGTTGGCTTCTTGTATCATAGTCATTCTCAAGGCTTGACCTTCATGTTCCCTTTTGAGATGTGTGACTTCTTTGTTCAACTTCTTATTCTTTTCCATGAGTTCTGAGATTGCTTCTTCAACTTCTTCAGATCCACTCTATTCAGAGAGTTGATCTATGATATCCTATCTTTCATTTAGCTATTGAGCTAATTCCTTTCTTTTTGCAAGAGATTTTCTCAGTCTCTCTTTCAGTTGAGCAATGATCTCATTGGCTTCATCAATCTACTTCTGATACTGGTACTCTTCCATGATCTTTATCCACAGTCTCTTAAGCTTCACTTCAGAGGAACCGAGCTCTGATACTAATTATTATATCTAACCGGTACTGAGAGGGGAGGGGTGAATCAGTACATTACCAATTTTTACTAATTGAAACTTTAGCTTTAAATGTGAACTAATTAAACATTCACCAATGTACACAATTACTTCAAAAGATTAAGCATGCATGAAAAGATATAGAAAGGCACACAGATTTATGTTGTGGAAGCCCAATAGGAAGAAAACCATGGTGTGAGTAGGAACTCAGAAAATTTGTACTTTTCTAGAGTATGCCTGGTGAAGAGCCATCCCTGTTAGAAGATTACAAAGGCACTGGTTAGGTACCACCCGGTTAAGGGATTTTTATGAAGGCTGGTTAGTTACTTTACCCTGTTAAAGGTAGCCTGGTTAAAAGACTTAGAACATCCATTAAGATGTTACTCGGTTAAGTGATTTATACAATGGGACCTGTTAGGTCCACCTAGTTAAGGGATTTATATTGCAGTCATTTCAAAACAACAGATAAAATGATTAGATACATGAAGCTACACATTATCCTGATTAGATCACAATTAGTCACCAGTCTTAGTCTACATTGGTTGTGCCTTTCCTTCACAACTCTGCCTTGTGTCAGTTTGCTGATACTTGAATCATGTACTGCCAGTCCTCTATCACCTAGGCCAGTGCTGTATGAAACCCCACTCTACTAGTATTATGTCACTTGGCTTTGTACACTCTTAAACTCCGTTTGTGTTCTTTTTCACATTTAACTTTAATCACCTTGACAAAACACTTCTCAGCAATGAGATTTGTGTATTTATAGATCCTTAAGTCTTTCGCCAACTTTTCCCTCCAAAACTTACCTTTCAAAATTTCATTATCAAGCCTTAAAATGCACTTCTGGAATCATGCAAGAATCTTTATCAATTCTGTCAAACATGTTGATATGTCCATTGGTTGACTGAGAGAAGACTTCCAATTTAGCTGATTGTAACTGAATGTTACCATTCTATCGGTTACCGACTTTTTCGATGAACCGATCAATACCTTGACTAGCTGATTTCTTCTAGTGTATTGGTTTAGTCTTTCCTTAGCCAGTGGACATCTTTCTTACCGATCTACTCACCGCTACCCGATCACCTTGCTACTTGTTGGTCTACTACTTGGCAGCCTACTTCTTGATGGTATACTTACTGTCTGTGGGTTTACTCACTACCTAGTCTTACTATCTGTCTGTTTACTCACCGCTCGGTTTTCTTACTCCCTAAGGATTGGGAAGACTAAGGAGATGATGTTTCCAACAATGATAGCCATATTGTTTACCGGTCATACAAAATTGCATCAGAATGGCAACATGGAATTCATATGAAAAGATGCACCCAAGTCAACTAACCATGAATCATTGTTAAACCCAGGCAAAGACTGAGCGAGGGGGTGAATCAATCTAAATCAAAATTAATGCAATAACTCACAACACTTGATCAATTAAAAAATAATAATAATCAACACATCAACACCAAAATTTGGTATGTAAATAGGGAAAAACCATGGTGAGTATCTACTCATAAAATTTATCCACTATGTATATCAGATTACAGTGAAAGATCCCATTGCTTCAAACTTGCTAACCAAGGCTAACTGCTCTTGAGGTAAGATATAAAAAATGACTTGCAAAACTGAAGCTAACTAAAATAGGGCAACATACAATAAATTGATTCAAAAAGAAGGATCTCCTGATCATGAAGTTGTCCTTGAACTCTACATCAAGTGACCTATATCAATGCACACAACTCAGACCTCATATGTCAACACACTATGTCCTATTTCTACCTTAGTATCAAACAAATTGCATATCATTCAAACACAACTTTTCCTCTTTGATCTTCACTAAATTTCACTATCTATTTCCACATCACACTCTCTACCATCTATAAAAATTAATCACACATATTCTTTATATACAAGATAGATTATCAAGGCTTCAACCAAGTCGATCAAGAGAAAAAATAAACCTTCCAGACCAAAAACACACATGTTGATCCACTCCAAGAGAAAGAGGGGACCAAAATAAATCTTCCTAAGTTCAATCCATCAATCCCAAAATATTGGAATGTTACCCACAATGTAACATATCCATATAGACATTCAATAACCAAAACACATTCTTCAATGCAAATTCCTCTTATCTAGATCTCCACACGCTATAGTGAGAGCCATAACACATCAAATTACCTCCTATAAATCATATCCAAACTAAAATATATGATTAACACAAAATATCACATCTAGATATGAAACATACAACAGCATTTGGAGAGCACAAAGATATTTTCGAACCACAAAACTCACATACTCATAATACCAAAACATGGCCAATGAAGATAACAACACCAATACAACAAGATATGTCTATACCATAGACTTCTGGACCAATATGTATCTAGAACAACAAGTTTGACATCAATGACAACCACAACAACACATACTTCCAACAATCTCTCCCTTTGTCATTGATGGCAACACTTGACCAAACTGCAAAACATACTCCTCTATCAAAAAATGTTGTCACTTTTTCTTTGAAGTAATTTCCTCTTTCTCTCCCCCTTTGCCATCAAATACAAAGGCCACAACACCATCACACACTCCACTTCTCTCCTTGAGAGAAACCATAACATCAATCCAAGAAAAGAAATAGTCATGAGAAATCCCTTTGGAAAGATGCACCTTCATAATTCACCTAGTTAGAAGGAGCGGCAATAGCCCCAAGCTTCTCCTGGAGAAACTCAAATGTATCATTTGATAATGCCTTAATGAAAATATCAGCAACCTATTCTTTTGTAGAAATATATTCCAATCAAACTTCCTTATCAATAACCTTCTCCCTTAAGAAGTGATAATTGATTGAAATGTGTTTTGTTCTTAAATACATAACTAATTTTTTAAAAATGTTTATTGTGCTTGTATTGTCACACATAATAGTAATTTCTTCATCATATGTTACCTTGATATCTTTAAGTGTATGTATCATCCACATTACCTGAGTACAACAAGAGGCTATTGCAATGTATTATGCTTTAGCAATAGATGAATCTTGTTTCTTACTAAACCATGAGACCAATCCGTCTCCTAAAAAGAAAGCACCACCACTAGTGCTCTTATGATCATCAACACTTCCAGCACAATCTGCATCAATATAAGCCTTCAACATTAAATCTTCACCCTTTTTGTACTAGAGACCAAAATCTACAGTCCCTTTGAAATATATAAAAAATTCTTTCAACATCTTGCTTATGTGTCACTTTCAGATTAAATTGAAACCTAGCCACCAAACAAACAACTAGCATGATATTTGGTCTAGACAATGTCAAATACAATAATCCTTCAACCATTGATTTTAATTCTTCTGATCAACCTCTAGAGACTCATCATATTTGCTTAGATTGCATCCAATAGTCAAAGGAGTTGTAATAGGTTTGCAACCATCCAACTCATATTTATTTAACATTTGTTTTGTATGTTTGTTTTATGAGATAAAATTCCATTTCTAGATTGAATAACTTGTAATCCAAGAAAGAAAGATAACTCACCAATCATTGACATTTCAAATTCTTTCTGCATCTTTTTAGCAAATCCTTTGCATAAGTTATCATCTCCTCCAAATATAATAGCATCAACATAAACCATAACAATTAGTAACATATCTCCATCAATCTTCAAATAAAGATTAGTATATGCCATACCTTTCCTAAAATTTTGTTGTAGAAAATACCTCTCTAATCTTGCATACTAGGCCATGGGTGCCTATTTGAACCCATACATTCTTTATTCTAGACACCATATCCAGATCTTCTAAAAATCTAAACCCATCTGGTTGTACAATGTATACTTCTTCTTCTAAGTCTTCATTCAAAACTATTGACTTGACATCCATCTGATAAACTTTAAAGTTCTTGTAAGAAGAACATGCATGAAACATACGTTTGCTTCCATCCTTACTACTAGAGTAAAAGTATCTTGAAAATCTATTCCTTCTATTTGTGAGTAACCTTTACATACTAGTCCTACTTTATTTCTTGTGATTTGACCTTTCTCATTTAGTTTTTTCCTAAATACCCATTTATTTCCTATCACATTCTTGTTCACCAGTCTCGGTACCAGCTCTCAAGTCTTGTTCTTCTATATCTAGTTTAATTCTTCTTCCATTGCTTTAACCCAACTTTCATTTTTACTTGCTTCCTCATAATTCTTTGACTCGATCATCGATAGAAAATAGTAGTTGTCTTGATCTTATGCTTCCACAATTTTCCTTTTGTCTGAACACCTTTTGCCTCATCTCCAATTATCTGATTTTCTAAATGATGCTTTTGGACATACTCATTGGGAGTTTTTGCTTTTTCTTCTTCTTCATCTTTTCATTTGTTTCTTTCTCCTTGTTATCACTTGGATCACTTATCTTCTCTATAATTGTTGGAACATTATCAACCTCGGTTTTAGTGTTAGGTTCAATCTAATTCTAATTTGTGCATACTTCCACATTTGTACTTTCTACTATTCTATTTAGCCTTTTTTGAGACACTGGTAAGCCTTGCTATTTGTACCATATCCCAGAAATATCCCTTCATATTATCTAGATTCAAACTTCCCATGGTTATCCTCATCTCTTCTAATATAACATTTTCTTCCAATTTTTTTGAAGTATTTCACAGTAGGTGCTCTTTCATTCTATAGTTCATAAGGTGTTTTAGTATGATTTACCCTAATCTTCACCTTGTTAAGAAGATATATAGAAATATGTACTACCTCTTTCCAATACACATTAGATAGGTTAGCATCCTTTAACAAATTCCTAGCCATCTCTATAATTGACCTATTCATTCTTTCTACAATTCCTTTCTACTAAAAGATCCTCAGAGAAGAAAAGTGCCTTCTAATCCCATGTATTTCACAAAAATTATCAAACTCCCATGAAGTGAATTTTCCTCCTCTACCTAATATTAAAGAGGTAATCTTAGCATCTACTTGATTTTTAACCATGGATTTGAAAACTTTAAATCTATCAAAAGCCTTAGATTTATCTTTTAGAAATATAACTCATGTCATTCTAGAATAATCTGTAATAAGTAATATGAAATACCTTTCTCTGTTTAACCCTCTTGTCCTTGTAGGTCCACATAGATTTGTATAAGTCAGTTCTAGTGGTCTTGTAGTGTAATACTCCTTATTCTTGAATCATCTCTTCATTTGCTTCCCCAATTGGCATTCTATGCATACTGTATCAATAGGCTTCACAAGTCTAGGTAAGTCTCTAACTACTTCAGATCTACAAATCTTAATCATATTATCGAAATTGACATGTCTCGTCCTTTTGTGCCATAACCAACACTCATTACTATGTGTTAGAAAGAATTTTCTTTTTCTTGTATCCTTGATGTGGTATATCTTTTAATATGTTCTAACCCCTTCTACAACCTGTTGGTTCCCAAAACCACGGATTGAAAATCAAAGAGTTTTGTCACTTCTCTTAATGAGTTCCGAATCAGTCTTGGCCAACAAATGGGAATGATTGATAGATCAAATTACCCTACACTACAGGCTTTGCTAAACCAAGGTAGGTGAACCTATACCTGAAACCTAAATCTGTAGGTTAAAGACTTTTCTATAGAAAATTTAAGAAATTTAGTGACTTCAAGATGACAATTGTTCTTGAACCCAATCTTATTATCCAAAAACTGTAACTTCTTGCTTGCAAATGAATATTTATAAAGTAGTGATTGTATGAATTAGAAATATGATTCCTTGATGAAACTTGCTCTGAAAATACTTGATTCAAATATGTAAAATCAATAAAAGACCAGTGTCTTAATTCCTTAATGGTTTCATATCATTTCAAATGAAAAGTCCTACATTTAACCTTAGAGACAATTTTAATAACTTGTTAATGAAACACAACCATCATCTCAAAGGCTTCTATATGAATTGTAATTAAATGTAACATAGCCATAGTGTTATTGAATTTAACTTTACCTTGAAAGGCCAATAAGACAATTCAAAGTTTTCCAACCAATCCTTTAAATTGATATTCAAATTGAAAATCAATCTTAATTACAATAGAATAAGATTGCACAATGAAACAATCTATGTAAATAGATTTATCTAAGGAACTGGTCAATCAATTGAAAAGATAAATACCATCATGAACAAAAAACACTTGAATATTTGTATTGAAAATATGATACTTAAACCAGTTGATTTCAATGTATGTCATCTGTCAACTTGATACTTCCAGACAACAAGTTCATAAGAAATGCATAAAGGTTGTCTTGATATAAAAAATAAAACTAGTGATATTTGTCTTTCCTAAAAGATCCTCTATATATAGATGAGGATTTAGTTTGAAAATGAAAGGGCATACCCCTTGATTTGGAATCCAACTAACTAAACCAAACTAAAAATTAAAAACTAAAAAATTAACTGACTAAAACTAACTTGACGATTGGACTCATTACATAAAAGCACTTGAAAGCAACAATTTGAAATATTTGAGAATAATTTTAATCTTCAAGGACCTCGCCACATTTCCGAATATGCTCCAAGTATTCTGTTGATTTGTGTCTACATCTTGGATCAGGTTCCTAACAGTGATCTTCCATGTGATGAACTTTTCCATCTATTCCATAGTCCCTTTTAATTCAACACCATCAATCTGGGCAATATCGAGGGTAGCATTGAGAGGATTTCGACACTCTAAGATCCATTTGTCCCTATCTTTAATCTCTTCATTCTAATCAATCAACTCTAGGAAACCATGTTGCACTATATGTTTGCATTCATCGTATTCATATTGTATTGTTCATCAAATTCATTGTGTTTTGCCAGCAATCTTTCTATCTTTTCAATTTCCTTGGATTCTACTTTGGCCATTTTCCTATCATTCAATTTAGTTCCCAATCTGATTTGAATCCTATTATGTGAAATTGCATTATCCACATTCTTCTCAAAAACCACCCAGAATTCTTCCAGAATACCTTGTAGGGTCTTAGATCTTTTGGTTAGAAATACAGAGGTTGTATACATTCTTACCATCTGCATTTGTCTAAGTAACCTTTTATTTTTCATGTTGCATCTCTTTTCACTTCTTCTTCCACTGTGAGTTATCAGGAGAAAGAACCATAGGTACTGGCTATCCACTTATTCTTAGTGTTTATTCATACAGTCCTTTATATTGGTCTCTTTCTCTTACTATCCTGATCATTTGTGCCCTGTTGAATTTTGAAACATCAACTCCAATATCTACAGAAATAATAGGGTCAATCTCCCCAATGATAAGATTCATCATATGGACAAAAGCTTTATCAACATCAATAATTTTAGGCCTTCTATTAGGGGGGTACAAAGCCCATAACCATAGAGCTTCTTCATCTTGATCAAACTGTGACCCAATAAATACATCATTAACACCATGTACAACTAATTTAAATTCCTTAATCTCTGAATGTAGCAAATTATCAAAAATAAAAGAAGCACTAAGATCCCATCCAGGGAACAAAATCAGTCCAGCCTCTGTAAGCAACTATTTTCCCTTTTGAGGGATCATTGTGACTAATTCAACATCTATTTCCTCTTTCAACCTTCTCAACAATTCAGTTTCACTTTTTGGTGTTATGTTGGGAATGGAATCCCTCAGTTTCTTTCCCTTGAAATTGTATAAAAATGATTTGAATTCCTCTGATTTAATAAAAACATTATCTGCAACAAAGGAAGAATATTCTTCCAACCTAAAATCATCATGAATTTGTAATCTTGTCACAATTTGTTCCTGCACATTGAGCTCCTCTTCCTTCTCTGGTACTTGATACCTAGAAATTGCTACACTCTCATCAGATTCACTCTCTGCTTCTTCCTCCTTAGTTCCAATTTCCTGTAATTTTTGTTTCTTTTCTGTCAATTATTTATTTAGTTTATCAATCACTTCTTGGGCTTCTGTATCTTCCATATTTCTGAAAAATATCTTCTGCCTCCAGACTTTAGTATAGATAATCTCCCAGGTTTTGCCTCTTCTTGCAAGAATGTATATAACCTTCAGGATCATAATTTTTTCTACAATAGTGCTCAAACAAGTTATATCCTTCCATTAATTTTTTATCAATGATTTCATAAGCTTTTGTGGACACAATTATAAAATCACTAAAACTTAGTGTTCTAGGCATGAAAGCTTGTTTGCATTGATTAGCAAAATGCTTAGCATTTGACACACTTATCTATTGTACAATCAATATATAGGCTATCTTGTTTGGGACTAATTTTGGCAGCATACAAGGGCTTCCTTTAGATCCAAATATTTTGAAACATGCGAAATCTTTATTTACAAACTCGTATCCCCAATTGTGGTTAACAATTTTCCTGTCATCAAAGTCCTTAAGCCTTAAGAATATCTTAATTTCCTAAAAAATGGATCCTTCACATGGAGCTTCATATATTTTGTACAATGGTTTTACTATGAGCTCTTCAAACTTACTGTAATTGGATCTCATATATCGAGAATCCCAAAGAGATGTCCACATTTGCATAGGTTGTTCCTCACCTTCCCTGTTCCTTGTATTTAATTTGAGGTCTTTTGGCCATAAACCACTTGTATGTCCATAAAACATAATCAAATGCATTAGCAATGAGTAAACTTTAAAAGTAGGATTCTGATTATCCCTTAGGTTTAAAAAACTTTCATGCAAATTTTCTACCAAGTACTTAGCATAATTAAAGGGCTTGGGTTCATACATTTATATGTTAGAGGCTAAAACCAGTGGCCCAATATTGGCCAAATCAGGCATCTCAACTCCTCTTACTTGTATACATGACATGTATGTATACTACAAGTAATCACTGAATAAATCAATGCTGAAAGGAGGCCCATCTTCCTCAGTTAATTTCTTTGGCTGTGTTTTATGAATGGGAAGTTTCCAACCAGTGTATGTGGTGTCCATCCTAAGATATTCTTCTTCTGATTCCCCAAAAGACAAGTGTTTGTTAGGACTGGGATCTAAATTGAAAACCTCATTTATAGTATCAACAAAAAAGATAATGAAAGCATCACCATTCAGGAATTGAATATATCTCTTCATAGAATTATAGTTCCTAACCATAACCTCCAGCAACCTTATGTTTTTAAAAACACTTGGTACAATTAACTTACCCAAATTTGTCATCCATGGATTACAGAGTGGAATCTCCTTGTTTCTCCTTAGGTAATGAAAAATCAAAAATTCATACCACCTCACCTTTGTCCAAACATCCCCGACCTCTCTATATTTATTTTCCAATTGGTCTCTCCCAGGTAGGTGTTGCTTCGACCTTCTGGACTTCGGGTCGGGTGCTTGCATTTTCTGAATCATATCTTGATTCAATCTTCTCACAGGAGGCGCAAATTTTGTCTTAGTCTTTTTCGCCTTGGACTCTGAACTCTTTGCCACCCTTTTATTCTTGGTTAAACTTGATGTGTCCATCCCTGTAATCACAACTCTCTGCTCTGGTCTTTGGAAACTTAATGCATGTTCTATGCAAATTATCTTTTGCTTGTGTGCAACACAGACTGAACGATCTTAACTCATATGTCAAATACATCTACATACTAAATTGCAATGAAATTTTCCTCATGTGAGCCATATATATAATTGCTGCTAGCATTAAATAGTAAACCACTATTTCAGTTTCGAATTCTGATGAGACAATGGTTCATTAGGATATGTCTTCTTGATGTATATTTCCCTCTTGCACCATCTACAAAACCTTTCTTTTATCTCAGTAACATATTCTTCTTCATCGAGATATCCTAAGCCAACAACTTTATTTTCTAATGCATCAATGTAGGTTGCCCTAATACTTTAGCGATAAGTATTGTTTCCCCAATAGTTTTCTTTTCTCTACAACCTTGACCGATGGACATTTTCATTATTGCACTTACCGGTATAAGTCTTACCGATAGCCTCATCGACTATCGAAAAGACAATTTTATGCTTTTTTCGCTTATGTTCACTATACCAATGAGCCTTATCAGTATATGCTTCTCCGATATAAATGTTGTTGACTCCATGCTATAATCGGCAAGACTGATGCCGATAGATCTGACCTTGGATTTCCATGCTTTCTTATCGGTATCTGATACACCGATCAAAAGCTAGTATTTGTTGCCTAAGTGTTTTTATCGGGGTAACTTAGCCCGATAGTGCAACTTTCAATTATTTGTAACTTTCTACTTCCTCTTAAGGATACAAAGGATTAATAATCAAACAGGAACTTCTACCACTCATAAGGGCTATGCCTCTTCTCATTATGCTTCCTGAGATGCTATAGAAACGTGCACCTTGGCAAGACTCGTGCCTATAAGTATCTCAAATTGCATTATCCTCTCTCAATGCCATCCCCAATATGCATAACTGATGGTTAAATCTTAGGAGATGGATCATAAATAGAAGAGGACTAATATTGTGAAATCTTCCTGCACAAGAAATCCAACAGTAACTATTCTCATGATAAAAAGTGTTCGATGTATAAAGCCAAGAAATAGAGGAGAACAAAATTTTAAGAGGATGATTAATTTGAAAAATTATATGCTAACGGGGGCTCTTTCTAGGGATGTATGTTTATTTATGAACATAGCGAGATCCTAGTTATCTCTAGGGAGTAGACCAATTTATCAAAAACAAAGAAAATAAATACAACAAAAACAATCTACACTAATATTGTATAAAAGAAATACTCCCTGTCATTTCCTCAAGAAAAGAAATGTTTCAAATATTATCCATGGACTGGAAAGTCCTAAATTTCCCCATCAAGATTCTGCAAAATGTATGTGTTCTCTCCTCCATTTACAATAATGATGTAAGGGCCAAGCCAAAGTGCTTCAAATTTTCCATGTTTGCCTTTGTCCCGATCCTTTGCATTCCATTTGAGTACCCATTCTCCTTCTTTGAAGGTCTTGTTCTCTGCTTTCTTATCATGCAAGAGTTTTATCTGTTGTTGCTTCTTGATATTCTTCTTTTGAGCCTCTCTCTTAATTTCATCAAGTTCTACCAACTGTGTCAGCCTATCATCCATGAAGTTAATACCTTCCAACTATTCCTATGTGATGAACTTATAGACTGGGAGTAGATTATTCAAAGGCAACCTTGCTTGCTTTCCATAGACCAACTCATATGGAGCAAATCATGTAGATTTCTTAGTGGTGATCCTATCAACCCATACCGCTAAATTTAACTTTGAATCCCATGCCTTCTTATTATCACTCAACATCCTTTTGATATTTTTCAAGAGATTTTTATTACTGGACTCAGCTTGTCCATTTCCTTGTGGATGATAAGGTGAAGAGTAAGATAAAGTAATACCATAAGATCCACAAAAATCAGAAAATTATTTCAACCTAAAACACATCCCATTATCGACTACAATCTTGTGAGGGACTCCAAACCTTGTCAAAATATTTTCCATAAGAAATTTAATCACAACCTTTCTTGTAGCTTGCCTTGTTGGTATTGCCTCCACCCTATTTAGTGAAATAGTCCGTTGCCACTAATATCCACTTGTGTCCTCCACTTGATTTGTTAGAAATTTCTCCTATAAAATCAATTCCCCACATTTGGAAAGCCTCCTCAGTATGTAGGGGTCTGAGAGGTAATGCTCCATTGTATTTAAGTTTCCTTGAAATTTTTTGGCATGCCTCACATTTCTTAACATATGAATGGAAATCTTTAAAAAATTAAGGCCAATAGTAACCTGCATGTAATATTTTATGTGCAGTGGTTTTGGCTAAGAAATGTCCTCCACAAACACCATCATGCAGATTCTCAAGAATTGATCCTGCTTGATATGTATCTAAATAGAGGAGTAATATACCATCTCTATTTTTCCACTATAAATCTCCTTGTATTAAAAAATACCTAGCTGCCTGCACCTTGATTCTTTTCTTTTGGCTATTAGTGAGACCTTCCTGACATTTCATATGTTTTAAATAGTAAACAATATTTGTATACCATGTGAAATTCTCAATACTTATCTCTGAGTTATCTAGCTCCACCTGATTTATATGTGTTGCTTCTAAGTTAGAATCTATCATAAGTTTAGCCAAGCCTTATCCTCTTACAAGCTTAGTGATTTGTATATCTATGTTAAACTCCTAAATATGATTAATCCATCTGCATCTATGACCAGTAGTCTCTGATTGTCTGAAAATATCTTTGAATAATGTGTTTGGTACATAAGCTATTACATGGGCTCCAACCAAGTATGGCCTAAAATATTTCACGACCTTCATCAATGCATAAGCCTATTTTTCATTCAAATCATAATTTATCTTTGAAGCTTGCAATGTTTTACTAAAAAATGCCACAGGTTGTTAATGTCCCACATCATTTTTCTATAACATGACAACTGCTATAGTATGGTAAGATGCAAAAGAAAAAATCCTAAAAGGTTTTGAGAAATCAGAAGATTTGAGAACATGAGCTTTTTTCATTGCTTTTTTAATATTTGCAAATGCTTCTAATGCTTCATTTGTCCATTTGATCTCTGCTCCTTTCTTAAGAATTTTGGCTATTGGTTTTATAATTTCTAAGAAGTTTGACACAAACCTTCTGACAAAATTTACTTGCCCAAAAAATGATTGAATAGCCTTAACAGTTATAGGTATTTGAATCTTGTCTGTTGGCATTTAGATGATGTTTAGTTATGATTGTCATTGATGGACACACACTTATTGAGTTATTATCAACTGGTACTATATGATGTATTGTTCAAACCAGTTTTATATGTTGGAAAATGCACACTCCAATGAGAATTTGTAGGTGATTGAAGGTATTGTCATTGATGGCAACCTTACAATCCTATGGCACCAACATAGGCACCGACACCAAAACTGGCACCGATAGCGGCAAAGATGTTTACCAGCACCCCAGCTGAAAGGATTTTATTTTCTATTTAACTATAAAATCTTTTTGTAAAGTTGACAAGGTGAATTGTAATAGGACTCGTATAAATATGAGATCTTGTAAATCATTTGCGTAAGAAAGAAAGAATGTATGAAATGTAATAGGCAGATGTGAATATTAAGGCAGATTGTGGAATAAGGTTTATGGAAGTTATATAAGGTTTATGGAATATAGGTTTTTGTATTTATGCAGTAGGCTTTAGGCAATTGGCCTTCCTGCATATGCAAGCCCCTATTGTAGGTAATATTCACTTATTGGCCAATGAGCGAATATTGTGGGGTCACAAATCCCACTAAGGTTTTTCCCACACTAGGTTTCCTCCTTAAAAATATTGTGTTATGGTGTGCTTTCTATGTTGTGGTTATTGATCTTATTTATTGCATTATTTCTGGTTTACCCATACACTATTTTGGAATGCAATTCATTTAATAAGTTTGGAAAATCCATTAATTGGTTAGATACTAATTCACCCCCCCTCTCAGTATCTTTGGGAATCCTAATAATTGGTATTAGAGCCTGGTCCTCTATTTTCAAAAGCCTAGCAGCTTGAGGAAGATTCTGACACCAGTATAGATGGAAAACTTGAGAAAGCAACTCGAAACAACTCTTGCAGATTATGATGCAAAGAAGTTAAAGAATATGAAACTTGAAGATGATCTAAAGGCTGCATAGGAAACCATTCAAGGACTTCAAGAAAATCTCACTATTTCTAGGAACAAAAGAAGAGAACTTCATGAGAATATACAAAGTGATGATGATGAAAAAGAAATTCTTAATGATCTTGTAAGCAAGATGAAGCAGAAAAACATGGCCTTAAGGAATGAGATGCAAGATATGACTATGAGGTTTTGTACAGACATTGAAGACTGAAAGAAAAATGAAGATGACTTGACTAGGAGAATCAATGATGCTGGAAATGAAAATCTAAGATTCAATCATGAAAATGATATGTTGAAGATAGATATAATTCACTTGGAGCATGATAAAACTGAACTCATGAGACAGAAAGATTTCATAGAAAATGAGTTGGCTACTGCAAATCAACACAAGGAGAAATTCAAGAAAAGTTTAGAGGAACTTGATGACATGTTGAAAAATCAGAAATCTAATGGAGATACAAATGGCCTTGGCTTTGAAGTTGGTGAAATCTTTGGTACTGCAAACAATCATGATCACAATAAACTGGTAAGACAACCTAATGCCTACAAATTCAATGGAAAATGCTTTAATTATAACAAGTATGGTCATAGAGAAAATCAGTGTAGATCTAGAAATTATCAGAACACCAATGCACCCACTGGTCAATGTTCTCAATGAAACAAAGTTGGTCATAATTCAGAAAATTGCATAATGAATGTAAGATGTTATGTTTGTGGAAGATTTGGACACTTATCTAACCAATGCAGAACACATAGCGGCATAGGATATGGAAAAGCTATTTAGAAAAACAATGTGACTTGTTATGCTTGTAACAAGATTGGACATATTGCAAAATTCTGTAGAAGTAAGGCAACTGACAAATAACAAATGACCCAGTTTCAAAGGTAAAGAGAAAGTTGAAGAGGTAAAACAAGAATTCTCAAAACAATGGATTAGAAAGTCAGATCAAAATGTTAATGAAGTTATTCCTTCACCAGTAGAACAAAGTATCACTCCACCGACATGAGATTCTTCATCTAACTAAAAAGAGCCTTTTGGGGGTATGGCACCAAATTGAAAAACATGCTAATTTACCCTCGGTTGATGGTGAGAAGTTGAATTACTTTTTTATTGGTAGATGTGTTAAGTTTCACTTAATGGACAGGCATTTAATGTGGTAGTTGAAGGAAATGACATTATAAAGGAAGTGTTTTGGCTCTTTTTCATTCATCGAGCATTCAAATTTCCTTAGAGCACAAAAATCCTAAGTGAAGGCATCCACAATGAGAAGTGAAGCAAATCATTCACGCATTCATACCTTAAAGGTAGATTAAGGTATTTATACAATGGCTTCCTCCTCTACACTTGAATTCATTGCAAACCCTACTGTAATTGAAGTGATAAAGTTCCCTAGACCCGTATTTAAAATTATTCCCGAAATTGTGAAGAAAGATGATACCCTAGGAGAATTTTTAAAAATACCCAAAGGAGTTGCTTATGCTGAGGATCCTAGAATTTACATACATTGTCATATTGAAGAACTAGGAGCTGAAGAGATAATCAACATGTATAGAACAGTAATATGTGATGTTAATGGAAATGTGAAACAGAAACATAAGATAGTTGAAACCCTAGGTTTTGTGGAGATTCTTAGTATCCTTGATTTTCTAAAGGATGTTATAAGGATTGTGTTGAGAAGAGTACATGGGGAGTTCTTTTGGTTGGATTCATTCACAAGATAACAAAAGAAGTAGTTAGAGGAGTGACAGGCTTACCTTCCACCGGTAGCAGGCTTGACAAAACTAAAAGGGTTCCAAATGACACTGTAATGACCCTAACCGGTGCAACCTTTGACAAAATATCCCTGAGAGTCAATGATGTACATGATATCAATGTAAAATTCATTAGCATGATTCTCGAATACAAGGTTACACATGCCAACAAATTAAACTCTATCTCTAGCTTATGTATCAAAAGTGCTTATGACATGGTAAACAACAATACAAAGATTGACATATGCGAATGGTTAAAAGATGAGCTAATAGACAATCTAAAGAAAATCAAAGGGGACAAGAAAGGGACATTCATATTTGGCAACTTACATGTATGCTTATTGCTATATATCACCAAGGAAGTTCCTGGTATTGGTAGAAAGGATTTTGGATTTGACATACCGATAGGAAAACACCTTATGTATATTCTAAACAACATGGGAGATGATAGGGAGAAGAACATTAATGAACATTTTCAAGCACTAAAGGCTAGGATGAAAACCAAGATAAGGCTATCTCAAGCTATAGTTGATAAGTATCAAAAGGAAATATACTTTGTTATAAAGAAAGATGAAATCTGGATGGAGGCAGTGGTTCCGAGGATAGTTTGGGTTACAAAAATGGGATATGAGGCAGATGAGAACATAATAGAAACTTATGCAAAAGCACTTCTAGAAGCCCCTAAAGAACCAACAGAGGAAGTATTTGGAAATGAAGAAACAATTGAAAGCAAAGTTCAATCACAAAAAATAATAAAGAAAACTAAACAAATAGTTAGAAAAGGAACAAGGCAAGCAAAAGCAATCAAGGAAGATATATTGAATAAAATTGGTATTAAGGAGAGTGACTTAGAAGGATTAAAACCGGAAGCACATCTTTCACCAGTTGGTACCTCCTCTGATAGTGAAATACTTGCTGAATTCAAAAGGGTAGTAAGAAAAAGAAAACCCTCACCAGTACCCACTCCTACACCTAAGAGAACAAGATAGAAACAACAGGCAGTTAGGCCTCTGACAAAGAAGATGACTCCAAGAAAGAAGAAAGAAAAACAAGTTGTTCCTCCATTTGACAATCTTCTACATGAAATAACTAAAGATGGTAACTTACCAAACATTAGCAAGTTGTATAACACATTTTCAAATGAAGAAAAAGAAAGCATAGAAAATAGTGTTATCCTACACTTGGATATCTACAAGAAATTTTTTATTGAGGTTGTAGATGATTTACCGAATGACTTGTATAGAAGGTTAGAAGAAAGAAGAGTAGCAATTGTTGAACTAGATAAAAAGATGAAGATAGAAAAACTACTTGTAGTTCACCCAGTGAATTCAACACAAGAGATTGATGAATTAATAAGTAAGGTAAATCGAACAATATTTTCAATTGGTTATCGACATGTAGCATTAATGGCTGGTAGAGTAAATGAGATCACTGAAGAAATGATAGACAAGTGGGATATATTCTTTGTTGAGAAAGAAAAACAAGAAGAGCTTAAAAACCAAAGACTTTTAAAGTCTATCAAAAGGAAAAGGACAAAGATAAAGGTAATGTAGGTGAACTTTTGAGCATAAAAATAATAGATAACTTGCCCCACCTCCTTTTGATACTCCACCAGCACAAACTATTGATACACCACTGGTAACAAATAATGTTGAGAGTATGGAGACAACACATGAGGACACAAATCCTAATTTAGAGGTGTTATATACAATGTATATTGACACACAGGTAGTCAACATTGTGGTTGATAAGGAGACAAGTGAGAAGAGAGATGTGGCAACTAAGCCACCAGTAGAAGACATTACAGTTGAGACAAATGTTGAGGACATAGTTGGCAATATTGAAATTAGGGTTGAGCAACAAACTGAATAGGTAACTAACCCCCTAGATATAGGAAAGGTAGATACCACTGGTGTACATCTTGATGTATCTACTGAGAAACTAACAACTAATAGCTCTGACAAATCTGTTGAGATACCAGCTATAGACAATTCAGAGGTAAACACAAAGAAACGGGTAGAAAACATAGAGTCACAATCAAAGAAACCGACAGTGGAAAGTTCTAAGAAATAGACTGAGGTACACACTAAGAAATCAAAAGAGAAGAAGGATGAGGTAAAGGTTAATGCAGAGACTATGCCAATTACATCAGCTAAGAAACCTAAACCCTTGCAAGTAGAAATGTAGACTCAAACTAACCTACTAGAGGTCACCATAAGCAAAGAGGTTCCTCTCACCAACGGATTACAAATTGGTAAGGCAGTTGGTCAATCATCTGGTTCTTCACTGACAAAATTCTAGCCAATCAATGTAACATAGGTATTTCTTGATTCAATTAAGAAAATAACTGATTGCAATGCACTTGAATATAAGGCAATTGATGACACCATACCAATTTTGAAGATGATTGCACCCAAGTGCAACATAGAAAATAAAGATTCTTTAAGCTAATTAGACACTTGTTCTAAGTACATAACCAACAACCTACTAACAATTGATCAGATCAATGAGGAGACTTTTAGAGAGAAAATAAATAAAGAGATGGAAAAATTCTTTGAGGAGACAATAAAGAAGAGTAAGGAACATATTGATACATTATTAACGGCACTAGGAAAGACAATTTTGGACTTCAAAAAATTGTACAGAGATACATGTAAGACAAACATTTTGATAGAGGATATATATATAGAGATCAACAAAGCACAGAAGGAAATCAATAATATTGTTGATAATTTAATAGGTTCATCATACTCCATATTAGTAGTAGAACATGAAATTATTGGATATGAAGAGAAAATTGAAAAAATTGAAAAAGATAAGGAGAGATTAAAGTTTAAGGAAAAGGAGCTGAAATGCAAACTAGGTCCTAAACTAGATATCCTCATCTCTTTGAGAAAAGATATTTTTGAGGCTCTTGTTCTAGGACTTAAGACACCAGAAGAGAAAATGTACATACTCACCAGTACAATCCAAAGGATAGAAGAAACACTAAAGGATAGTGAGAGGTTCTATAACAACCTAAATTTTTCATTAGCGGATCTATATCAGATAGTAACCAACCAGTTACAGGGATCAATATAGGAACTATACTCAATTGACATTGAATGACAACCTTTGTCATTGATGCCAAAGGGGGAGTAGTAGAAGATGAGAAAAAGAGTAAGGAGTATGATAGAAGAGATCATCTACTCAAGGGGAGCACACAGTTTTGGTAAGATTTTTGGACAACACTTTTTGGATACAATTTTGGCTTTTTCTCATGATTGTTTCCATCAATGCCAAAGGGGGAGATTGTTGGCAAATGCACACTCCAATGAGAAATTGTAGGTGATTGAAGGTATTGTCATTGATGGCAACCATACAATCCTTTGGCACCGGCAGGCACTGGCACAGGTAGTGGCACCAGCACTAGCAGCGACAAAGATGTTTACCAGCACCCCAGCTGACATGATTTTATTTTGTATTTAATTGTAAAATCTATTTGTAAAGCTGACAAGGAAAATTGTAATAGGACTCATATAAGTATGAGATCTTGTAAATGATTTGTGTAAGAAAAAAAGAATTTATGAAATGTAATAGGCAGATGCGAATATTAAGGCAGATTGTGGAATAAGGTTTATGGAAGTTGTATGAGCTTAAACTAGTACTGAACCTGGCATAGCAGATGCTGAACCAAAGCAGTACATGATATTGGATTTACATAATCCACTTTTGTAAGTCAATGAGACTTCCCTTTTGTATTTAAGCAGTGAGATTTAGGCAATTGGCCTTCCTGCATGTGTAGGCCCCTATTGTAAGTAATATTCAATTATTGGCCAGTGAGCAAATATTGTGGGTCACAAATCCCACCAAGGTTTTTCCCACACCTAGTTTCCTCATTAAAAATATTGTGTTATGGTGTGCTTTCTATGTTGTGGTTATTGATCTTATTTACTACATTATTTCTGGTTTACCGATACACTGTTTTGGAATGCAATTCATTTAATAAGTTTGGAAAATCCATTAACCGGTTAGATACTGATTCACCCCCCCTCTCAGTATCTTTGGGAATACTAACATTATATGCCATTGTATGCATAGTATGAGGACTATCAGTGTTTGCAGAAGGAACTTACCGGTCAAAGAATGACCAAGGACTTCAAGCGGTACAAGGACCTCGAGCGATAGCCAATGTTTTTAATCAGAACACTATGTTCCAGTTTACTAGTCTTTGTTTGTAAACTGGTAATCGGTATACTATGTTTTGTTAACCGAAAAACATGTAAAGTGTGATGAGTTATCATCCACCAACACCGATGCGGTGATTTTGTGTCATGTTACAAATTATGTCTAGATGCACTGTACCTAGGAAATTGTAGTTTAATCTCATTGGAACGACATGAAATCAGATTCGTATATGAGAACATCATGTCTAGGGTTTTATATGTGAGTGAAGTGTTGTAGAGAAGATTAGGTCTTTGTGGAAAAGGTATCTTGCGACAGAGATTGAATAGAAGACTGAAGTAATGCTACAATGCACTAACAAAGAGAAATCAAGGATCTAACTAATAATTTTGTGCTACTTTGTAGATCACTTACTTATTGATTACTAATCTCTTAGACAAGTCAGAAACCTGTAATCAGGTAGGCTTTGTTAAGCCTGTTCAAAATCATCTAATAAGGTGGTTCAAAGTTGTGGATCTGAAATCCTTTAACAGGGTAGTCTTTAATAGGATTTATCTCCTAACAGAGATCAAGACTCCTAACAGGATTTGTTCTGGTGAAGAACATGTAAGGCCTTAACCGGTCTGACCTTAACCAGTTTGGTTGCTATTCTGCAAATAGTAGACTTGTGAGTTTTACTCACCATGGTTTTTCCCATTTGGGTTTCCACATCAAAATATCTTGTGTTATGGTGATTGTGTTATTGTGGGTGAATGCTTTATTTAGACATGGCTTCTACATCCAATGTGTCATCTAGTTCTACCAGACCTGAGGAGTCATCCAAATCTCTTAGAAAGAAGTTGAAAATCAATGCCCTATCTTAAATTCCCAACAGAGTCATTATTAAAGGGGATGTTTCTAGTTACATTGATTGCAAACTAGAAGACCTAGGGTCTCTAGTGATTCACTCCTAGTTGAGTTTGTTCTGTGGAAAAGATAAGAAGATTAAATTAGCATATAGCTTCATCCAAACAAGAAGAGGACTGATACCTACTCTGAGAGGGTTTAATCCTATTGAAGTACCAAAGTAGAAGAAAAGAAAAGTTGTGCCATCAGCATCGACATCGGTTACATCTACTACCAATCCAAAAGTGACCAAGAGGTCACTGGCCAAGAAGAAACTGGAGGCTATTCCGCCAAAGGTATTTGAGAGGAAGAAGAGAACCAAGAACGGAGCACAGGATTTAGAAGACATTGAATCAGAAGTTGAATATTAGGTAAGAAGACCAAGCTAACCAGTAATGTACCTATAACCCCTACACCAGTAAATATACACATTCATTCTTACAAGCCTATGACACATTTTCAAAGGAATATAAAGAATATTAGAAGGAAAATTCTTGATGATCTAAAAGATTATTTTGATGATCTTGATGATACTAAAAAGTAGGAGGTAGAGAAAGAAATCATTAAGTATTTATGTGATAATGATCGGTCTTCAACCGATATTAAACTTAGAGTTTCTAATTCTTTGTATGATTCTTTGGATAATAAATGACACATTGTCATTGAAAAGGAGAAAACAATTAGGGAGAAAATATTTGCTCAATATTTCCCAGATGCTTCCAATTCTAAACTATTTGAGATTCTTGATCAGTACAAAGGCACCTTTTTGATGAGAAGGAGAAGAATTCAGTTACTTGGAGGTAAAATCTTTGAAGTAGAAAAGGACACTCATCTACAGGCTCAAGAATTTGTCAAGATGCAAAAGGTATTTGAAGCAAATATATAGGCCGAACAAGTGCATGACCTATCAAAATCAAAACCAGATGAAACCTTCAATGATAAGGGAGAAAGAGTAGCTAAGCAAAATGATCCTATTGATGTGGATGCATTAGATGCTAAAGGTACTAAGGAGAAAAAAGAGAAAGAGAAAGAAGAGAAGAAGAAAGTGGAGAAAGAGAAAGCAGAGAAGGAGAAAGTGGAAAAGGAGAAAATGGAGAAAGAGAAAGTAGAGAAGGAAAAAGAAGAGAAAGAGAAAGCGGAGAAGGAAAAAGTGGAGAAGGAAAAAGAAGAGAAAGAGAAAGCAGAGAAGGAGAAAGCAAAAAAAGAGGAGAAAGAGAAGGCCGACAAGGAGGCTAAGGAAAAAGAAGAGCAGGAGAAGAAGAGACAAGAGGAGATCAAAGAAAATGAAGGTGGAAAGACTTCCGAGACTCCCAAGGCAACTGAATATCACACTCAAGCTAAACAGGTTGAACCCACCGATCACAACGAATTGTGTCTTGCTTGTCTTACCAAATATGTAGACGAAAGTGAGATATTTAGAAGTATTCAAATTGCTCAAGAAAGATTGGAGGAACTAAGAAACAAGAAAGAAAAAGATGTTATTCAACTTGTTGTTGATACTCCTTCAACCATAATCCTTGATACTAATCTTTCTGGTCCCGCTTCCTCATTGGTGTAGTTGAATCTTCTATGCATAATAGTGGGTGATCAAGTACAATCATTTGGTGATCAAGTACAATAAAATGCCCATTCTTTCTTCAAATTGCACTCAATTTCAATGCTGAATATCAATTCCAATTCTACACATCAACATTACGATCAACTTTGCACTTAACGTATCAATCAATGCCGAATTTTTCAAATATTCCTCAGAATCAATTTGTGCTCAAATAACTTATTATCGCCACATAATTGCCTATAATCAAGTGCCTTCACTATCTTTCGATTTCACTCTCGAGGGGGCATACTCACGACCTTATGACCTCACATCTCACAAGTCAAGAAATTTTTCAAATCTGCATCAAAAGTCGAGAAAAATCTTATCAACTAAAGAAAATCAATTCTTATTTGCTAAGGGGCATCTTAGCTTCATTGCTTCACATCAAGTTGAGATCTCTCGATTATCTAAATCGAATCAATTGCTAGGGGCATATCAATTTCATCACTTCAAATCAAGCTGATATTTGTCTTTCATCTGAATCAATCTCTTAACATTAATCAGTTTCATCACTTCAAATCAAGATGATTATTCGTTTATACTCAATCAAAAGTTTGAAGAGTATCTTTGATCACACTTAATCTAAGAAGGTGTTTAGTATTCGTTTCTTGATCAAGCTGAATAGTTTATCTTCATCGTGTCTTTATCATTGAAGTTCAAGATCAATTTTTATCATCACTCACTACATCTAAGTTCAATCAAGTTCTAGATTAGTAAGATCCTCTTCTTGATCAATAAAGTTCAAGTTCGGTATCTTTTGTTTCTATCGTTCCTCAGTTCAATCAAGTTTGGGAATGGTATCGCTTTAATCAGACTTCATTCAGCTTTGTCACTTCGAATCAAGCTAAACACCTTGCTCTTCATCTAGTTCATGATCATTCAAGTTCAAAATTGGCATCTCCTAGACATCACACATTCTTTGAACCAACGCACTGCTCGCACATTAATTCAAAGAGGGGTAAATGTAATACCTTAAAAATGGTCATCTAAACCATGTGCCCCTAATCTTGACAACATCACCAAGGTCCTAACCAAAGGCAATTAAATCAATCTTGAGCACATTATTAATTCTTTAATTATCAAATATCACATGGCAAATCAATTACTCAATATTATTTAAATATTTATTTAATTAATTGAATCATTTCCAAGAATATCATTTTGATCAATTATCCTATTTTAATTTATTAAATATCCTTGCATATTTAATTAATTAATAAAATTGCCATTTAATCATGCAAAAGAAATTAATTTATTACAAAAGAGGAATTAATTACAAAGCAAGAGTTGAATTGAAAATTAAATAAAAGAATTGAATTGAGAGAGAAATCAAACTTGAGATATTATTTCTTTTTCTAAATTTAGAACTTGAAATCAGAAAAGAAATTTAATTGAATTATTGAATTATTCTAAAATTGAAACTCAAAGTTTTTTAGAAAAAAGAAGTTTAGCTGCATTAAAAAGACTCTTTTCTTGAATAAATAAAAGAATTGTCTATTTTTATCATAAATGCATGGAATTAATTTATTACTATTTCCAATGCAACTTGGACTTCTAATTTGAATGCATTTCAATTAAACTATAATTGGAATCTATCTCAACGTTAACTAAACCCGATTTCTCAATTATTTTCAATTAATCCTAGATTGAGCTTTTCTCTTGTGATTCTCTATAAATATAGTCTTCAGCTCTCATTCCAATTTACCCCAGAGATTTTTGAGAACACGCTTGGAGATTATTATCACGCTAATTTTGCTCTAGAGTCATTGAAGATTGTTGTGCTTTTTAGATTATTTGCATCCACCTTACATTCATTATTGCTTGAATTGATTATTTTGCTTGAATTATTCATCCATCTTGCATCCATATAGTTAATATCATATAGATTAAATCATTCATCTTGGTGTAGTCTAGTCACTGGTATTGCTTATAAAAATCTGAGAGCAATCTTATACTTGCATCTTTTAGAAGGCAATTAGTCCCTTTGTTATGGTTTTACTTATTGATTATTGATTATTAACCATGCATATAATGACTTAATTGAAGTGTTGTGCTTGCAGCTTACAAACCACTTTTTCACACATACATCTCTGGCACCCACCGTGGGGTAGAAGACTACATTTTCGGGCTCCAAGATTGACTGCTTATTTTTTATTTTTTTGTTATTTTCTAGATTTCAGAATTTTTTTTTTTTTTTCATCCATGCATCTTGTACGACAATTCCCACATGCTAAAATGACAAACTGCAGGTGTCGTATGAACTGGAATCCTGTCTCGTACGAGTTGGGATCCTGTATCATACAAGTTTTTATACTGTCGTATGACTCTGTATTTTCTGGTAAAAAATAAAAAAAATAAAAAAAGAGGCAGATTTTCATGATTTTTATTGATTATTCTGACAACTGACCCTGACTATTTATCTATCTATCTCAAAAAATTTCACAGCCTAATAAGTTTTTGCAAAACACTTGTCAAAGAATATGCTTGTCACACAAAGACAATATGACTACTGATTCATTGTCTTTGTAGGTTGCCTAAGGAGAATCGACTAAACATCATGTATTCTTTAAATTCATTTTTAGGAACCTAACTTGCTATCTGGTAAAAAAACAAATCTGTCTTTTGTGCTTTTTTAGAAGATTCTAAGAGGTAGGAGAGTATGCTCTTGCCTTTTTCTAGACAATCAAAAATCCAGACCCTTGAGGCTTTTTCTTTGTTTGAGATTTGTACATCTTTAGTAGGCTTGCCCTCCCAAGAGGTTGAAAAACTCTTAAAGCCATTACGGCCAGTGTGAGGGGAATGACCTAAGTGGGAATGGCTAGATGCCAAGTACTTCAACCCACTATAAAATAAACATGATTTGATGAAAATTAAGTCAACGACAGTGCTCGAGAATAGATCTACTCCGTACCTTCGGGTATATTAAACCCTAGTTTTCAAGGCTGGGAGACCTCTTAATTGAGTTTATACCTTGACGCACCGAATGAATCCTGGACTAAATCCAATTAAAAATTAGAAGCTACCTAGTTCATCTCCGAAAGGGGGATAATATTTGTGCAAGAGAGATAGTAACTCTCCCAAGATAATTGTCATTTTGTGCCCCCATTAGCATTTGGAGTCAGATAATACAGCGTTGAGAATCCATTACGTGAGACTCAGCGACCGTATTCTGATTAGCTATTGGGTGTGTACTTGAGTCTACAAGCAAAGGTTTTCTTTCCTCACCAAATTCCTTAGGGTTTGCATGTTCTGATTGGATTCACTATTTATACTACTTGTTTTTTGTGTTTTCATCTCTGAAACAAAAACTAAAATACCAAAAATTGGAGAAGACAAGAAACAACTCAGTGATTTGAAACTCTATCTGTATCAGAGACTAGTCCATCCTAAGTCAAAACTCTATCTGTGTCAGAAACTAGTCCGTCCTAAGTCAAAACTCTGTCCATGTCAGAAACTAGTCCATCCTAAGTTGAAACTCTGTATGTGTCAGAAACTAGTCCATCTTAAGTCGAAACTCTGTCCATGTCAGAAACTAGTCCATCTTAAGTCGAAACTCTATCCATGTCAAAAGCTTGTCCATCTTAAGTTGAAACTATCTGTGCTAGAAAGTTGTCCATCTTAAGTCAAAATTCTGTTTCCTGGTCCAAAATCAGTCCATCTCAGAATTGGTCATACTCAGTTATCATACTCAGCAATCGAAAAAAATCAGAATTTCTAGGCTTTGTCTGGTGAATAGTCATATGAGTCTGATAATTTATCATGCTAAAACCTGATCCTATCTCGTATGAGTCTTCTGATTTGTCATTCTAGACCTGATCCTATGTCGTACGAGTCATTTTAATCTGTCGTCTATTTATGTATCCTATGTCATACAAAATAGAACTGCTCTGAGTCTTTTTGTCGTCCTATACATACCCATCTATTATATGGTAAGTAACAACAACTCATACAAAACATAACTTTTGTCATCCTGTAACTGCTAAATTATCGTTGGGTTCAGAAAATCTTGTCGTACGAGTCTCTGGTTTTGTTAGAACAGAATAGTCAAACTTTCCTAAAAACATCTTACAATGAACATAATACTAGTTATCAATTTTCCTGAGCGACAACAACATAAGATAGTGTACCTCTGCCATTTGCATTGCATGATTTGGTCGACCATCTTTCAGCTAGTTCAAACATCTACCTATCAAATTTTAGTCACTTAGATAACATCTTATACAAGATAGATCATTCTGGAAACTATACTGAATCTTACACTACGCTTAGAATCAACTTAGATAAATGTCTTATACAAGATAGATCATTCTTGAAACCAGACTTAATCTCAGTTGTTTCTCCCAAACAATACATTAACCGAACAACTAGCTCTAAAATTGATCTTGACCTCTGCATCACAAACAACTTTAGGTCTCACTAATCCATAAAAATGCCTATACAAACTAGGAGTTATAGTAAGAAAGAAGCCAAAGGTAAAGGAATACCCTTTTCATACACCGACAATCCATTTTATGAAAAGGATCCATTCACTGACATGTTGTCATCATCAGGCGAACCAATTTTTGATGAGCCTAAATCTCCCACTATATATGAGATGGAACACAATGATAGAAACAAGGATGATAATAACATTCCCAAAAATGATGATGATTCCTCATCATCAAGTGAGGCTGACAAAGACATTGAACCTCCAGAAAAAGAAATCCTTGACTGTCAAAAGGACAAAGACTTTAGAAAAATGATGAAAGCTATCATGACCCGAGAGAAGGAAGACTATTTCTTAGAACTAGCAAAACAAGGTGCTAAACTTCCTACTGGATATGATGTTCAGACACTCATTACTAAAAAGAAAGAGTCACCTATACTCATGGTACACAAATAATTACTAGCCTTATAGATGGAAGTCACAGAATTGAAGAATAAGGACAAGTCCCCAAAACAATATTCTCTGGAAACAATATGTCCCTTTCCGTTTGACAAGAATCTATACATGCCTCCATTTCCTTCATGAGTGAAGATCCCAAAATTTGACAAATATGATGGTACCTCAAATCCTCAAGATCATGTTAGGGAATTTTGTGGTGCCTATATGGAGTTCATGCACGATCAAATGTACCTCATGTGCCTTTTCCCAAGGATTTTAGGGGGTCAAGCAATGAAATGGTTCTCAAGTCTACCCAAAGGAATAAAAACATTTGAAGAACTAATCCAACTACTCTCACAACAATATTCATACAACATTTGACATCCTGTAACTATGATTGATCTTTGTAATACTCAATAGAAAACAGGGGAACCTCTTCTTACTTTCCTCCAACACTAGAGAAAGATGTTTTCTAGGTATTCTCGACCTATCCCAGACTCTGAGAAAATGGATATATTTGTCAATAACTTGGTCCCTAAACTGAAATATAGTATACAAATGCAAGTACACCCATCATTTAATAAAATGGTACATAATGCCATTCAAATGGAAGGTGTGCTCATAAAGAAGGGGGGTATCACACCTTGGAAAGAAACACAACCAGGGTCTATCTCTAAAGAGAAGAACAAGTATTGGAAGTTTGGCAAAGACAATAACAAGAATGTTGTTAATGATGGAGTAGTAGACACTATCAAAACCAACTCAAAATCCACAATATTCAACTTGGATAGTGATACACAAGCACTTAAAGTCACTGAGGCTATAGTAGAAAATACGCCAAAGAAAACAAAGGAATGGTTCAAAGAAAAGCCTTGGTTTTCCAAACCTAAGCATGATTTTACTCCTCTCGAAGAATCGTATGAATTCACTTTCAAAAATTTGTTGGAAAACAACTTGATAACACTACCAGATAACTCCAGACCATATGATCTAGATGTCAAACCAAGATGGTGGAGAGAAAATAAATACTATGACTTCCATCAGAATAAAGGTCATAACATAAACAATTGTATGAAGCTAAAACATGAGATTCAAGATCTCATAGATGTTGGTAAATTTGTTGTTGGGAATCATCTGAGTAATGCAAATCATAAAGCATTTAAAGACCCTTTCCCTATTTATGAACAAGGTGATTCTTTAAAGACCAAAGGAGGTGCCAAGGTAAATTATACTTATGTCAATCAAGACAATGTTATCAACATGATTGAGCCTTCCCACTCGGAATATTGCAATGTGATTATAGTCCAAGATAAACCAAATGAATCATGATATGAAAGAGCTCTGGCATGTTCTCAAAAGAAAGTCACTCTCCAAGGAGCTAGTTCTTCCAATCCAACTCAAGTAACATTGAATTCACCAGCCCAATCAAAAAAACAAAAAGAATCAACCTTGGACAAATTTAAAAGGCTAACTTCATCATCATCTTTTGGATATAGTGTCGTTGAATAGTTGAAAAGGACAAATTCTCAAATCTAAATCTTTGAATTGCTAAAACTCTCATCTGCTCACAAAGAGATCCTAGACAAAGCATTGCTCACCACCAATGTTCCAAAAGATTTAGACATTGATTGGTTTCAGTCTATGGTGGGTCATCTGACTTCACCTCACTATCTAACCTTCTTAGAAGAAGATGATAACTCACTAAATCATCCACATAACCACCCATTTTATATTGAAGCCATGATCCACAAACACAGAGTCAAATGTGTTTTGATAGATGGAGGTGCGGGTTGAATAGCTATACTTATAGTCTGCTTACACAACTAGGATTTTTTAAAAATGTCATTGATCCTGGCAAGAAAATAACAATAAAAGCCTATGGTGAAGAAGAAAGGACTTCTAAAGGTCTAGTGTCATTACCAATTAGAGTGGGACCGATAGAGAGAGATGTTCTTTTCTAAGTTCTTGATATTTCATTGTCATATAATATATTACTGGGCAGGTCATGGATTCATGAAATGAAGGCAGTATCATCAACATATCATCAATGCTTAAAGTTTCCTTATAACGAAGCTGAAGTCAGTATTCTTGCTGATACAAATATCATCTGTAATGCATTGACAAAAGGTGCAGATACTTTTGTACCTCATAAGAGGGTAGCCTCTCCAAATGCAAATCGAGAAGCACTAATGAAAGACTTAGAAAAGAGATTGAAGATTACAAATACCAGCATGGATGGCTACAAGATAGAACTAGTACTTTCATTAGTTTCTCTCCCTCCATCACCAAAATAGTTGGGCAAGCCATCAGAGGCTATGAGAACACAAACTTCAGCTCGGAATACCATATATGATGGTCTCTTTGTATAGTCTTCTACCTCCTTGGTGGATGAAATAGAAGAAGATGTTGTTCTTAACTGGCTCTTTAAGGAAGATATTCAAAATGAGGACGTATGACATTGTGAGATTTCCTCAAACCATTATGGTCTTGGCTACAAAATGATTCAATGCGTGAGGTACTCAAGTACTGGTCCTTTGGGCAAACAAAAATAAGGTATTGCTGAACCAATTCAGCTACAAACAAAATCCACAAATGATAAGGCTAGACTGGGTTACGATCCGAAAAAGACATCAGACCAAAAACATGTTTCTAATTCTAAGTGGCAGAAAAGAATATCACTTTTAACATTATAGGAAGTAGACACTCAACAAACAAAATAAGAGTGTAGAAAAGAGAAAGAGGAATCAACAGTCAAGAAAGAAGAAACAGTTAGTGCTCAAGCTTTGATGGTATTAGCTACAATAATATAGGAAGTTGAGGTCCTTGAGGATATAAGAGATGAAGTAGTAAGAATTAGAGAATTGTTTGCACCACTAAAAGTTCCAATCACATATACTGGCAGACAACAAGTAGACGATTCAAAGATTGATTCAAACGAGTATGAATGGGGTCCTGACAACCTCTTAGACACATCCATTACAAAAACTCCAGAAGAGTCTAGTGATGTCATAAATGATGCTCAAGAGCTGATGTGCATAAAACTAGAGAAAGAAATATAGGACATTAGACAAAAGAGACAAGCAAATTATGAACAAGGATTGAAAGAAGGAAGAATACCAAAAATCTTCTCATCTATGTATCCCTATCCTAAAATAGAACAAATTAGGTATAGCACTACATAAGAAGAGTTGGAAGCTACAGAACAAGAGCCAGTTATCAGTCCAGAAGAAGCTGAATGGAGTAGACGACAGAAAATCACAGAAACATCAAGATCATGTCAACAGGTGTGTTAGATACAAGTGACAAATGAACCACAACATGAAGGAACTTGCAGTATTCAAGATGTTGGTATTGATACCATACATATGCTTACTAAATCACCTGAAGAAGGCTTAGAAACTTCACCCAATGACTCTGATGACTCTGATGACAGTCTTATTCAAGATGATATCTACTCAGCCTCAAATTCTGAATCAGCTGATACAAACAATGAAAATTTGTCTACTGATCTTATCGCTGTTAAACCACAATATGACATCTAGTCTGGCATAGTGAATGATGTTACAAGTATGTCTATCGGATTAGATCAACTAAATATTAATGTGAACTTTAATAATCATGATCTGACTCTTCCTAGTCTCGAGACACTTACACAAGGTATCATTCTAGAACTTGACTTTTTGATCCATGACTGTGATAACAATATCATTAACACTCTTGAACCTAACCAATATTTATCCTTAGTACATCTTGAATTGATTGACTGTATGTTATAAAACCAGCCCATGAATATACCTACTTTTTCCAATGACTATACGTTAGTCTATTATCTCAATGCAGTTGAACCCATAGACTCTTCCACCAGTGAACAGAGTGAAAATATGACTGAAGTGGATATCAAGTATCTTAGTCACAAAAACAATAAAAATAAAAAATAAAATATCTAATGGTGAAAACTACATTGTGGCAGTGTCAGAATCTAAAAAAGAGAAAATAAAGGACGTGCCTAAAGGTGAAAACCTCTCTGAGGTACATGAAGGTGAGATACTTGATATACTGCCAAGTCATTTCCAAGAAAGGTCCTCCATATTGATTGAGCCAACTTAGCTAGTGAACATTGGGAGTCAAGAGACACCACACATCATTCATGTAGCTCAATCACTATCAGCAAAAGAATTGAAGGAGTTCACTCAACTATTCTTAGAAAAGAAAATAAACTTTGCATGGACGTACTCTGATATGCCAGGCTTGGATCCTAATCTCATTATGCACCATCTTTCAATTACACCAAGAGTAAAACCAGTTAAGCAAAAACTCTATAAGATGCACCCGCATGTAGCACTATTAGTCAAAGCTGAACTAGAAAAACTTCTCAAAGCTAGATTCATCAGAGATATAGATTATGCTGAATGGATTTCAAACATAGTACCTCTGTCAAAGGTAGACAAATCCATCAAAGTTTGTACTGACTTTATAGATCTTAACAAACCATGTCCTCAGAAGTATTCAATCCCAAAGTCTTAGAAGATTATATTCCTTTGCATGAACAACATTGCAGAATATGAAGCTTTGGTGAATGGGATAAAACTAGCTATTGAATGGAAGGTTGCAGAATTGTATATGTATGGAGATTCTCAGTTGGTGGTTAATCAAATCAACGATACATATCAGATGCGAGATGAGAAATTGATACCTTACAAGAGAATGGTTGATGATCTTAAGAAGTATTTTGCTTTTGTATCATTCCAACAGATTTCTAGATCCACAAATAGAGCAGCATATGCTATGGCTACCTTAGCATCTATACCTGAGCTACATGAGTCCAATTTTCACTTTGATTTCCTGGTGGAAGAGTTATATTACCCCACTTATGATTCTCTTGAGACCCAAATAGTCTGTTCTATTATTGGACATGAGTCATCCTAATACAGCCACATCTATTCCTATCTATGTGACCAAATTATCCCTAGAAATCTTACCTGAAATGAGAAAAGAAACCTAACTCGAAATGCTTCATAGTATGTTATCATAGCTAACAATTTATTTAGACAAGGTTTGGATGGTACATTGCTTAGATATCTAGAAACTGAAGAATCTAAATGTGTGTTATCGAAAGTCCATGAAGGTATTTGTGGATCTCATTCTAATGGCCTTACTTTAGCTAGGAAACTACTATGGGCTGGCTACTATTGGCCAGACATGGAAAAAAATGCCATCCAATTTGCTAAGACTTGTGAGAAATGTCAGCTTCATGGAAATCTCATACATGCCCCGACAAGGGATCTTATACCTTTCATTACACACTAGCCTTTTCAGCAATGGGCCTTTGATCTCATTGGTCAGATATATCCTGCTTCATCTAACGGACATAAATTCATCATAATTGCCACTGAGTATTTCACCAAGTGGGTAGAGGAAGTTCTACTCATCAAAGAAACCAGTAAACAAGTCCCCTTGTTCATCCTGAACTATATCATCTGCAGGTATGGGATACCTTCATCCATTGTGATTGATAATGGAGGGCAGTTTAAGAATAAAGATCTGGATGAGATTTGTGAGAAATTCAAAATAAAGCAACAGTGGTCATCAGTATATTACCCTCAAGGTAATGGACAAGCTGAGGCATCTAACAAAAACCTACTGACTATCTTACATAGAACAGTGAAGAAATCCGAGAAGGATTGGCATCTGCAACTCAATCCTACACTATGGGCTTATAGAACAAGTATTAGAAAACCTACTAGGGCTACACCTTTCTCTTTGGTATATGGGTCCGAAGTAATATTACCTATTGAAGTAGAAATACCATCTCTAAGAGTTTCTTTGTAAGGTCTTGTTACTGATGAAGATCATAGAATATCTAGACTTCAAGAGCTCAGATTGTTGGATGAGCATCAGCAAGTGGCATTTGATCATCTCAGAGTGTATCAGAAGAGAATGTCCAGAGGATATAACAAGAAATTTAGACAAAGAGAATTTAAGGTTGGTTACCTAGTTCTGAGAGAAAATCCAAAAAATCAACAGTTTCGAGACAATAAAGGGAAGTTTGAACCCAACTGGCAGGGTCCCTACATTGTTATTGCAGTATTCAGCTTTGATGCCTATCAACTCTCAAAGTTAGAAGGAGAACATCTCCATGAACCAATTAACACCATCCACTTGAAGAAATTATTCACTTAGCATTCTCTGTGCCACCAACTTGTACAGTTGGAAAAAGTCCTTAAAAAATTTTAAAAAATGGAAAAATCATCTAAAAAAAAATATAAAAGAAAGAAATTGCCCTGGTGAAAATCTGGTAAACAGGGACCTTGGTAAAAAAAAAAGAATCTTTGCCAAGTAGGTGAAAACCTGGAAAACAAGCGCCTCTTGTACTCAAGCGCTCCATCTATCAATGCAACATTGGCATTTCTCGCTTTCATGCATCTTTGCTTTCACTTGTACATATTTTTTAGTCACTTTCATGACATCCTGGTTCATTGGAACCCTCATGAGTTGAAACTGATCAGCGTCCTAGTCTTAGGTTACTCGACAGAGCAATTTACATATCCTAAGCAGTGTCAAACAAGTCATCTTTTCATCAGTGAAACCTTGTCGTCCACTCTGAGTCAGTCACTTGTCTCCTAACTACCAAAGAGTTTTTATCATTGAGTAAACAAACAAAACAACATAACGGAAAACAATCACTAAACAGTTTGAGCTATGAGTGAAAATTTTCTTTATGTACTATTTTTTTATATTGGTTTTTGATTATTATCCCTCTAAGTAACTTGAAGAAGTCTATTGTGACTAAGAGGAGCAAGGATTGGGGGCATAATATTTTCTTTGTTTTTTGCTTGTAGGAATGATCCCAATGATCTAGAAACATATAAATTAGCTGGGTGTCTATGATAAGAGCCTTCACAACAACGTTAAATCGCCTCACATACCTCGACTCCGCTTATTTGTATGCTATAGGGAGGTCCATATCATTTCTTTGTCTATTTTGATGGAATTTCTTTATGATGCAATTCAGGTCCATCTGAAATCTATCCAAGGATATGAATGAAAAAAGGGTCATTGCGAACAAGATAATTAATATTGCACATTGAAAAAGAAAGGAACTCTAACCTGCCTATTGTGTTCTTTATGCTCAGTGATGAATCTTAAGTATTTTAAATCTAGTGACTAGGTTTAGGATGCATTTTGCATATCATTTTGCATATCTTTTTGCATATCATTTTGCATATCATTCTGCATTTATGTGAATTTAGAGTGATTTCGGTATGATAATAATCTCTTTATCTTCTGAATAAGAGCTGAAAGCATTATCATTTCTTACACTAAGTGATCTATTTATCATCATTTTTTCGATCGAGTACTTGTGTTTTGAGATGTTTAGCTACATACATAACATTTAATATAGCTTCATACATTTCATTATTTACTCATCAACATTCATCTTATTGCATAGAAAAATGAAAACATTGAATTACTCATTACTCATACTCATTCATTCATTTTCATATGAAAAGAACCAAAAATAGACATCCATAATCATTTGCATTACGTACATTCATATTGAAAAGAAATGCATACATATAGAATAAAGCATATAAAGACATCTCATAAATGAATCAACACAAGTACAATGAAGTCAAATCAGATCTTGTATATATATCATGTCAAGTATAAGAGTACAAAATGATGTCTAATGACATATACAAACTCCCATCAGAGCAAGAATCATATAGGCTACAAAAAATGGGTGTGTCTACAAACAATATCGGAGCTACAAAAAGACATAATCTAGCTAGGGTATCCTAATGAGGTGCCCAAGATCCCTCTGATCATGCCATATACTGCGAGTAGGGTATCACCTGCTACACAATGGGAACTGCGACACTATATGCTGCCACATAATAAGTTGCCCTACTACTCTAGAGGAGGACCTCCTATCGTAAAGCCTCTATTTCTACTCTCAAAGTTGCGATCTGGCAATCATGCTCAATCCTCACCTCGGCAAGCTACCAGTCTTGCTCTGCTAGCTGAGTCTGAGCCACTATCAACTATGACTATAGCTCTGCAAGATGTGCTCTCATCGACCACCCTACGTTAGTCCCCTGCTCTCTCACAGGCTCTCCACCCCCATCTCCACCTGTAGCTTCACCCTTCTCATCCCGCCACTGTCGGACCTTTCTCAAAGTTGTTCGCTCCTCCTTAGTCCCACCTAATCTCACTCCTACATGCCCTAGGGATCTGCCCTCACCCCTCTGCTATCCAACATCAGTTGGCACCTTGCTACTACTAGCACCAAGATCACCACCACTCCATCGTGGAGCCTCAGCTCTCTGTGCATGTCCCTTCCTGTGGCCCTATCCTTATCCTTGTGTCAATGAGGGGGCATCATCCTCAACATCCTTAATATGAGGAGTCTCCTCTACTAGATCTGTGTATCAAGGGAATGGATGCTGCTGAAACCAATCTCTATACTAGGGCAATACCCCCGCATCTGCCACATCATCCATATAATCCCACCTCAGGTGATGTAAACTAGTCAGCTCCTGCATTGCCAAAGCATAGGAAAACCACAGAGACCATCCCTGTCTCTCCTCATCTACATAACACGCATATGCTATGAACTCCTGTGAGATCCCCTGAGGCTAACCATACTGACTCATCACTCGAGAAATGACGAATCGCTCCACAATAGTTTGTGATATCCCAATAAGAGGACGCATGACAAAAAGGTTCTTGTGGACTAGCCACCTATCATCCCATGACTCCAAGCCTCTGTATGGTCTCCATACAATGACTATCAGGTCATCTAGCTGCCATCTCCAAAAATATATCTTGCCCAGATGGGGCTGCATAATGTATTTGACATACTTGTACATAATCGGCTACCCGAGCTCTCTACTATCATCTACAATGGGCCAACAAATGGGAAGGTGCTCCCATGCCCACACTTGCAAAATATATACACCAGCAGCCATGCTCTGCCCATCTCTATACACAATCTCATGCATCTCTCGATACATGTGGGTCAATAAACACGAACCCCAGCCAAGTCTCTGATGGGTCTCTATCAATCTCTCTAGCATCCAACCCCATTCACACTGGAAACCCTGCTGCCCTCTATCTGGCATCAAAAAATAGCCTATGAACCCTGCTAGAACACATGCTAGAGGATACTACTCATTGTACCTGCTCATCAGTATGTCCCAACTAATGGAATGAGTCAAAATGTCAGGATCACTGAAGACATGCCTCACTGCCTGTAATCTTGGAAGGTGCGCGAAATCATAATCCACCTTATCCACAACAAAAGGGATATGGAGGATCCTATATACATCCTCAAGAGTGATAGCCAACTCCCCCATCGGCAGATGAAATGTGTTATGCTCTGAATGGAAATGCTCAACCAATATCATGATCATTTCGTGGTTCATACGGATATCAGGTAATCTCCTTAGATGAGTCAAACCACATACATCAATATGAGCCTGCTCTACCTCAAATAAATATAAAACTAATTCCATAGTAGGAGGATAAACACATCTGAACAGTACAGGAGGTAATCGAACCTGTAAAAAACCAACAATGAAGCATTAGAAAACATTCCAAATGAGCCTACAAGAGAAGTAAAACATCACGCAAATCCAACTAAGTCAAATGCAAAATCAAAATTTCATGTTTAGACCTTCAAAAATTCTCACTGTCTCCCGAACAACAAAACACAAAGAGACAGAATTTCGTACGAGCCAGGAATAGTTCTTGCATGACACTTTTATCCCATATATAGCCAAAACCTAATTTTTCAACTTGCTCCGATAGACATGAAAATGGTACCCTTAGCTAATTTGACTGCTTTGATTCTATTTTTGGGATCGAAATCCAAATTTGAGATCATTTTTCTAGTCAATTTCACAATTTTGACCGCTTAGCGCTCTCTTCATCAAATGCTCATTCTTTCTTCAAATTACACTCAATTTCAACACTGAATATCAATTCCAATTCTACACATCAACAATACGA
Organism: Cryptomeria japonica; assembly: GCF_030272615.1. Lineage (NCBI taxonomy): Eukaryota > Viridiplantae > Streptophyta > Pinopsida > Cupressales > Cupressaceae > Cryptomeria > Cryptomeria japonica. The sequence continues at coordinate 445,542,236 of NC_081405.1, forward strand.
TCAACTCTGCACTTAACTCATCAATCAGTGCCAAATTTTTCAAATATTCCTCAGAATTAATTTATGCTCAAATAACTTATTATCACCACACAATTTCCTATAATCAAGTACCCTTGCTATCTTTCGATTTCTCTCCCAAGGGGGCATACTCATGACCTTATGACCTCACATCTCACGAGTAAAGAAATTTTTCTAATCTGCATCAAAAGTCGAACAAAATCTTTTCAACTAAAGAAAATCAATTCTTATTTGCTAAGGGGCATCTCAGCTTTATCGCTTCACATCAAGTTGAGATCTCTCGATTATCTGAATCAAATCAATCGCTAGGGGCATATCAATTTCATCGCTTCAAATCAAGCTGATATTTATCTTTCATCTGAATCAATCTCTTAACGTTAATCAATTTCATCACTTCAAATCAAGATGATTATTCGTTTAAACTCAATCAAAAGTTTAAAGAGTATCTTTGATCACACTTAATCTAAGCAGGTGTTCAGTATTCATTTCTTGATCAAGTTGAACAGTTTATCTTCATCGTGTCTTGATCATTCAAGTTCAAGATCGATTTTTATCATCACTCACTGCATCTAAGTTCAATCAAGTTCTAGATCAGTAAGATCTGCTTCTTGATCAATCAAGTTCAAGTTTGGTATCTTTTGTTTCTATCATTCCTCAGTTCAATCAAGTTCAGGAATGGTATTGCTTTAATCAGACTTCATTCAGCTTTGTCGCTTCAAATCAAGCTAAACACCTTGCTCTTCATCTAGTTTGTGATCATTCAAGTTCAGAACTGACATCTCCTAGACATCACACATTCTTTGAACCAATGCATTGCTCACACATTAATTGAAAAAGGGGCAAATGTAATACCCTATAAATGGTCATCTAAACCATGGGCCCCTAATCTTGACAACATCACCAAGGTCCTAACCAAAGGCAATTAAATCAATCTTGAGCACATTATTAATTCTTTAATTATCAAATATCATATGGCAAATCAATTACTCAATATTAAATAAATATTTATTTAATTAATTGAATCATTTCCAACAATATCATTTCGATCAATTATACTATTTTAATTTATTAAATATCCTTGCATATTTATTTAATTAATAAAATTGCCATTTAATCATGCAAAAGGAATTAATTTATTACAAAAGAGGAATTAATTACAAAGCAAGAGTTGAATTCAAAATTAAATAAAAGAATTGAATTGAGAGAGAAATCAAACTTGAGATATTATTTCTTTTTCTAAATTTAGAACTTGAAATTAGAAAAGCAATTTAATTGAATTATTGAATTATTCTATAAAATTGGAGCTCAAAGCTTTTCAGAAAAAAGAAGTTCAGTTGCATTGAAAAGACTCTTTTCTTGAATAAATAAAAGAATTATCTATTTTTATCATAAATGCATGGAATTAATTTATCATTATTTCCAATGCAACTTGGACTTCTAATTTGAATGCATTTCATTTAAACTATAATTGGAATCTATCTCAAGGTTAACTAAACCCGATTTCTCAATTATTTTCAATTAATCCTAAATTGAGCTTTTCTCTTGTGATTCTCTATAAACACAATCTCCAAATCTCATTCCAATTTACCCCAGAGATTTTTGAGAACACGCTTGGAGATTATTATCATGCTAATTTCGCTCTGGAGTCATTGAAAATTATTGTGATTTTTAGATTATTTGTATCCACCTTACATTCATTATTGCTTGGATTGATTATTTTGCTTGAATTATTCATCCACCTTGCATCCATATAGTTAATATCATATAGATTAAATCCTTCATCTTGGTGTATTCTAGTCACTGGTATTGCTTATAAAAATATGAGAGCAATCTTATACTTGCATCTTTTAGAAGGCAATTAGTCACTTTGTTATGGTTTTTAACTTATTGATTATTGATTATTAACCATGCATATAATGACTTAATTGAAGTGTTGTGCTTGCACCTTACTGACCACTTTTTCACACACACAATAGTGACCTATACCTTCAAAGATTCTTCCCTAAGAGTCTCATAGGAGATGCCCTGGCATGGTTCTCATCCTTACCATGAGGTTCAATTATCTCCTTTCCAGATGGCATAAAAGTTTGTGGCTCACTATTCCTACAATATGGCTGATTATGTTTCCATGATGGACTTGTGTAACACAAAGCAAAGGCGCAGAGAGACTTTCGCCAACTTCTTTCAAAGATGGTGACATCTCATCAAGAAATTCCAATGGGACATGCCAAAACAACACCAAATTGAATTATTTCAAAAGAACTTGGTGCCAAAACTCTCAAGACCTCTGACATCTTAGTGTATTAAATCTTTCCAAAAATTGATTGATAATGGCCCAACCCTTGAACGTGTCTTGTTAGAGGAAGGAACTTTGAAACACTACCAAAGATCAACTCAAAATTCTTCCTCTTATCATTATGATAAACCAAAATTCTAGTCCAAGAACAAGAACATAGTCAATGACGGTGTAATTGATGCAAAATGGGTCAAGACCGTGGCCGCTCCTCCAAAACCCACCACCACTAATCATCAATTCAACAATCAAAACAATCATAATCAATCCCAAAATACTCACAACAATATCTCAATCCAGGGGTGACCACCCCAATCCAATAACAGGACTCCAAGAGACTTCACTCCTCTTGCTGAGCCTATTGAAGTGGTATTTCAAAAACTTGTTCAAGCAGGCATAGTGGTTTTCTCGATCACTCACCCATTTGATCCCAATCAACCCAAACCTAGGTGGTATAATGAGAATTAATATTGTGAGTATCATCATATCAAGAGACATGATACACAAAAATGCATGAAGCTTAAAATCTACATACAAGACCTCATTGATAGGGGTGAAATTGAGGTAGCAAATGCAAAACCTAGTAATAACAATGACAAACTCAAAATGCACTAGGAACCTTTCTTGACACATGATAAGGGAAAAGGCTCATCATCTAACACAGTGAATTATGAATACACTAATCACATAACCAGCTTTGACTCTTTAGTAGGTAGCATTAAGCCCGTAGACAATCATGTAAATGTCATAACTATCCAGGGAGTTAATCCTCCCCCTTCCCAAACCAGACCTAATCCTACTAGGATAGTCATCCAAGGCGCTATGCCTTCTACACCATACTCCCAGAATGACTGCAATGTAACCACGCACTGAGGTAAAGTCACTGTCCAAGGAGCTCCTCCCCCACCAAACCCTCCACCCATGTCTTCCACTTGCCGATATGACCTCCTTGACCAACTTAGGAAGACCCCCGCAAAGATCTCCATTCTAGAACTTCTCAAAACCTCCCCTATCCATGAATAAATTTTGGAACAAGCCCTCCCCGAGTCTCGCGTTCCTGATAATATCAATGCTACCCAATTCCAAGCTCTCATTGGAAACCTTGCTTCCCAACAACACCTTGTATTCACTTCCAATTATGCTCCTACAGATGAAGACCATAATAAACCTTTGCACAGCAAAGCCCTTATCTAGAAGCACAAAGTCAAATGTATCCTGATAGACAATGGATCTGGACTCAATATGTGTACATACAAGTTAATAAAACAATTGGGACTTTCTGAGGACTTGGTAGACACATCAGAAAGGATCACAATAAAAGCATATGATGATGCGGAAAGAGTTTCAAAGGGCATGATCACCTTACCTCTTCAAGTGGGCCCTATCACAATTGAAACCCCTTGCCAAGTACTAGATCTTGATGTCCCCTACAAAATTCTCCTCAGTCAGCCATGGATTCACTCCTTGCAAGCTATACCCTCCACTTATCACCAATGCATCAAATTCCCCTTCAATGGAAGAGAGACCACTATCAAATCTGATCCACAACCTTTTCAATATTTTAAACTCTTAGAGGGGAAACATACATATCATCACCCACTAAAAAAATGTTGGCATATGCACACTCCAATGAGACATTGTATGTGATTGAAGGTTTTGTCATTGATGGCAACCTTGCAATCCTATGGCACTAGCAAGACATTATACCGTCAAAGCATTACACCGGCAAGATAGTGCACTGGCATCAACAGAACACTCTACACCGACACTGGCATAGAAGAAAGAAAGTATATAGGCACAGAGGCCGACATGATTTTTGTTATGTAATATTTTGTTTATTATTGGAAGCCGACTTGGCAAATTGTAAAATGACTCTTATATATAAAGGAGATCATTTTAGACATTTGTAATAGTGATGGTAGAAGAATAATAAAAGAAAATATTAGGCCGACCTAATGTGTGAAATATAGGTCAAGGGGTATATGTAAAGAATAGAGAAGGAACTGGTACTGAATCTAGCATTGAAGATGCTATTGTAAAGCAGTACAAGTCATTGGATTAGTATAATCCTTATTGTAAGTCAGTGTGACTTCCCATTGAGCAGTGAGCTCTAAGCAGTTGGCCTTCCTGCATGTGCAGGCCCCTGTTATAAGTAATATTCTCTTATTGGCCAGTGAGTGAATATTCTGGGTCACAAATCCCACCAAGGTTTTTCCCACACTGGGTTTCCTCATTAACATCTTGTGTTATGGTGTACTTTTCATGTGGATATTCTTGATTCTATTTATAGCATTATTTCTTGCATATTGGTACACTGTTATATTATCTTCTGCATGTTTTAACTTAAGAAATTCTTATTACCGGTTAGATATGGATTCACCCCCCCTCTCAGTATCTATGGGACCCCTAACAATTGGTATCAGAGCTTGGTCCTCTATTTTTATAAGCCTAATAGCTTGAGGAAGATTTTGACACCGGTAAAGATGGAAAATCTGATGAAGCAACTTGAAGGAGCTCTTACAGACTATGATGCAGAAAAATTGAAAAATATCAAATTAGAAGATGATTTAAGGGCAGCTCGGGATATCATTCAAGCACTTCAAGAAAATTTTACTATTGCAAGAAATAAGAGAAGAGAACTTTGTGAAAAATTGCAAAATGAGAATGATGAAAAGGAATCACTTAATGATATGATAAGCAAACTGAAACAAGAGATCATGACAAAAAAAAATGAAATGTAGGATATGACTATGAGATTTTGCAAAGACATTGAGGATAGGAAGAAGAATTAAGAAGACTTGACCAGAAGACTAAGTGATGCAGCAAATGAGAACACAAGACTTAGCTATGAAAATGACATGTTGAAGACATGTTGAAGACAGATCTGATGCATACTCAGAATGACTCAAATGAACTGATGAGACAAAAAGAAATCTTGCAAAGAGAACTATAAACTACAAATCAACACAAAGAAAAATTCAAGAAAAGCTCAGAGGAACTTGGTAGCTTGCTGAAGAATCAAAAACCTAAAGGTGACACTTTTGGAATTGGCTTTGAAGTTGGTGAAAGCTCTGGTACTATAAATACTCGAGATCACAACAAACTGGTAAGACAACCTAATGCTTATAAATTCAATGGAAAATGCTTTAACTCTAATAAGTATGGTCATAGAGAAAATGAATGTAGATCTAGAAATTATCAGAATATCAACACACCCACCAATCAATGTTCAAAATGCAACAAAGTTGGTCACAACTCTGAAAACTGCAGAATGAATGTGAGATGTTATGTTTGTGAAAGATTTAGACACTTATCAAATCAATGTAGAACACAAACCAGCATAGGTTATGGGAAAGCTATTCAGAAGAATAATGTAAGTTGTTATGCATGTAACAAGATTGGGCATATTGATAAATTTTGTAGAAGTAAAGGAACACCAGTAGACAACAAAAGTGCTAGCTTGAAAGGTAAAGAAAAAGTTGAAGAGGTTAAGCAAGAATTCTCAAAACAATGGATTAGAAAAGCTAATCTAAATATTGGGAATACTTCTCCAGCAGTAGAACCAACCAATGCTTCACCGGTAGGACCAAGTGATACTTCACCAGCAGGATAGAGCAGTGCTCCACTGGTAGGAAGTTCTTCATCTAATTGAAGAAAATTTCCTTGAGGGTTTGGCAATCTAATGACACATGTGCTTATTATTCCCTCGGTTAGAGATAAGAAGTTGAAAATTACTTATTACCAGTAGACAATGTTAAGTGAATACTTAACTAGCATGCAATAAATGTGGTGGATGGCGAAAAGACATTATAAAGTTAAGGTTTTGGCTCCATTTCATTTCACCGTGATTTCAAATTTTCAGAGAGCGCGAAGATTCCAAGCTAAGGCATTTCAAGCAAGAAGCAAGCACACTCCAAGCAATCATCCATCCAAGGCACTAAAAGGTATTTAATCATGGCATCCACCTCTGCAATTGAATACATAGCAACCCCTACTATTGTTGAAGTAATAAAAAGACCTAGGCCCGTATTTCAGTTAGTTCCCGAGATAGCCAAGAAGGATGATACCTTAGGTGCATTTTCTCAAATTCCTAAGGGAGTTGTATATGCTAAAGACCCTAGAATGTACATCCACTGCAACATTGAAGAGTTAGGAGATGAGGAAATCAAAACCATGTATAAAACTATGATATATGATAACACTGGCAATGTTAAAGACGAGCACAAGATTATTGAAACCCTAGGATTTACATAAATCCTTAGCATTCCTAAATTTCCAAAGGATGTGATTAGGATAGTTTTAAGCAAAGTTCATGGAGAATTTTTCTGGTTAGATGCAATCCATAAGATCACCAAGGAAGTTGTGAAAGCTATCACAGGGTTACCGACCACTGGTAAGAGACCAGATAAAACCAAGAAGGTTCCAAATGACCTAGTTACAAAACTAACTGGTGCAACATTTGATAAGAGATCTCTAAGGGTTAATGATGTAAAAGATATCAATGTGAGATTCATCAATATGATATTAGGATATAAAGCCACTCATGCCAATAGACTTAATTCAATTTCAAGTTTATGCATTAAGAGTGCTTATGATATGGTAACAAACAATGCAATAATCGACATATGTGAATGGTTAAAGGATGAACTCATTGACAACCTTGGAAAAATCAAAAGGGACAAGAAACTAACTTTCAGATTTGGAAATCTGTTAGTATGCCTAATGCTACACATAACAAAATAGGTTCCCAGTATAGGTTATAAAGAACTTGGATATGACATACCAGTAGGAAAGCATTTGACTAAACTATTCAATAACATGGGTGAGAACAAGGAGAACAATATTCATGACTTTTTCCAAGCATTAAAGACCAAAATGAAGAAAAGAATAAGGTTATCTCAGAAAATAGTAGACAAATACAAAGATGATATATGCTTTGTCATTAAGAAAGATGAAATCTGGATGGAAATGGTCATCCCAAGGACAATTTGGGTAACCGAGATGGGCTATGAAACAAATGACCACACAGTTGAAACATATGCTAAAGCACTTCTAGAAGGCCCCAATGAACCTAAGGAAGAAGTATTTGGTAGTGCTGAGACTATAGAAAGGCAAATATAATCAAATAAAAGAGTAAAGAAGGTTGAGGAATTTGTAAGGAAAGGATCTAGGCAAGCAAAAGCCATTAAAGAAGATGTATTGAAGAAAATCAGCATAACAAAGGATGAGTTGGCAAATCCACAACCTAAAACTCACCTATCACCAGTAGGTACCTCTTTGAAAGGTGACATGCCAGCAACTTTTAAAAGAGTTGTAAGAAAAAGAGATCCCTCACCGGCAGCCACACCTTCACCTAGAAGAACAAGGAAAAAGCAACAAGCCATAAGATCTCTGGTTAGAAAAGTCACACCAAAGAAGAAGCTGACACCTAAGAAGAAGAAAAGGACAAACAAAGACTTGGCACCTCTTGATGTACTTGTAGACACCTAAAAATGGTCAACGCTTGCGGAGTCATACTTTAACATTTGCGCATTGCCTCATTTTAGGTTTTTGTGTCGCATTAACATTTCTCCTATGATTCACACTTGGTTTTTATCATTTGCGAGCATCGAGTCATTCTTCTACATTCTTCATTTGTCTCGATTTCGAATTTGGTCTTGTCGACAACACTATCCAATCATGATTTTGATCAATTTTATCTTATTGCATCAATGTGCGTGCTTATTTGTCATCATTTTGGACATCGTCAATCCTAATTAGGGTTTTGTCCTCCTGTCAATCTTGCGATCGATTTGTCATTGATCGTTGTACTCTTATCAATCTTGTTGATTTATCATCAATCCTTATCATTTTCAATCTTGTTGTTTTAACGATCGATTTGTCATCGGTCATTGTCATGTTCAATCTTGACATTTTGCGATCGACTTGTCATCAATCGTGGTCATTTTCAATATTGTTGTTTTGCAATCTATTTTGTCATCAATTCTTGTCCTCTTGTTCGATCTTGTCATTTTGCGATCGATTTGTCATTGATCGTTGTTTGTCTCAATTATGTCAATTTGGATCAATTTGTCATTGTTCCTCGTCAATTGGCGCATTTTCTCAATCAAATCATTTATCACATTGGTCATTTATCAATCCAAAATCAAATCATGATGGATATCAATTATCCTTTGTCAAGACCTAATTGTCATTCTCGCATTGCTAATTCATCTTCTAGGGTTTCGTGATTTAATCATTTAACCTTGTTTGATGATTTCTCCCTTTAGGATTAATAAATTATTTATTTATCCTAAGTCTTCTCATTACAATTAAATGTTCATTTAATTGGCTAATTATTCCTCTTTGTGAATTAATTAATAAATGATAAATTATTAATTAATTTACTTAATTTCTAATTTTCATCAATTTCTTAATTCCTTAATTCTTAATTCTCTAATTTCCTAATTTTCTAATTCCTAATTTCAATTTCCTCCTATTTCTCTCCTAAATTCATGGAAATGACATGTCAATTTGTCATAAATTTGTCATAATTGACAATCAATCAATTTTGACATAGAAGTTGTCATAATTTGTCATAAATTATCAATAAACAAATTTTGCATAGAAAGTGCATAATTTGTCATAATTGACACAATTGATTTGCAATTTCCATTTGAATTGAATCATGCTAATCTTGTCATCTCTCCAATTCTTCTATAAATTGGATGATCTTCATCAATCAAAGCTAATTGGTAATTAGATTATCGAATTTCTAATCAATCACATTTCTAGTACTCTTGATCAATAATCTTGTCTACTTGCTTTCAATTATGTGTGTGCACTTGTAGGTGAGATCCACAATCAAAATCATTTGAAGAGGAAAGAAGAACAATGGAGCCGCATGAAGGAGCATTCAAATCACATCTTTGGTTTGCTTAATTTCTAGTTTTGAATGTTTTTACTTTATGTCTCTATTGAATGTGTTTAGGATAGATAATTGCATTTTAGTTTTCGTGATTGAGCTAATTGATTAATGTTTATAATGCTTGTGATGATTTCCTATTTCCTAATGTACAGTACTGCTAAATGAAATCACAGAGGAAGGAAAACTGAAGAACATAGAGAAAATTTATGACACTCTAATAGCTGATGAGAAAGAACAAGTTGAGAATAGTGTTATATTGCATATGGACATGTACAAGAAATTTTTGATGGAAGTAGCAAATGAAATTCCTGATGACTTATTCAAAAGACTTGAGGCTAGAAGGCAAGTAGCGATAGAGTTAGATAAGAAAATAAAAATTGAGAAACTACTTCTTGTATATCCTGTAAACTCTCCAAAGGAAATTGATGACTTGATTGCTCAAGCAAACCGGTCAGTATTCTCTCCTGCACACCGGCATATTTCACTAATGGCAGGAAGAGTTAATGAAGTGACAGAGGAAACAGAAGATGGATGGCATATATTCCTGGTTGACAAAGAAAAACAAGAAGAGTATAGGAACCTTAAACCTATAAAGGTATATTAGAAAGATAGCGACAAGGGGAAAGGAAAAGTTGGTGGACCACCAAGCATCAAAGTTAAAGACAACCTACCTGCACCAATGAAAACAACAACTACTGAAGATCAACCGGTAGCAGAAAATATGGATGTAGATGATAGCAATCCTAATTTTGAAGTCCTATATACTGTAAATGTTGATACTCAGAAGATCAACATAATAGTGGACAAGCATTCAACTGACAAGTCAGATATGGCTAATGAGCCTCCGATAGTAGGGGAAATAGAGAAACCAGCAGAACATACAAAGAAAAAGGTAGAGACTGAGTCACAGATAGAGACAACACAACATACAGAGAAAAAAATAGAGCTAAAGGCTCTGGAACAGGTACATAAGGAAACAGTGCCACTGATAACTAGTGAAGTAGGGAAACCAGTGCTTAAAGAAATGCAGACACAAATTGACCTACCAGAGGTCAATACAAGCATGGTTACTACCACCGGTACTCAGATTGTTGGATCATCATCAACATTCAAGTCAACAAATGTGACTGATGTATTACTTGACTCTATCAAGAAAATAACTTACTGCAGCTCATAGGCTTATAAAGAAATTGATGATTCCATACCAATTTTGAAGGTAATAGCACCCAACTGTAATATAGATAATAAAGAATCTTTAGGAAAATTGGATACACTGTGTAAATACATCTCAAAAAATATTGAGAAAATAAAGGAAGAATCAGTAAAGGATAAGGTAGAGATTGAAAAGCAGAAATTCTTTCATGAGGAAAGAAAGAAGTGTAACAGAGATTTTGACACACTTCTACCAGAACTATGTAGTTTGTTGAAAGAATACAAAAATCTATATAAAGATACATGTAAAACAAACTTTTTGACTGTAGATATTGATAAGAAAATAAGCAAGGCACAGGAGGAGATAAATAAACTTGCAGACAACTTTGTCAACTCACTGGATTCACTATCAGTTTTTGAAGAGAAGATAGCAAATTTTGAGGAAGAACTACTCAAATTGGTAAAAAAGAAAGAAAGGACAATAAATAAGGCAAAACATTTGAGATCTAAACTAAGTCCAAGATTGGACTATTTAGCATCTCTACATAAGGAAATTTCTGAGGCACTAACACAGGGCAACAAAACATCAGCAGAGCATTTGTAGCATCTCATTGGTACAGTGAAGAGAACAGAGACAACATTAAAGGATAGTAAGAAGTTTATGGATAGTATAAACTTAATTTTGGGAGATCTTTTTTAGATTATAACCATGCAGATACAAGGTTGAGGTTATGGATAGCTGAACCTACAAAATCTACTGACATCTTGACAACCTTTGTCACTGATGCCAAAGGGGGAGTAGTGGGATGAGAAAGTTCAAAACACAGGAATGATATGCTCAGGGGGAGCTCTCACATTTTTGGTAACATTTTTGGACAACACACTTTTGGATACTTTTTGAAATTTCTCATGAGTGTTGCCATCAATGCCAAAGGGGGAGATTGTTGGCATATGTACACTCCAATGAGGCATTGTATGTGATTGAAGGTTTTGTCATTGATGGCAACCTTGCAATCCTATGGCACCGGTAAAACATTATATTAGCAAAGCATTACACTGGCAAGATAGTGCACCATCATCCGCAAAACACTCTACACCGGCACCGACACAGAGGAAAGAAAGTATATTAGCACAGAGGCCGACAGGATTTTTGTTATGTAATATTTTGTTTATTATTAGAAGCCGACTTGGCAAATTGTAAAATGACTGTTATATATAAAGGAGATCATTTTAGACATTTATAATTGTGATGGTAGAAAAATAATAAAATAAAATATTCGGTAGACCTAATGTGTGAAATATAGGTGAAGGGGTATATGTAAAGAATAGAGTAGGAACTGGTACTGAATCTAGCATTGAAGATGCTATTATAAAGCAGTACAAGTCATTGGATTAGTATAATCCTTATTGTAAGTCAGTGTGACTTCCCATTGAGTAGTGAGCTCTAGGCATTTGGCCTTCCTGCATGTGTAGCCCCCTATTGTAAGTAATATTCTCTTATTGGCCAGTGAGTGAATATTGTGGATCACAAATCCCACCGAGGTTTTTCCCACACAGGGTTTCCTCATTAACATCTTGTGTTATGGTGTACTTTTCATGTGGATATTCTTGATTCTGTTTATAGCATTATTTCTTGCATACCGGTACACTGTTATATTATCTTCTGCATGTTTTAACTTAAGAAATTCTTATTACCGGTTAGATACTTATTCACCCCCCCCTCTCAGTATCTGTGGGACCCCTAACAATTGGTATTAGAGCTTGGTCCTCTATTCTCACAAGCCTAACAACTTGAGGAAGATCTTGACACTGGTAAAGATGGAAAATCTGATGAAGCAACTTGAAGGAGCTCTTACAGACTATGATGCAGAGAAATTGAAAAATATCAAATTAGAAGATGATTTAAGGGCATCTCAGGATATCATTCAGGCACTTCAAGAAAATTTTACTGTTGCAAGAAATAAGAGAAGAGAACTTTGTGAAAAATTGCAAAATGAGAATGATGAAAAGGAATCACTTAATGATATGATAAGCAAGTTGAAACAAGAGATCATGACAACAAAAAATGAAATGCAGGATATGACTATGAGATTTTGCAAAGAGATTGAGGATAGGAAGAGAATGAAGAAGAGTTGACCAGAAGACTAAGTGATGCAACAAATAAGAACACAAGACTTAGCTATGAAAATGACATGTTGAAGATAGATTTGATGCATACTCAGAATGACTCAAACGAACTAATGAGACAAAAAGAAATCTTGGAAAGAGAACTGGAAACTGCAAATCAACACAAAGAAAAATTCAAGAAAAGCTTAGAGGAACTTGGTAGCTTGCTGAAGAATCAAAAACCTAAAGGTGACACTTCTAGAATTGGCTTTGAAGTTGGTGAAAGCTCTGGTACTACAAATACTCAGGATCACAGCAAACTGGTAAGACAACCTAATGCTTATAAATTCAATGGAAAATACTTTAACTATAATAAGTATGGTCATAGAGCAAATGAATGTAGATCTAGAAATTATCAGAATATCAACACACCCACTGGTCAATGTTCAAAATGCAACAAAGTTGGTCACGACTCTAAAAACTACAGAATGAATTTGAGATGCTATGTTTGTGGAAGATTTGGACACTTATCAAATCAATGTAGAACACAAACCGACATAGGTTATGGGAAAGCTATTCAAAAGAATAATGTAAGTTGTTATGCATGTAACAAGATTGGGCATATTGTTAAATTTTGTAGAAGTAAAGGAAAACCGGTAGAGAACAAAAGTGCTAGCTTGAAAGGTAAAGAAAAAGTTGAAGAGGTTAAGCAAGAATTCTCAAAACAATGGATTAGAAAAGCTGATCTAAATATTGGGAATACTTCTCCACTGATAGAACCAACCAATGCTTCAATGGTAGGACAATGTGATACTTCACTAGTAGAACAGAGCAATGCTCCACTGGCAGGAAGTTCTTCATCTAATTGAAGAAAATTTCCTTGATGGTTTGGCAATCTAATGACACATGTGCTAGTTATTCCCTCGGTTAGAGATAAGAAGTTGAAAATTACTTATTATCAGCAGACAATGTTAAGTGAATACTTAACCAACATGCAATAAATGTGGTAGATGGCGAAAAGACATTATAAAGTTAAGGTTTTGGCTCCATTTCATTTCACCGTAATTTCAAATTTTTAGAGAGCGCGAACATTCCAAGCTAAGGCATTTCGAGCAAGAAGCAAGCACACTCCAAGCAATCATCAGTCCAAGGCAATTAAAGGTATTTAATCATGGCATCCACCTCTACAATTGAATACATAGCAACCCCTACTATTGTTAAAGTAATAAAAACACCTAGGCTCATATTTCAGTTAGTTCCCGAGATAGCCAAGAAGGATGATACTTTAGGTGCATTTTCTCAAATTTCTAAGGGAGTTGTATATGATGAGGACCCCGGAATGTACATCCACTGCAAAATTGAAAAGTTAGGAGATGAGGAAATCAAAACCATGTATAAAACCATGGTATGTGATAACACCCGAAATGTTAAAGACGAACATAAGATTATTGAAACCCTAGGATTTACATAAATCCTTAGCATTCCTGAATTTCCAAAGGATCTGATTAGGATAGTTTTAAGCAGAGTTCATGGAGAATTTTTCTAGTTTGATGTAATCCATAAGATCACCAAGGAAGCTGTGAAAGCTGTCACAGGGTTACCGACCACTGGTAAGAGACTAGATAAAACCAAGAAGGTTCCAAATGACCTAGTTACAAAACTAACTGGTGCAACATTTTATAAGAGATCTCTAAGGGTTAATGATGTAAAAGATATCAATGTGAGATTCATCAGTATGATATAAGGATATAAAGCCACTCATGCCAATAGACTTAATTTAGTTTCAAGTTTATGCATTAAGAGTGCTTATGATATGGTAACAGACAATACAAAAATCAACATATGTGAATGGTTAAAGGATGAACTCTTTGACAACCTTGGAAAAATCAAAAGGGACAAGAAAGGAACTTTCAGATTTGGAAATCTATTAGTATGCCTAATGCTACACATAACAAAACAGGTTCATGGTATAGGTTATAAAGAACTTGGATATGACATACTGGTAGGAAAGCAATTGACTGAACTATTCAATAACATGGGTGAGAACAAGGAGAACAATATTTGTGACTTTTTCCAAGCATTAAAGACCAAAATGAAGAAAAGAATAAGGTTATCTCAGAAAATAGTAGACAAATACAAAGATGATATATGCTTTGTCCTTAAGAAAGACGAAATCTGGATGGAAGCGGTCATCCCAAGGATAATTTGGGTAACCGAGATGGGCTATGAAACAGATGAGCACATACTTGAAACATATGCTAAAACACTTCTAGAAGCCACCAATGAAGCTAAGGAAGAAGTATTTGGTAGTGCTGAGAATATAGAAAGCCAAATACAATCAAAGAAAAGAGTAAAGCAGGTTGAGACATTTGTAAGGAAAAGATCCAACCACACAAAAGCCATTAAGAAAGATGTATTGAAGAAAACGGACATAACAGAGGATGAGTTGGCAAATCCACAACCTGAAACTCACCTATCACCAGTAGGTGCCTCTTTGGAAGGTGACATGCCAGCAACTTTTAAAAGAGTTGTAAGAAAAATAGATCCCTCACTGGCAACGACACCTTCACCTAGAAGAACAAGGCAAAAGCAACAAGCTGTAAGATCTCCGGTTAGAAAAGTCACACCAAAGAAGAAGCTGACACCTAAGAAGAAGAAAAGGACAAACAAAGACTTGGCACCTCTTGATGTACTGCTAAATGAAATCATAGAGGAAGGAAAACTGAAGAACATAGAGAAAATTTATGACACTCTAATAGCTGATGAGAAAGAACAAGTTGAGAACAGTGTTATATTGCATATGGACATGTACAAGAAATTTTTGATGGAAGTAGCAAATTAAATTCCTAATGACTTATTCAAAAGACTTGAGGCCAGAAGGCAAGTAGTGATTGAATTAGATAAGAAAATAAAAATTCAGAAACTACTTGTTGTATATCCAGTAAACTCTCCAAAGGAAATTGATGACTTGATTGCTCAAGCAAACCGGTTAGTATTCTCTACTGAACACTGGCATATTTCACTAATGGTAGGAAGAGTTACTAAAGTGAGAGAGGAAACAGAAGATGGATGGGATATATTCCTGGTTGACAAAGAAAAACAAGAAGAGTACAGGAACCCTAAACGTACAAAGGTATATCAGAAAGATAGAGACAAGGGGAAAGGCAAAGTTGGTGGACCACCAAGCATCAAAGTTAAAGACAACCTACCTCCACCATTGAAAACAACAACTACTGAAGATCAACCAGTAGCAGAAAATATAGATGTAGAGGATAGCAATCCTAATTCTGAAGTCCTATATACTGTAAATGTTGATACTCAGAAAATCAACATAATAGTGGACAAGTATTCAACTGACAAGTCAGCTATGGCTAATGAGCCTCCGGTAGCATGGGAAATGGAGAAACTGGCAAAAGATACAGAAAAAAAGGTAGAGACTGAGTGACAGATATAGATGACACTACAGAGAAACCAATAGAGCTAAAGGCTCTGGAACAGGTACATAAGGAAACAGTGCCACCGGTAACTAGTGAAGTAGGAAAACCAGTGCTTAAAGAAATGCAGACACAAACTAACCTACCAGAGGTCAATACAAGCATGGTTACTACCACTGGTACTCAGATTGTTGGATCATCATCAACATTCAAGTCAACAAATGTGACTAAAGTATTACTTGACTCTATCAAGAAAATAACTGACTGCAGCTCACAGGCTTATAAAGAAATTGATGATTCCATACCAATTTTGAAAGTAATAGCACCCAACTATAATATAGATAATAAAGATTATTTAGGACAATTGGATACACTGTGTAAATACATCTCAAAAAATATTGAGAAAATAAAGGAAGAATCAGTAAAGGATAAGGTAGAGATTGAAAAGCAGAAATTCTTTGATGAGGAAATAAAGAAGTGTAGTAGAGATTTTGACACACTTCTACCGGAACTATGTAGTTTGTTGACAGAATACAAAACTCTGTATAAAGATACATGTAAAACAAACTTTTTGACTATAGATATTTACAATTAAATAGGTAAGGCATAAGATGAGATAAATAAACTTGCAGACAAAGTTGTCAACTCACCAGATTCACTATCAGTTTTTGAAGAGAAGATAGCAAATTTTGAGGAAGAACTACTCAAATTGGAAAAGGAGAAAGAAAGGACAATAAATAAGGAAAAACATTTGAGATCTAAACTAAGTCCAAGATTGGACTATTTAGCATCTCTGCAGAAGGAAATTTTTGAGCCACTAACACAGGGCAGCAAAACACCGATGGAACATTTGTAGCATCTCACCGGTACAGTGAAGAGAACAAAGACATCATTAAAGGATAGTAAGAATTTTATGGATAGTATAAACTTAATTTTGGGATATCTTTTTCAGATTATAACCACCCAGCTACAAGGTTGAGGTTATGGATAGCTGAACATACAAAATCTACTGACTTCTTGACAACCTTTGTCATTGATGCCAAAGGGGGAGTAGTGGGATGAGAAAGTTCATAACACAGGAATCATATGCTCAAGGGGAGCTCTCACATTTTTTGTAACATTTTTGGACAACACACTTTTGGATACTTTTTAAATTTCTCATGAGTGTTGCGATCAATGCCAAAGGGGGAGATTGTTGGCACATGCACACTCCAATGAGACATTGTATGTGATTGAAGGTTTTGTCATTGATGGCAACCTTGCAATCCTCTGGCAAGCATTACACTGGCAAGATAGTGCACCAGCATCAGCAGAACACTCTACACCAGCACCGGTACAGAAGAAAGAAAGTATACCGGCACAGGGGCCGACAGGATTTTTGTTATGTAATGTTTTTTTTATTATTGGAAGCCGACTTGGCAAATTGTAAAATGAATCTTATATATAAAGGAGATCATTTTAGACATTTGTAATAGTGATGGTAGAAGAATAATTAAAGAAAATATTAGGCAGACCTAATGTGCGAAATATAGGTCAAGAGGTATATGTAAAGAATAGAGCAGGAACCAGTACTGAATCTAGCATTGAAGATGCTATTGTAAAGCAATACAAGTCATTGGATTATTATAATCCTTATTGTAAGTCAGTGTGACTTCCCATTGAGCAGTGAGCTCTAGGCAGTTGGCCTTCCTGCATGTGCAGGCCCCTATTTTAAGTAATATTCTCTTATTGGCCAGTGAGTGAATATTGTGGGTCACAAATCCCATTGTGTTTTTTCCCACACTAGGTTTCCTCGTTAACATCTTGTGTTATGGTGTACTTTTCATGTGGATATTCTTGATTCTGTTTATAGCATTATTTCTTGCATACTGGTACACTGTTATATTATGTTCTGCATGTTTTAACTTAAGAAATTCTTATTACTGGTTAGATACTGATTCACCCGCCTCTCAGCATCTATGGGACCCCTAATAGTAGACCCTCACCAACTCCTCCATCTGACACATCAAATGTTGCCTCCCCCTCATCCCAACTAGACACACAAATCAAAATCTTGGATAATGGTTGTGGAGAATACAAATTGGAGGATGTCTTATTAATAGGCAACCTCCCCCTCTCTCCTAAGTCATTTGGCAAACCAAAAGAGCTCAAAAAAGATCAGAAACTGGTCATACAATGCAAAGATACCACCTTCCAGCAATGGGGATCACTTGATGAGGAGACCCTTGACACAGATGTCTCTTCATGATTGTATCGGGAAGAAGATGAAGATCCAACAAAAATATCCAAAAAAATGTACACAAAAGCATCGGCTATAGTTGAAAAAATGGGTCACAAAGGACACGTCTTGGGACTAGAGGAGAAAGGAAGAAAAGCACCCATAAATCCTATCTCCTACAAGTACAACAGAGGCTTGGGGTACACCCTGGTGCCTAATATTACTATTGCTAGTGCCCCTTCAAGCCCTTCCTTGGATATCGAAAGCTTTGACGAAGAGGAGTTCCATGGAATGCCTTATGAATATGAAAATGATATCTTCTTTAACACTCACACCAATGCCATCACCCCCATAACCTCTCCCATTTTACATGAGCTACATCTTGTCCATCCTAAACTCATACATTGGGGCCAACAAGACAAACCCACTTTAGATATCTGTGCCATTGATAATTCTCTCATTACTCTCCTGACTATGAGAAACTTAGAAGACTGCAACCGAGTAGACGATATTCAACTGCATGAAAAGGGATACTTTGGTAGTTAGGTCAATGCACTTAGCCACAAAAAGGATAATCAAAGCAAAAAACATGATTCGCTAGGTGAAAACCTCTCCAAGGCACCTTTGGATGAGAAAAAAATAAAAACAAAGGGCATATCCAAAAGTGAAAACCTAGAAAAGGCACTTGACGATGAGGGACTTGACCTCCCTACCATTGGTTACCTTCCTCAAGATAGGTCAATTTTGTTGATAGAAGAAATATCTCTTGTCAAAAGCTGCCCTCACTGGCAGAACTGCTAAATGGGTCATGCTCTCAAGAGATTTTGACATTGAATATGTAGACAGAAAGGTAATCAAGGGACAAGTCATCGCAAACTAGTTGGCAGATGCTCCACTTCCAGGTGACTATCCTATTCTCACAGAATTATGGGATGAATTCATTATGACTGTTACCACATCCTCCACATGGAAATTATACTTTGATGGCTCTTGCACCCAAAATGGATCGGTGGTAGGAATATTATTGATCACACCTCAAGGAGATGGCATCTTGAAGTCATACAAGATATCTTTTGCATGTACCAATAACATCGCATAATATGAGGCACTCATTGTTGGATTGCGCTTGGCTATCCATTGGAAAATAAGGGAATTACAAGTCTATGGTGATTCCCAACTTGTATAAAACAAGTCAATGACGAATACCAAACAAAAGATGACAAACTCCTTCTCTACTATACCATGGTTGAAGATATTAAGCAACACTTCATGACAATCAAGTTTGATCAAGTCCCACAAACAAACAATAGGGTTGCAGATGCAATGGCCACCATCGGCTCCTTCCTTCAGATGCCAGCACATAGTCAGAAGTGTGAGTTCTTGGTTGAGCAACTATTTATATCAGCATATGACCTACCGGAGTCTGAAATGGTGTGTGTACTTGTTGGTCCCGAGTCCCCCTAGTACCAAGAAACCTTTGCTTTTCTAAAAGACAACTCCATTCCCCCACACCACACCAAAACCCAACAACAAACCTTCATTCACCGATGTGTTCGTTACACCATCCTTGGAGACACCCTATTCAGAAGGCATTTTGATGGTTCCCTCCTAAGGTGTTTAGATAAACAAGAGGTAGAATGGGCATTACGTGAAGTACACGAGGGCATCTATGGGGAACACTCAAGTGGGCTCACCTTGGCTAAAATTCTTTTAAGAACAGGATATTATTGGCCTAAAATGGAAGTAGATGCATATAACTATGTGAAGAAATGCATCCCTTGTCAGCAACATGGCGACAAGATTCATGCACTATCACAGGAATTGCAGCCGTTCATTACACCCTGGCCCTTCTCACAGTGGGGGCTCGATCTCATTGGAAAAATCCACCCTTCATCCTCCAACAAACATAAATTCATTATCACCACCATTGAGTACTTCACCAAGTGGGTAGAGGCTATCCATCTTACTTTTACCACTGGAAAGAAGATATCCAAATTCATCCTAAACTACTTGATCTGTCGATATGGCATTCCAAAATTTATCATTACAGATAATGGCAGACAATTTAAAAATCAGGATGTCAAAGAACTCTACTAGAAATTCAATATCCAACATCACTTCTCCACCCCATATTATCCCCAAGGAAATGGTCAAGCAGAGGCTTCTAATAAAACCCTAATCAAAATCTTCAAAAAGATAGTCAATGAAGCTAGCGGTGATTGGCACCTCCAACTCCATCCTACTTTGTGGGCCTACCGCACCTCCATCCGCACACCTATAGGCACCACCCCTTATTCCCTTGTCTTTGGCTCTAAATCTATACTCCCCCTTGAGATCAAGATCCCCTCTCTAAGGGTATCACTGCAAAATATCCTACCAGAGGAAGAATACAAAATTGCACACCTACAAGAACTAGAATTGTTAGATGAAAGGTGCCTCAAGGCCTTGAACCATCTTTGGGTATATCAAAACTGTCTACATATGAGTTATCACAAGAAATTCAGAACTTGGGAATTCCAAATTGGTGATCTTGTCCTCATGGAGAATCAGAAAAACCTTCAAGAAAGAGAAAAGAAAGGCAAGTTTGAGCCTAATTGGCTTGGACCATATGTAATCACAATGAAATATGGATCAAGAGCTTATTAGTTGGCTACTCCTGAAGGCGATCCTTTGGATGATCCAATGAATATCATGCACCTCAAAATATTTTATGCCTAGTCCTCAGAAGGTCTTAAATTGTCAAAAAAATATCAAAAAAATAAAAAAATCATGAAAAATACATTTAAAAAAAAAAAACAAAAAAAAAACAACAATTCGTCCATCAATGAAAACCACTTTGTGGCGCTATGGACAAGTACCTTGGTGAAAACCTCCATGCAAGCGCTAAGGTAGATAAAACTAGATCCATTGTCTATCAGGTCAGTACTACAATCACCCTCCCATCTAGTCCACCCATCCCAACATTCCTCCCTGTCCAACTTCAAACAAATCACACGTATGATGATGAGTCTTCACTTATATCATGAATAAGGAATATCCCATAAACTGAGCTTGTGTGCCTCTATGTGAGCTTCATGAAGTCTTCAGAACAATCCTAAGTCCACATGTTAATCTTCAAGGCCATATGATCACTTGCCCAATCCAAAAAGTCCACCCCCTTCGCCCTAAGGATGAATTCTTCCCTCACTTGGCAACTTAATCCTATTCCTACTCTTGGCAAGAGGTATCAGTTGGTCATGAGTGAATGACTTGTTTAATTTCTTGGATTTTTTTTAATTACATCTTTTTACCTACGACTGCATCAATTTATGACTGCCCAGATTTTCCATATCCAGGTATGTTTACAATAGGTGCATACTGGGGCATATTTCCATAGCATGGCATATTTTGGATCTCTCTTGTATAAACTGGTGACCTGGTACTAGTGTTTATCAAAACTTAACCTCTCATGTACAAGAGGTATCGGTGTGTTTGAAGGTTTCCTTGCATGTACCCACAACTTTGTATTAGTATTTCTCAACACTTACATAGCTGTGTGTAAGAAATTCCAGTTTGACTGTGAGTCAGCCCATGCCTTGGGTTTCTTAGGGCATCTTGATTCCTATAATCAGTGGTGCAAGTCACCCGGGGCAATACCAAACTAGGTTGTCTCTCCACATTTTTGTGCACAAATTTCACCACCATTCCATAAAGTCCTAATCTAATAACCCCATGGAGTCCTCAATTTCCCCCGTTTCCCATCTATTCCAAATTCTTCTATTTTCTATCTAAGATCATTGTGTTATTATTGGCATATTCCCTCTTTGCATTATTCATTCACTTTATCCATGTAGGTCATATTATTCATATAGATTGCATTACTTATTCATTTCATTATACTACTCATTTAGATTGTCATTCTTTCTTAAACATTTATCACATAGGTTGCACTTAGATTTCATCACATACATCATTTATAAATAAATAAATGACATTAATTCATCCACATAACATTACATTCATTCCTCATATAGATTGCATCATAAATCATTTTACATCTACATATCCATCATACATTTGCATATATACATATCAAAAAACATGATCACTCATCCTACATCCAAAAATGTCTCAGCAACATATCATAGGCATACATATATAAGCATCCACATTGCATCACAAATAGGTCAGCACAACATATCCATAAGTGCATCCATACATCACATCACAAGAAAAATAAAGAGAATACATCATAATAAAAAGTACACACATCACCCATCATCACAAAATCATATATATATATATATATATATAAAGAGATGAATATGTTTGTCATAATATAATTATCACCCTGAAGGGTCAAAATATGATACAAAAGCCAAAAATGGAGCTATCTCTCTCCTCTTGTCTCCCCACCCCTCTCCACTGTACCTCCTCCACCTCAGCCTCCTGCCTCCCCTCCTCTCGGTGGCCTAAAACCCACCGATCCACCTATCTATTGGCTTTGTGTCAGCCACTGACTCTGTGTCCTATGAGATCACACACTCTCAGTGTACGAGGCCGCTCACTGTGCTACAAGTACTACTTCATGATATAATCCCCTGTAATACTTTGCCTCTTGAGCTGCCCTCTCCGCCCTATCCCATTGCTGCATAATATCAGCATATATCTGCCCAAGCCCTGCAAGAACCAACACCTGGCAGGTTGCATCCCTCTCCCCCTGCAGTCGTGTCACATTTTCCTCTACCCTCTGTACTCTAGCCTGGAGCCCCTCTAGCTTAGCATCCTACTGATGAATAACATCCTGAAGGGCTGCTATAGCTATCCCTATATGTGCCTCCTCTAACATCTTCTCAGACTCCTCCCTCTCCTGCCTCAGGGCATCCACCTTTGTCCTCATTGTATGGAGGCTCTCTGTCAAGTCTGCTATCTCTCACGTCAACTGCTCCACCTCTGCCTCCAGACTCTCCCTACCAACTCTCTCTATCTTTAGCTCATCCTCAAGAGAATGGAGCCTCCCCCAAGTACTATCTCACTCCTACTGCACTCTATCAAAATCAGCTTGTGATATCCCTCCCCTCTCCTCCACCTGTGCCTCAGGAACATCCATAGGTACAAAATCCTCTCCCCTGCCACCCATGGCCTCTGTGACCTCTCCTACTGGTGCTCCCTCTCCCTCTCCCTCTCCCTCTCCCTCCTCCATACCACCCTCACTCTCCTCTACTGACCACTAGTACCACGCCCTGCACCAACCACAACTCTCTCCCCTGGGCCATCATCCTCACCACCAACTACCTGGTCTATGGCTGGTTGTAGCTCATCATCCTCCAAAACCCTAGGAATGGTAAGGCATACTGGAAAGTGCCCCTCCCACCAGCTCTTGTATCCTCCTGGCATACTTGGATCCTCACCTACTCCCATCCACTCATCGAAGACCAAATGAGATGCTATCTGAAAACTGGTCCTGCCCTCCAAGGGACTCACCATTGGGCCCCAATTTCTCACCTCTTGTGTAATCAGAGGATACATTGGGATGTCCCCCACTATATCTTGAACTTGGCTGAGCTATCTAGCCACTCTACATAGTGCATAATACTCCATAATGTACACTGACCTGCCAAACATTCACATCTCTACCCCAGCCCAGTGCAGCTACCAGTCACCCCTCCATCTCTCACAACCCAAAAATGACTGCCATGTAAATAGCATAAGCTCATCTAGAATATTGTGCCAAAATCATACAAACTCTATCTGCGTATAATGCAACAGCCCCCTGTATCTATCCACATATGGCTATCAAGCCCGCCTATCCTGTACATCTAGTGGTCGAGTAACCGCAATGTGCTCCCAGGCCCAGATATGATGAAGTGTCACTCCTGAAGATAAACTAGCATACTCTGTATACACCATCAGATGCATATCATGATATAGCTGAGCTAGCATCGTTGCTCCCCACGCATACTGCATGCCATCATGGATCATGAAATAAAGGCACCTATTCCATCCAACGGGAAATCCATGCCCACCTAGATCAGGTATAATCCGCCTGCTCAAAAATCCACAAATCACTAGTACCAACCGAGGAATCCAATAAATACCCATCACCCTACCCAAATGCATCCTACTCCTGTCCAACATTCATGGGGTCTCATACTCACAAACCTCCCTGTATACGTATAAAAATGACCGCATTCCTAAATGAATATTTAATGTTCATTTTATTCCCATTCCTCCATTTAGTTAAATTTAATTTAACTAAATCACTCACATTCTTCTATTCAATTAAATAAATTATTCAATTTATTTAGTTAAATTCACTAAAGCCCTTTGAATCATTTAATTAAATAAATCATTTTATTTATTTAAATCCCTTCTTCTCACTTTTAATTAAATTTACATTTAATTAATAGTTTATCCTAAATTGAATAAATCTAATTTATTCAATTTCCTAAATTGCAACCAATTGAAATAAAGCAATTTATTTGAATTAATTCTATTTTCCCTCACCCACTTGCATTTTCCTACATCTCCCACTTGTATCCTAAACCCTATTCCTAATTTCTTCTAGAATCCATCTAATCCTAATCAATTAACCCAAACCCATTCATTATCCCTTTTCCCTAAATTTGAGGAGGTCACTTCTCAAATTTGGAGTAAAGTCTTCAAAAGACATTAAAGCCTTTATCCGTTCAACAAGCTAACTTGTTGAATACCCCCAAATTTGGAAGGACTCTTACAAATTTGTACCCAAAGTCTTCAAACCTTTAATGGTCAACTAACCCTTAGTGGCATGGTTAGAGAGTTTTTGACTAACTTAACCTCCATCTAACCCAAGGGTCTCATCAAGCATTCATTGCTTTGACCATGGTTATCCCTTTAACCTTTGCACAAGAATTTACCCCTTGGATAAAAGCTTTATCCATTGGATAACCCTAAACTAACCTTAACCCTTCCTCCTAAGGTAACCATAAGGTCTTCTCAAGCATTTAATGCTTCTTTCATCTCCTCTCAATGAGTCTTATGTTGATAATTGTCACCATTTCATTGGTGAAAATTGTAAACATGGATTGATAACTTTCAATCCCGACCCTTCATTAACTCCTTCAATCTTGACCATCCATTGCCCTATTTTCACTATAAATAGAGCTCTCATTTCTCCATTTTAGGGATCCTTGCAAGCTTTTAGTATCTCATTTATGCTCAAATTTATCAATACATCTAGCTTCTCTTTGTAATAGGAATTAATCTAATAAGCACTTTAGACTATTTCCTTTATCATTAGCTTAAATAATTAACTAGTATATCATGTTAGGATAGTATTGCTACTAATGTTGTCATCTTATAATCTAGTTTATTGCATTTGTAGGATCATGCATAGATAGGATGCATTTTATAATTAAATCAATCATAAGCATCCCTCAGTCTTGCATTCGTCATCCCTAAGCCACTTTTCTCAGTGATCTGAGAGAAAAGGTATTGGCTTGAGGGACCTTGTGAGATAGAGAACCATGGAAGCAACCTTGGGAAGTTGAGTCATTCCTCATGACTCCATAGCTTGCACCAAGAGGTCCCATGGGTGTATGAATAAGCCTCTTTGAGACAACATTTTCACATTTTAAGTTTCATCGCCCCGCTCTTGCCGCACACATTTTTGGCGCCCATCATGGGGCACTACCCCATTAATCAAATCAGTTTTTAAAAATAAACACTTTTGTAGGTATGTAGCAAATAGGAATCGACGTGTAGGGAACATCCCTTAGCGCATCTGGTTGATCATTCAGCGCATCTAACTCACTGTTTGGCACATGGGACTCATTCCCTAGCGCATGTAGACCATACCTTAGTGCATCATCCCCACTAACATTTTCCTGTAGGGCTCAACATGGAAGAATAACAGAGTAGCATATTTGGAAAACAATTCAGTGCATCAGGTCTATCAGATAGCACATCCTGATTATCTCATAGCATGTATAGTCTATTCTATAGCACATCACAGATAGAGGCAAAATTAAAAATTGTAACCGAATGTGAAATTAGACTTGTTGAAGTCCACAAAACCCATAGATTTTTCTAATGATTTGACTTGGTATCTTGCAGGGTTTTTAACAGTTTCTTGCAGATGGGAGCTTAATTTTATTTCTAGGATCATCAATAGTTTAAATTTTTACTAACTTAGTTAAGTTAGTAAAAATATAAAGATTTTTTATTTTTGTTGGATAAAATTGAAACTCACTTTTTTTGGGCTTTAAAAAGAACCACAAAACAAAACAATTTTTCCTTGCTTTTCTAGGAGAGAATTTTTCAAATTGGATCTTAAAAAGAACAAATTAATTTTTCAAGTTTTGCAAACAAATAGATTAAAAAGAACCTCACCATCCTTTGGTGCATAAAAGGATCCATTTTAAATTCCTGCAAGGTAAAAAATCACACAAAGTCCAAAGGTCATTTGCAACTAAAGAGGGAAGATCTTCCCCTTTCAAATCGATTTCTGTTGTTGATGAAACATCGCGTTTATTTTGTTGACCAAGTTTCTTTTTATAGATTAGAAAATCATTTCCTTGAAAGGTTAAAAGGAACACCATATTTTTGTGGAGCAACATCTCCATATAGAGCTAGCAAATCATTGCTTTGAAAGGCTAAAAATAACTTGTGTGCTTTGTCTTGAAAGTGGAAGGTATATGCTCTCCCCTTAATTGGGTGATCAAAAAGAGAAACCACTCTTAAAGCTTTCTTTACATCAAGCAATAAGTCCTTTAGCAGGCTTGCCTTCCCAAGGGGTTGAAAAAATATTAAAGCCATTTTGGTTGGTGTGAAGGGAACGACCTAAGTGGGAAACGGCTTTGAAGCCAAGTGTTCCAACCCACTATAATCAAAAGTGGAAAGTGACGAAAGTCCTTTTTAATGGTTGCGTGCAGCGATTAGCCTTCCCCTGATATCCTTGACATATGTAAAGTCTTTGTTCTAAAGGTTGGGAAGCCTCCTGAGGGAGTTTATCACTGACAACCGAATGGGAAGCCTGATTAACAAACCTTAGCATAGAAACTTTGAGCCAAGTCAGTATCCAGACATTTGCAATATCATAGTGCAAGGGTGGGGAAGAATCCACCCCCAAGATCGCTCACCATATATCTCCCAAGATAACTACTCAATTGTGAAGCAATTCACTTTGAGTTAATTTCTGGTAAAAGGTCAAAAAAATGGGCGCTCCCTAGAGGGTGACATGGTTGTTTGAGCTGATGGAGTATCGAGACTAGTGGGCTATGATATTGCTTATGACCCTTGAATAAAGAGTTTGACTGAAGTGCATGTTGTATCTAAACCTGTCAAAACATTGGGGATTTGAACACATCCTCGCAGAACATACACTTATTGTTTAGATTAAGCAAAATAACTATCTCTTTGGTGTCATGCTTTCATTTGTTACTTCAAAAAATCATCCATCAGCACTAAAAACTCAAAGCAAAATTCCAAAAATTGTAGAAAAACAACCAAGTCAAAATATCAGGGCAATTTAGTGCATAAGAGAAACTTATTAGCGTGTAGAAACCATCTTTTAGCGCATTAAACCTTCACCTTAACCCATCAAGTGTAAACATTAGTGCTTTAGTAGAAACCAAAACTAGCAATTTCAAGTAGTGCATTTTGAAAACAGTTTAGCGCATTGAAGCATCAACTTAGCGCATGGAAACCAAACCTTAGCGCGTAGGGTTTAACAATTAGCGCATAGGCAGCCCATATTGGCCCATGACCTTTTGAACCAAGGCAGAATCACAATAAACCAGTTAGTGCGTATTAGGGGGCAGTGTAACACATGGAGTCTTTTTGCTAGCGCGTTGCAAAATTTGTATAGCGCACTGCGTGTCTGTTTTAGCACATAGCCAAAACCAGAAAAATAGGGGGCAAAACAGAGGTCAATTTTGAAAATTTTGAAAACAATTTCGAAAGCTTTCCTTCATCAGCCTGAACTTCATCAAGCAAAAAACCAAAAATAGAGTATCAAAAGCTATTTCTAAAGCAAAATTTCCATCAAACAAAGTTGTCCAAATTCTGAAACTAGTTGTAGGATAAACATATCTCTCCTATCAAAATTAGGAAACATCATCACAAGTATCAAATAGGTCCTTCAATCAAATGGATTTTTATCCCAAAATACACATGTTTTAAAACTCCAAGTTGTCAAATCGAGTTTCCATATCGGGAAAGCTCATATTCCATATCATTTGACACACTTTGTTGTGAGGGGGCATCTAAACCTTCATTTTGATAAGGTAAAACTTGAGTTTCCAAGAACAAGCTAAACTAAATCCAAAACAAATCAAAGGAAACCATTGATCACTTGTGCATGACTAATCCTCATATTCTGAGATGAAAGAATATTTATCATAACACTAAGTTGAAGAAATAGCAATCGAGTTCTTTGAAACTTTCCAAACGAAATAAATTTGTATACATCAATCGCCAACTCTTCAAATCTCATCACACATTTTGTCGTCATATACGCTTATATCTTCAAAACAAAACAAACAAATTTGACAAGGAATCCTTGAGGAGTAGGGCATTCTATCAAAAATCAACATTCAGTCAATGCATAAATCAAGGAGGGAAGATCGATCCAACCTTCTTTCCTGAAGAGTGTATCACTTATAACATACCCCGATTTGAACCACCAACCCCTAGGAAAAACATTGAAGAAGAGTTCATTCCTTTTGTCACAGAAAGCTTCTACTAGATGCCCGTTGTTACTCCCTCTTAATGAAACAAATAAAGCAAAATGCAACCAAAATCCAACATTAATCGGAGATTATCAAATCCTTTCAAGGGTCCACATCTAGAGAAAACTGAAATTACTGAGGAACTCCTTCAAGAGTGTCAAGAAAGCACTTCATTTCAAAGGCTTGTGGAAAGGCTCATGGAAAATGACAAAGAAAAATATCTGCTCATGCTTACAAGGAAAGGAGTTAAACTTCCTGAAGGTTTGGACATGGACATTTTTAGAACAGGATCTCAACATTATGAATATCAAGAATGAAAAAGAGAGGAAGAAACACATGACCCTAAGCAAGATATCCCTGAGCAAAATATCCTTGAGAAAGATGTCCCTGAGCAAAATATCCCAGAGCAAAACATACCATTCCACACACCATTTCAGCCTAGAACTAATGCAAGGGAAGAACTCTTACCTCAGCAAAATAATGCACCTTTGATTTCTCTCTCAATAAATGCAAATGTTACAAAGACAAATGCAAGACATGCAACAAGGGACGACAGTACGGTACTCCGTAACTAAAATTTGCCCTTATCCTTTTGACAGATGGTTAAACATGGTAGCTTTTCTCCAAACTCAGACATTCCCAAATTTGACAAATATGATGGGAAAAGTGATCCCCGTGATCAGGTTCAATAATTTTGTACAATGAGTCTTGAATTCACCCATGATGACACCTATTTGATGAGGTTATTCCAAAGAAGCTTGGGAGGGTAAACAATGGAATGGTTATCCAAAATCACACCTCCCGTCAGATCAATCGATGAACTAGTCAACAAATTTATAACTCAATATTCCTATAACACTCAACATGCTATCACTATGCTAGATGTTTGTAATACCAAGAAGAAAAGCAATGAAATATTCATGATATTCCTTCAACGTTGGTGATGTATGGTTTTGAGATATCCTCATGATGTGCCCAAAAAAGGAAAAGATGAAATTTTTCATCAACAACTTGAATAGTGAGATGAGTTATAGAGTCAAACTCCAATGCATACCATCTTTTTCCAAGTTGATTGAGAATCGCATCCAAGTAGAAGAGGCATGTGTCAAGAAAGTAACGTTAAAATTCTTCAAAGAAGGAACAAGTTCATCCAACTACAACAACCAAAACAACAACAACTTAGACAAATCCAGATTCTAGACCAGAAACAAAAACAATGGAAATGAAGGAGGAAATAAATCAAATGATCCAAAATCAAAGCAGATCATGCTTGCATTATCAGGTAATCCTCAAGATACAAAAACTCCCAAAGTTGCTAACCAAGGCACTAACACTTATGCACCAAATACTAATCCAGATCAACTCAACACAAACAATACCCAAAACAATAACACCAATCGAGGACCTAATCCAAACTCACAAGGCAACACAAAACACTTTCAAAAATGCATTTACACACCACTGGGGCAATCATTAGAGTCAGCATTCAAAGAACTCTTGGCAAGCAAAATTATCTCCTTACTAGCAATCAACAACTTTGAACCACAAATCAAACCACCCTGGTGGAATGAATCACACTTTTGTGATTTTAATCATAACAAAGGTCATCAAACAAATGATTGCATGAGACTGAAAAACATTGTTCAAGACATGATTGATAGAGGTGATTTAACAGTCGATGGTCTCAAGACAAATGGTGACTATGGAGCCTTTAAAAATCCTCTTCCAAACTACAACAAGGATGGAGCTTCAACCTTGAATGATACACATGGAGCTCATATCAATCACATATACAATAACACCATCAATCATATATCAGCTGAAGACAATCAAGTAAACGTCATCAGAGTCAGAGATATGCATGAACATGAATCTGTCAATGTAACAACCAGGGCTCAAAAATATGTCTTGAAAGGGCATATGTCAATAGAAAACACCGTACCCAAAATTCAATATGATCTAGTCAGTCAACTATGCAAGACTCCTACTCAAATATCTATACTAGAGTTGCTGAAAATTTTGCCAAAACACAAACACATATTGGAACAAGCATTACTAGAAACAAATGTACCTCAAGATCTGGATGCTGACAAATTCCAAGCCATGGTAGCTCATATGATAGGGCCTCATAACCTCACTTTTTTTGAGCATGATAATATCCCATTGAGCCATCCAAACAATACTCCACTCCATGTTGAAGTCTTGGTCTATGAGCATCAATTCAAAAGAGTATTAATAGATGGAGGAGCTGGACTCAATATCAGTACCTTAAAACTTATCCGTGCATTAGGCTTCTCTAAGCAATCTATTGATCCACACAAAAAGATCACTATCAAAGCATATGATGACGAAGAGAGATCATCCAAAGGAATAGTAATGTTGCCAATTCAAGTGGGACCAATACAAAAGGACACTATGTGCCAAGTCTTGGATATAGACCTCACATACAATATCTTATTGGGTCAACCTTGGATACATGAAATGCAAGCAGTACCTTCTACTTATCATTAGTGTGTTAAGTTCCCCTACAATGGACAGGAGATTTTCATCTCAGTAGATCATAATCCTTTTCAACATTGTAATGGTATGGGGGCAGCTCAAGACAGCTTGGTTCCACATAATAGAGAAAAACAAAGTTACTCAACACCAGATCCTCAACAAGAAAAGTCTAAATCACTGTCTATGGATTTCAAGCAGAAAATGAAAATCAAAGAGCAAGGCATGGGAGAGTACTCTTTGGAACCCATGTGTTTGACCAACTTACCAACATCACCTAAATCTCATGGATTACCTACAACATCAACACATCAAGCAACTCAGCCCATCACCAAGTTTGATGGCACATTTATCCAACTAGGCACTCTAGCACATGAATCAGAGGAAAAAGACATCCTTAATTGGTTCTACAAGGATGAAGAAGGAGACATAGCAGCTACTGTAGAGGTAGCTATACCAACACACCTGTATAGAAAAGGCTACTTAATCATGCAACAAATGGGATACAATGGTAAACGACCTATTGGTAAATGTCAAGAAGGTGTCACAGAACCATTGGATCCTCCTTCACAATTCAGTAAAGACAAAAAGGGATTGGACTTTGAACTCACTCTACTACCAAAGAGGACACCACACAAATATCAAAAACCTCGGTGGAAAGCAAAGAAGAAATAAATAGAAGACTCCTGGCAGGAGGCACTATTTGAGTCAGCTGAGACAATATGTAAGGAATGTGAACATCAAGAACAAAAGCAATGTCAAAAGAAGCCTATCAATCAAAAGAAAGAAGCATCTACTGCAGAAGCACATCATATTCAAGAACCAATATCCAACAAAGAAGAATCACCTCCTGATTACATCATTCCTCCCTGAGGAGAGACAGTATATGAACAAATGCAAAGAGTGGAAGCAGGATCTAACACACAATCAGAGAAAACTATCAAACTTGTCTCAATTATCAAAGACTTGTTCTCGCCCTACAACATACCAGTTCACAACACTGCTAGAATCTAGGATAATACCTCTGAGATTGATTCCAATGAATATGAATGGGGTAGTTTTTCTAATGTTACTAAAGATATTTGTGCAAATGATAGTAATACACCCATCTCTCAAGAAGAACGCGACACAAAATCTAGACCACTTGAATTTAGTCCACAAAATATCTATGACGCCAAGGAAAATGAGCAGCGACATCATGAGCAAGTCTATATGGAAAATGATATCATCGAAGACCTCAATGAAATCCTTAACTTCTTTAACACCCTGGCCAATCATGATGATACCTCCATCCTGACACTTACAATAGCATAACTTGATCCACCAAATGACTCCTTACCACTTGTCTTTCCTGACCTCATAGACTAGGATGAACCTGAAACTCATGATATACCAATTTTCCCAAATGACGAATCCATTATCCATTACTTATATACCGTTAACCTGGAGATAGACTCTACTAGTGAACAAAGTAACGACATCTGCAATCAGGGGAGTGCCAAGTCTCTCTATCACAAAAATGAACAAAATAAAGGATCTACTGCTGAAAACTAGTCAATGGCAGCAATAGATCACAAAAAAGTAAAAATAAAGGACGCATCTGAGGGTGAAAACCTTTTTAAGTCACCTAAGGATGGGAGACTTGACACTCTTCCTGAGCATTATCATGAGCGATCACCAATATTGATTGAGCCCACTCAATCAATCAACATTGGTACTATAGAAGCAGCCAAAAATATACACCTTGCAGAATCTTTGACAAAGGAAGAAAAATCAGAGTTTATCAATTTTTTTAAAGAAAAACAAATCAACTTCGCTTGGTCATATGCAAATATGCCTAGAATTGATCCACAATTGATCATGCATCACCTATCCATTACTCCGGGAGCTAAGCCAGTCAAGAAAAAACTGCAAAAAATGAATCCACATGTGGCACTCATGGTTAAAGCAGAATTGAAGAAACTATTAGATGTTGGGTTCATTCGACCTATCAACTATGTTGAATGGATTTCCAACATTGTACCGGTATCAAAACTAGATGGCAGTATAAGAATATGCACTGATTTTAGAGATGTCAACAAAGCCTGACCTAAATATGACTTTCCTTTACCTAGTATCGACATAATTGTAGACCTCACCGCAGGCCATGTAATGCTATCACTAATGGATGGTTTTACAGGCTATAATCAAATCAAGATAGCCCTAGAGGATAAAGATAGAACAACATTTACCTATCCCTGGGGAGCATACTATTGGAATGTCATGCCTTTTGGCTTAAAGAATGCAGGAGCAACTTATCAATGAGCTATGATGACAATCTTTCATGACATGATGCATACCTTCATGGAAGACTATGTAGATGATTTACTAGCTAAATCATTCACCAGAGCAGATCATTTAAACATCTTAGAAAATATTTTTGACAAATTGGAGAAATTCCAAGTCAATCTCAACCCTAAGAAGTGTGTCTTTGGGGTTACATCAGGCAAGTTACTAGGCTATATAGTTTCAACTAAGGGTATTGAAGTGGATCCAGCAAAGGTACAAGCCATTATGGAGATGCCACCACCAAAGAATATCAATTAGCTTAGATCTCTACAAGGATGGCTCCAATCAATCAGGTGATTCATCACTCAATTAGCAGATAAAAGTCTCTCATTCAATCATTTGCTACATAAAAATGTACCATTCAGATGGGAAGCCAAATGTGCTGAATCATTTTATCAAACCAAGCAGTATTTAATGAACCTACCAGTTCTAGTACCACCAATAGCAAGGAAGCCACTTATTCTCTACATTTCAACAACAGACATATCACTGGGGGCATTGTTAGCACAAGAGGATCAACAGGGCAAAGAACGAGCTATATACTACATTAGCAGGACATTGAACGGATATGAACTCAACTATACATTCATTGAGAAGGCTTGTCTAACAGTGGTATTTGCCTCTCAAAAGTTCCTGCACTACATGTGTGAGGCCCTACCCTGACCCATCCTAGCATTTAAGTGATTTTCATGTTGGAACTATTATGGATGCTTTATTTTTATGCATTATGGATATAGAACTTTATATGATCCTAGGAATTGGATAACATTGGTATATTGATGCTTCATTTCTATGCATTATGGGTATAGAATTTTATATGATTCTAGAATAGGATAACATTGAGATGATGTATGTCATTATTTGATTTGTAGGACTTTATTAGGATGCTAGAAATATGATGCCTATCTTATGAATGGATTAAAATTATGAGGATTATGATAATTGCTTATGTGGATTTGCTTGGATATATGGAAATTTGAATTGTATGATGTCAATTGTATGCAGAGTGGTTGATGTATATTCTTATTATGTGTTTAATATTATATGACGCTATTTGGGAATTACAAATGTGTAATTGAGATGTGCAAGAAAATTATCCATGTGATCATGGAAACATTATGGAGAATCAAGCCTAGGCCTATGTACGTTCGTAAAACCAGGGGTTGTCTATTTGGAGAGACAACACCCCGTATGTTTCGTATTTTATTCGTAAACGTAAAATGTTTGCATGAGTGTAAATTATATTTATTAAATTGTTTAAATCATTCAAGGGACAATTGCCATGTGTGTATTTGTGATGTCGAATTATTTTGTAGTGTCACTTGACACACATGTTGTATGTTGTGTTAGCAATTATCATGTCACCTTTTTAAGAGATTTACTTTTTGTTTAATTGATATATTTCCAAATTATGCTTGAAGGTTCCAAGAAATCTAGGATAGTGAGCAATAAGGAGGGTCAACTCAGAGTTGACCCGTAGGTTAACTTTAGGTGGACTTTCAAAGGGCTAAATCAACTCCTAGAGTCAGTTTTGGGGCATTTTTATTGGGCCTCATGGGGTACCTATGGGTGAAGGCCAAATTTGGCCATGTGTCCTTCCCCTAGGACTTGTTTAACCACCCAAAAAGTGGGTTTTCCTAGATGGTCAAATTTCATCTTTAGGAGTGCCATCCTTGGTTAGATAACCTTCTTGGTAGGTGTTATTCCTCTTCCCCATTTCATTCCTCTTCTTGAGGTGCCTTGGTTAGGGAGTGTGTAAGACCTAGGGAAGTCCAACCAATGGGAGTCTCTCACTCTATCCAAGAGATTGGAAGGAGTGAGAGAAGCCTTCTTAGGCTAGAGATTCAGACTTAGTGAGTTAATCACCCACTCTCCATCTTTGGAGATTTTGGAGAATTTTGGAAGAAAAAAACAGTTTTAGAATAGGAATTTTGGGCTAAGTGTTGTAGAAAAGATTTGTGGAATTGGGCTACTCTTCTCTAAGCTATCCTTAGAATACCCTTGGAAGATTTAAGGTAGGTGCATTTTCTTACTTGTATGTTAAAATCTGTTTGTAGGAATGCTTGAATGTAAATATTGTATCTTTCCTTGTATTGTATTTGTGAAAGTTTTTATGTTGTTCTTTTCCCATTTTGTTATGCGTTTTGTTGTGTTTTGGGAGTATCCAAGACCATCTTACCCTTGGGAGGGAAAAATGGTCTTGGAGGTGGAAGGAGTTTGACAGCCTTGGAGTGAGAGGCTCTCATTTTGAGAGTGATCACAAGGGTTTGTTTATGTGACCCTTGCTACATGAGTTTTGTTTATGCATTCGGGGGTCATAAGGGGAGAAAATATGGCATGTATGCCTTGGGGGTCATAAGAATGTGGGGGTTAAGATGATTTTTGATGTGTTCTTGGATGCTATGAGTTGGTTGTGATTTACTATCAAGCAGTTCTCCTCCAAGGTACTTGGTCCACTTCCACCCTTGTAAAACATCACATTATGTGATGATGTTTTCAGCTTTGGGATGTGAATGTGTTTGTTGAGTTCTTCCCCTTGCTTGTTTGTGTTTGCTTGAGTGTAATGCATCTAAGACTTGGTTCTCCAAGCTCAGGGGTGGCTTCTAGTAAGTCTAGGCTGGGAGATGACCACCCCATGGTCACAACCTTATGTTTTGTATGCAGGTTGCTTTGAAAGAGGGAAGAAAAAAGAAAATAAAGAAAGCTAGGATGTTGTTGATTTGTTTTTAGTTGCAAAAAGAAATAAGAATGTAATTGTTGTATTTATTTTGAAAGAAAGAAATGTGTGTGATGCTCTGCAAAAAGGATTAGAAAATCTATTTGATGGCAACACACACAAGAGCACAAGAAACAAACGTTAGTGTTAGCAACAAAAAATTATCCTAAACAGGCATATCAAGAGAGATATTAAGCATGAAATAGAAAGCATATAAACATAGAATAAAATAGCTAATCAAGATGCTCATAGTTGCTCCTCCCTTGTTCCTCTCCTCTCCAAGTCCCAAATGAGTGTAGCTCTCAGCTTTTAGCACTAGCCATGGATGCCATATGGAGATTCAAGATAGTTGAATATGATAAGCAAATGCTATGCAAGTGTAGATAGTGATGCTATGAGAAAGCTCTATGCTAATGCCAGTATAACAACAATACTCTAATGCTTCTCCCTTTTTTGCTTGAGGAGAAGGGTTCTATTTATAGAAGAAATGGGGAAATGAAGGGTTAAGATTGAGTAATCTTAACAAGGGTTAGGATTGAAAGATATTCAATCCATGTGAGACTTTCAACCCAATCCCATGTTGACAAGTGTCACCATGAGGAGGCTTGAAAGGAGTGATAAGGAGAATTAAATGCTTGAGGGGACATGATGGTTACCCTAGTCAAAGAAATAAATGCTTTGAAGAGACACATGGGTTACATGAGGGTTAAGTTAGGGGTCAAAGTCCTTAACCATGGGTGCAAGTGGAATTAACCATTAATGGTCATGTAAGAGCCATAAGTGGTTTGGAAGACTTTAGAGGTTAATTTGTTGAACACACAAAGCATTAATTGCTTTTCAAAGACTTTGGAGTCTTTGAGAAGTGACTCCAATTTTCTTAGGAATGTGACAATATTTAGGGGATAGATTAGGTTAATTAGGAAAGGTTTAGAAGAATCTAGAAGGGGTTTAGGCATGCAAGTGGATTTTGTAGGAAAATGCAAGTGGGAGGAATTTTGGTATTTTCAATTAAAATAAAATCATTTATCTCAATTAAATGAGAAAAAGGAAGATAAAGCATTAAAATGCTTGAAGACTTTGAGGGAAACCATTAAAGGCTTGAAGACTTTAAGAAAAACCATTAAAGTCTTAAGAAGACTATAGAAGGAAGCCATCAAGTTTGAAGACTTTAAAGCCATCAAGTTTGAATACTTTAAGGGAAACCATTAAAGGTTTCAAGTGGGTGAGGATAAATAGGATTTTAAATAAATAATTTATTTAAAATAGTTGTGCAACTTGCTTTTGTAGGAAAATACAAGTGGGTGGAGGATAAAGGTGATTTAAATAAATTATTTATTTAAAATAATTGTGCAACTTGCTTTTGTAGGAAAATACAAGTGGGTGGAGGATAAAGGTGATTTAAATAAATGTTAATTTATTTAAATGTGAGAGGTGGGATTTTGGGGGAATTTAAATAAATATTAATTTATTTAAATGTGAGAGAAGATTTAATTAAACAAATATGATTTATTTATTTAATTAATGGTCTGAATTTGGTTAAGTGAATTAAATCAAATAAATTGAATAATTTATTTAATGTAGCGTCGTAAATTGTACACACTTGCTAAGGTGGTACAATTTCACACCTAGTTTAGCACCCGCCTTAGTGCATTTTACATTCTGCATTGCATTTCTCCTTAAGCACTTAATTAATCAAATTAATTAGGTCTAAGGTCCTATTTCATCATCATAAAATTGGGCCCTTTTCACTAAAGCGCGCCCTTCGCATTTTATTCCTCCAATGCACCACTTAATCAAAAACCCTAATTAAGTCCTATTTCAAACTTGGGGGCTTGGTCTCGGGGTCAAAACATCTCGAAATCACCTGTAACTTCGGGATTCTCTCTAAAATCATCATATCCGACGGCCCTGAAAATTTGGTGAAAAGTTTTCGGGACCATGGCGCCCGGAGTGCAACATGGTCCCGGACATTTTTCTCGAAATTTTAGGAGCGCGATCCAATCATAAAATAAAGCTTAACCCCAAGAAATTGGTGGGATATTCAATCTCTAGGTCGGCCAAAATACGAATTTACGATCTAGGGTTTCATACATAAAAGCTCTCTTTCCTCATTTGAAGGGATCGGATTTTTGTTTCCAGGAACTTCATATGCAGCGAAAAGGCAGATCTTTGAAGACTTCAACATCTTACAACATCTTTCTATCAAGCATCTATCAAATTCAATCATCCACTTAGGGCTTGGAAGACATTGAAGAACAATAGGAGATTACCGACTGAAGATTGGCTTGTACTCCTCCCTTGAGGGTTGGGTATGATTTCATGTTGTTTTCATGTCTTTACATAAGCTTCAATACATCATTTATTCATGCTTTAGATCACTTTGCATCTTGATTTAGAGCATTTACGTTATCATTTACAAGCAATTAGGGTTTACTTTCTAGGTTGCTCTAGTTTGCTTTCTTGCATTTTAGGACCTTGCACACACACTAGGTCTGCACACACAATACATTTTACAAAACAACTTGGCTATTCGTGGAGGTGGAAACCACCGAAGCGGGGGTTTGACTAAGGCAAAACCCTATATAGCCGCCCATACACCCTTTTCCAGATATCACTGCAGGTTTTGGGATTCAGACGACGCCGTGGGATACAAATCCGGAGAAAGAAGGTCGAGACAGCACTCTGTATCAAATTGCAGAGCAGAAGACTGGGACAGGGGTGCTAGGCGCCCTGGTCCTGCCAGGACAGGGGCGCTGGGCGCCCTGGTCCCTGGGACAGAGGCGCTGGGCACCCTGGTCCTCCGGACAGACAGTTTGCAGACAGCTTTCCGACAGTGTTCCAGAGTGCAGAATAGCAGTTTCCGGTGTAGTTTTCAGGATAGTGGCGCCCGTGCCCCCGTCTCGAACATTTTCAGTCCGATTTTGACTCCGGGTACACATTTGCATTCTTATTTCATCCTTGTATTTACAGTTGTTCATTGTTTAATCTCAATTCTGCAATCTTGTTATTAGTTCGTACTTGCATTTTGGGATTAGGGTTTGAACTTGCATTACTTGATCTTACAATTTCAACAAGGGAATAGAAATCCTAATAGATATCCCGTGGCTCTCTCTTTCACAAAAAGAAGTAGCCAATTGTGCGATATCTCTAGGCTCTTTCGTATTCCGTAATGTGTGTCAAAAGGTAGGATTAGGGCATGATAACCTAGTCTCGCTTTTTCCCCCACACATTTTGGTGAACCTGATGTGAATCTATCATTGCTTCCTCTTGCATTACATTTGTTAGATCTAGATCTAGATTTAGTGTGTTTTCATTTCATTTTCATTAAAGAAAAAAAAAAAGGTGTGTTTCTTTGCATTGTGTGTTTAAATTTTATGCAATCTTTTTAAAATGTCAGATTTTTATTTGCAAAATGTTCATGCTTTTGATGATTATTATGAGTATAGCCAAGATGAATTAGATGAAGCTTTAGATGAGTTTTTGAACCCTAAAGATGCCAAACCTTCATTTTACCAAAAACTCATAAACCTTGTTACTATGCCATTTAGGTGTGATGAGAAAGATAAGTCGAATGATTCCTCTCAAGGATACATTCCTATCAACTCTTCCCCTGAATCTAGTAACATGGTTGTTTTCAATAATCCCCTCTATGAGGAGATGTCTCCTTTTGAATCAAAAGAAAAACCTTTTAACCAATATGATCATGCTTTGTTGGATGATGCTCTTGATGACTTTGTGGCTTTATTGAAATCTTTAAACAAGAACAAGGCCTCTAAATTGGTTAACATGATAAACTTGAATGAACATAATAAGCCTCTCTTTGAAGTCCAAGGTGCTTATCCTTCTCCCACCTTTCAAGTTCTTAAATCACCTCTCCTTACTATCCAAGGAAGGTATGATCATTATTCCTTTCGTACCCCGAATAAACCAATCATCACCGTGCATGGAAGAAAACCTGTAAGTCCTTACAGTTATGCTAAACAAATAACTAGAGAGAGTTATCATGCAGTTGCCCATACTTATCATACTAGAGATAATAGGCAACCTAATCCTCCTCCTGTTATTCCAGTTTCCCTTCCTAATCCTCAACCAATTCTTCCTCAAGCTCCCCGTATTTCGCAAGTTATGGGTAAGGAATATGATCTCATAGAACAACTTAAAGCTACCCCTGCTAAGATATCCCTTTGGGATTTGATTCAAACTTCTTCCGCTTATCATGGAATGTTACAAGATGCCTTGAAAGATTTGAATGTTCCTCCACCGAATACATCTAGTAATATAGCATCTTTTGTTAACTCTGTGATGAATCCTAAAGCTCAAATTGTGTTTACCCAAGATGAGTTGCCTACTAGTGAAATTCAACAACAATATGATCCCTTGATGATTGTGGTTATCATGAAAGACACTGCTATAAGATGAACACTAGTAGATAATGGCTCTGGCCTTAATGTGTGTAGCATTAATTTATTGCATAAGATGAATGTGGATACATCTCTTATTGAGCCTGACTCTCGTCCCATTCATGGCTTTGACAATGTGGCTAAGACTTCATTAGGTATCATCACCTTACCTCTCACAGTAGGACCTGTTACTTTGCCTACTCCTATCCATGTTATGCCGGGAAATTTAACATATAACTTGTTATTAGGGAGGCCTTGGATTCACAGCATGCAAGCTGTCCCCTCTACATTGCATAGACAAGTTAAATTCGTTTATAACAATAAGACATACACTTTGATGGGTGATACTAATTTTCAAGCTTGTCTACAAACATCTACTTCCAAAGGGAGTTCTTCTAAGCCATCCTCGTCTAGTGATGACTCTTTAAACAAGAAACCTATCGATGAATCCTCACTCTCCGATGATCGGAATTCTTTGGATGAGTCTGGAGCTCCTGAAGAGGATCCTTCTCGACTTGAAACTACACATAAAAAGGATTTTGATCCTAAGAAGGTTCTTGCAGAGGATGATTGGGGATCTCTTGATTTTAACCCTACCTTTGTAGGTGAATATAAGGTTCCTTCTAGAGAAATTAAAGTTGAAAAGAAAGAAGAAGCTAAAAATCAATCAACCTTACCTGAATCTATGAGTAATAATTTTGTGGCCGCTTCTCAAACTTCTTCTCCTCACATCTATAATTATGAAGAGTTTGATTCTTTGTCTTATGAAAAACCACCTTCTCTTCCTGAAATGGCTGATCGTTATGGTCGTGGTTTTCGCATTTTTGCTAAGCATGGGTATCATGGAAAAGGTTGTGGTGCTCATGAACAAGGGATAAGAGTTCCTCTAGAGACTAATTTTCACAATTATGCCTTTGGACTTGGCTATAATCCCTGCAGACATACTAAAGCTTCTAAAAGACCATGCATTAGTGTTAATGCTATTTCTACATCTCTATCAATGCAGCACCCTGAGTATATTGATGGGGATCCTTCGGGTGACTGTGCTTTGGATATCTTCCCTACCGATGATGCTTTAGCTGAGTTCTTGGGAGCCTATGACACTCTTCCTCGTTATCATCACAATAGGGGACTCCCTTATTGTTTGAACACCGAAGCCTATTTTGGAAAAGAGATTGATAATGATGAGATTGTGAAAGAATTCCCTCAGTTAAAGGACACTCCTCAACAAAGTAATCTTCTCATAAGTGACACCACTGATGTTAAGATGGATCCTTGCAATAAAGAGAAAGTTATTAAAATTGGGAAATGTTTGGATGAAGAGGAACAGAAACAATATGAAGAACTATTGCATGAATTCCCTGAGATCTTTGCTTGGGCATATTCTGACATGCTTGGTATAGATCCTAAGATTGTTACTCATAATATTGTCTTAGTTCCTGATGCTAAGCCCGTGAAACAAAAGATTCAAAAAATGAATCCTAAGGTGGCTCTGCTTGTTAAGGCTGAGATTGAAAAATTATTGGAGGTTGGATTTATCCGCCCTATTGACTATTCCCCATGGATTTCAAATATTGTCGTTGTGGCTAAACCAGACAACAAAATAAGAATGTGTACTGACTTTCGGGATCTAAATAAGGCTTCTTTAAAAGATGATTTCCCTCTTCCAAACATTGACATGATAGTTGATTCTACGGCAGGACATGCCTTGTTATCCTTCATGGATGGTTTTTCGGGCTACAATCAAATTTTTATTAACCCTCAAGATCAATTCAAAACTTCTTTCACCACTCCTTGGGGTACGTTTTGTTGGATAATGATGCCTTTTGGACTTAAAAATGCCGGTGCGACTTATCAATGAGCGATGACCCTTATCTTTCATGATTATATGCATAAGATTTTAGAGGATTATGTTGATGATATTTTGGCCAAATCCTTTCTTCGCATGGATCATGTTAAAGTCCTTCGTCAAATCTTTGAAAGAATTCATAAATATCACATGCACTTGAATCCCCGAAAATGTGTTTTTGGTGTGGATAGTGGAAAACTATTAGGGTTCATAGTTTCGCATTGTGGGATTGAGGTGGATACTAAGAAAATAGATGCTATTGTCAACATGCCACCTCCTAGAAATGTGTCTCAACTTAAAAGCTTACAAGGAAAGATTCAAGCTATTCGTAGGTTCGTGTCTCAGCTTGCAGATCGTACCTTTCCTTTTACTCAACTTCTTAAAAAGGATATCACTTTTCAATGGAATGAGGATTGTCAGCAAGCATTTGAAGATTTAAAAGTGTATTTGGCTAGTCCTCCTATTCTTCAACCTACCGAACCTTCTAAACCCTTCCTTCTGTATACAGTTGCTTCTTCTCATGCTCTCGCAGCCTTGTTGGCACAACATGATAAAGATGGTAAGGAATGTCCGGTTTATTACATAAGTCGTACTTTACTCAATTATGAGACCCGATATTCTGCGATAGAAAGACAATGCTTGGCCTTGGTATTTGCGACTCAGAAATTGAGACATTATCTTTTGAATTCAGAAGTCCATGTCATGGTAAAGTTTGATCCTTTAAAGCATCTTTTCTCTAAAACTGATTTATCAGGATGTCTAGCTAAGTGGGTTATGATGTTAACTGAATTTGACCTTAAATTTGTTTCACAAAGAGCAATTAAAGGACAAGCGTTGACCGATCACTTAGTTGAGGCCCCTTCACCTTTCTCCTTCCCTAACCCTGAGTCTTTTCCTGATGACTTCATTCTTTCTATAGAGAAAGATGAAACTTGGGAGTTATACTTTGATGGCTCTAAGTGTTGTACGGGATCAGGGGCAGGGGTTGTTCTGATTTCTCCTACGAAGAAGTCCATTCCTTTATCATATCGCCTAAATTTCCTGTGTACCAATAACATTGCTGAGTATGAGGCTCTTATAGCGGGAATAAAAGCAGCCTTAGCTCTAAATATAAAACACATACATATCTATGGAGATTCGCAATTGATTATAAGACAAGTAACAGGAATATATCAAGCAAAACAAGACAAATTATCACAATATAAAGACCTTGCTGTCTCTTTATTACAAAATTTCGATTCTTATACTATGGAACCTGTTCCTCGAAAAGATAATCGACATGCAGATGCAATGGCATGTGTGGCTTCTCTTGTATCTTTAGAGGACCCTGTGATTGATCTTAAATTTGTTATTCACAACCTTATTTCTCCAGCTATTGTAGACGATTCTAGTCTGGTAACATGTTGTGACTTTGTAGACTCAGACGAATGGTACTCGCATATCGTAAGATGTTTGACTGATGGTACCTTTCCTGATTCCGCTAATAGGAACACTAGGGCTAGAATCCGCAAGCTGTCTGCTAGGTATATCATTCTTTCTAATGTCCTTTACCGAAGGGGTTATGATGGTCTTCTCCTTCATTGTCTTAACAAGTCGGAAATCCCTATTGCTCTTGAAGAGGCACATTCAGGTGCTTGTGGGGGGCATTTTGGGGGAAAATCCTTGGTTCATAGATTGCTTCGTATGGGATACTATTGGCAAACTATGCAGAAGGATTCCTTTTCATTTGTTAAAAAATGTCATCAATGTCAACAACACAATAATCTGATTCATGCTCCTGCCCAAGAACTCCGTTCTCAAGTAGCTTCTTGGCCTTTCTCCGCATGGGGTTTGGATCTTATTGGTAAAATCTCTCCTCCTTCATCTCAAGGACACACCTTCATTATAACCGCAACAGATTACTTTACGAAGTGGGTAGAAGCTATTCCCCTTCGCTCTACCACTGCTGAAGTGATTTGTCAATTTCTTCTAGAAAACATCATTTCTCGATTCGGGATACCTTCTACTATTATCTCAGATAATGGGACATCGTTTAAGAACAAGGACGTGAAGAAATTCCTCGAGAAGTATCATATCAAACATCAATTTTCTACACCATACTATCCTCAGTCAAATGGTCAAGCCGAATCATCCAATAAGATAATTGAACAAATTCTTCGCAAAACCATGAATAAGCATGGTAAGGATTGGAGTAACTAGCTAATCTATGCTCTTTGGGCCTACCGAATGAGTGTACGAATTGCTACGGGAACTACTCCTTATAATCTTGTTTATGGTGCTGATGCTATTATGCCCTTAGAATTAGAGATTCCATCACTTAGGGTTTCTCTCAAAGGTATAGTAGATGATGACTCTTATAGAGAACAACGA
This sequence comes from Cryptomeria japonica, assembly GCF_030272615.1. Taxonomy (NCBI): domain Eukaryota; kingdom Viridiplantae; phylum Streptophyta; class Pinopsida; order Cupressales; family Cupressaceae; genus Cryptomeria; species Cryptomeria japonica. The sequence continues at coordinate 445,587,214 of NC_081405.1, forward strand.
CTTCAACAGCTTGAGATGCTTGATGAACAGCACATAAACGCTCTTGAGAATATTCAAGCGTATCACAAAACTCTACAATGAAGCTATAATGATAAGGTTATTCAACGTTCCTTCTCAGTAGGTGACTTAGTCCTTTATGAGAATCAACGCAATGTGAATGCCTTACCTGCAGAAAAGGGAAAATTTAGTCCTAATTGGCTTGGACCATATATCGTTATTGAGGATTATGGATCAGGTGCTTACAAAATAGCGGATGTAGATGGTACGCCTCTTAAAGAACCTATTAATGCTATGCACTTGCGTAGATATTATGCTTAATTCTTCATTCTTCATCTATCTTCCTTTTCAATTCTTCAACATTAGATAATATGTTAGTATCTCTTAATTAAAGCAAAATAGAATTAAATGTTATGTTGTTTTGCTTCGTTCCTGACAAGCGTGTCTTCTTACTTTATAGTTTGTCTTGAATTCATTTATGTAAATTGTAAAAGATTTACATTCCTATTATGCTAGCATATTATACAGTGTCTTTATGTGTTAAGTAGAATCGTATCATGTTGTGTTTAAATTCAGAATTAAATCACATTAGTTATATGATTCCTAGACTTAATGCATATGTCTTCCTTATCATCAATGTAGTACTTGATTAAATATTTAATTAAGTCACACATGTATCAATTTAATCATGGAGCATTGAGAAATCAATCACATGGAAATTAAATTCTGAACATACATGTACATTTACCAGATGTATTAGATTTAATCAAAACAAAATATACATTGTTTTAAGCATTAAAGATAACACATTTGAGACAAAGAGAAGCATGTATATATATATATATATGTGGATCGTATACAAAAACAGGTCACTGTATATCCAAAATGTGACCTCTCTTTTACATCATAAAATCATCTCCTATCCCTAGGGCTAGTGGCTGGAGAGTGTCAACTGGACGCTCCCTCCTGATCTGGCCGTGAAGGTGGACCCATGGGTGTGTAGCGCAATATAGACCGTGAGTGACTCCGAGAGGAACTCCTACGATCCCTATCCATAAGGATCGCGCGATAGGTGGTAGCCTCGGCCTGAGCTGCTGCTAGATCTTGCCGCGCCTGCTGGAGGTCCTCTGATAGGACTCTCTCTCTCTGCTGCGCCCGCTGGATGTCCTTTGATAAGACTCTCTCTCTCTCCCTCCATATATCTAACTGTACTTGGAATGGGGAAAACAAGTCCTCATGCCGAACCGCATTCCCCTGAGGCCTATAGGCAATCTGTGAGGAACTGGGGATCTGTGCTATCATGGAAGTGTCTGTCATTGCCTGCTGAATCAGGGAACGCCACTCCTGCACATTAGCTATGGTAGTAGAATAGATTTTTTTTTAGTACCATTCTATATCATCAAAACATTAATCAATCAATATAAAACTACTATACCTGGATCTCCCTCACGCCAGTAGGGATCATGATATGGTACCATCTGTGCCTGGGCACCACTAGGTTCCCCTCGCTCGAATAATCTGTGCATGATGGGTGTAGGCTGGACGGTACTAGGAATAGGTCTCCGTATCGCCTCATGTTCCCCTTGTTGGGGAATAAGAGGTGGATCCAGATCTATGGTATCATCTCTTGAATGGTGGGGAGCTGCATCCGATTCCTCCTCATCATCTCTATCCTCCTCCTCGTCATCCTCATCCTCATCCGCATCATCACCTGCATCTCCCTCATCCTCCTCTCTATCTGTATCCTCCTCCTCGGCACTGGACTGATCGCCTGTAGGTGGATCAAGATCTCCCACCTCCTCATGATCCTCTCCCTCCTCTGGCTCCTCTGACCTAGATCCCTGGTCCTCATCTTGGTCTCCATGTCTCCATGGGCCTGGATAGCCTGTCGGATGATCTGGTGAAAAGATAGGACCTGGATATGATCTCATAAACCATGAGATGTACCTGCACTGTGCTCCAGGCTCTGCAGAGTAGTCAGTGACTACATCCTGATTAGATCCCTCTAAGTCTGTAGTCTCAATGTCATCTACCGTCGGTCTCGCTACTGCTCTAGGTCTGGGAAGGACCCGTGAGTGTCGAGTATAGATGGGCACATTGGTTGGAACACACTACTCTAGTCCGAACTGCCTCTATACTCGGTCGAAGTAGAAAGGGACTATGATGTGTGCATATCATCCCCATAGTAGGCGGTTCCTCTGTAGGCATGCTAACTGTCTCTCCATACCATCCCATCTGTGCATCTGTAGGTAAGGTCTCCACACTATCACCTCAGATGTCAGTCTGTCAAAAATCATTCTCCAATATAACAAATCTCCAAATCTCCACTCGCTAGTAAGTGGATAAGCGAACACCCTAGGTCGCTCGCTCGCTGTACTCAGCGGAAAGCCGACGGGCCTGGTGCATGTGAAGTGCTCTAAAATCCACACCTGCAGAAGTGTGCATGTCATCAAACTGAACCCCTGTCCGAATACATACTCCTCAAGGTCGTGATAGAGATGCGCAAGCATACTCCGACCCCAAGCATACACTCTCCTGTGTCTCTCCATCGCTCTGATACACCATGTGAGACCCCCATGCATGTGCGTGCCTCGCCCATTAGGGTAGATGGCTAGTGCTATGATGGCTATCATAAGGCATCTTAGAAGGGGTACCTCCCCTATAGGATGTAAGAGCCAGCTGACCATGATGCGACCTCTCGTCTCGCTTGGCATGACTCTCCCTATGCAATACACCTGCTCTCTCTGATGATCCTCCGCTGATCGATTGGTCGTGTATGTAACTGTCGCTCCTCTGATAGGAAGACGAAGTATACGGTATACATCCTCGAGTGTGACCGTCAGCTCTCCTACTGGAAGGTGAAAAGTGCATGTGTCAGAATCCCATCGCTCCATCAAGGCCATCAGCATCACAGGATGAAATCTAATGGCCGGCATGAGAATCACAGACCACAATCCCACAATTGATAGTGTGTCTCTCTCTGACTGAGTCAGCCGCGGAATCTGATCTCGCAAAGTGCGAAGAATATGTCCCGCTGTATGCTCTATCATGTACGGGAGACCCTGCAACATCAAAACATGACTGTAATCAGTACTTGAACATCAAGAACGCTAATGCAAACTATAGTACATTGTATGCTAGCCTTGTAACCCCTCGCCAGGCTCTGATTGGGGACCATGGCGCCCTGTCAGGGACCATGGTGCCCTGAGGGGACCATGGCGCCCTGTCAGGGACCATGGTGCCCTGAGGGGACCATGGCGCCCTGTCAGGGACCATGGCGCCCTGAAGGGACCATGGCGCCCCTGTCAAGGACCATGGCGCCCTGGGGGGACTGGGGCACCCCACAGGGACCATGGCACCCTGGGTGGGCCCCGGTCAGCCTTCAAGGCCCGCATACGATCACAAAAAAGTTAAAATGCGAAAGAATCAAAAGTCAAACATTCAGTCAACTCACCTCGTCCAGTGGCTCGTCGTCGATCACGGCCTAGCGCAGGATCTCGATCCTCATGGGATGCTCCAGTCATCGTGAAGGCATGATGATGGCTATGTGAGCTCCGCTGCACTAAATAGTATTCTGAAATCAACAAAGTGACGAATACAAGTGTCACTTTTGAGGTATATACTCTCGTTTGCTTGTTCTTACTTTTTGAAACCCTAATTCTCCTTTGTCATTCATTTTATCATAACTTGAGTTTGGGAGATGCGATTTTTGAACCGTTTGTTACGTTGGAATCGTATTTTCCTTCCCCTACTCTCAGGATGTTCCAAAAAGTGCTTTGATGAAGCCTATTTAGTGAACACCCCTCATCAATACTCTCTTACACAATTTGTCGCAAGTAAACATGCTACCCTGTTTCACCTCCCTAATAAGAAAGTCGAAACAGGGGGGGGCATATAGCTACTCACAAATTTCATCACTTTCCCTAGTAAGCATTAGGTGATTTTGTGATCTAACGTGTGTTTTGTAGGGTGCGGTTCCTAACTGTGTACTGCAGATGCCGCTGGGGGCTTCATCCGACAACTTATGGATATATCCTTTTTCAAATAATGTTTACTTTTCTGTACTTTAGCTTGCATATGCACGTAGTACTCATATGACCGCTAAAGTGGGGGCTAAATGTAGCGTCGTAAATTGTACGCACTTGCTAAGGTGGTACAATTTCACACCTAGTTTACCACCCGCCTTAGTGCATTTTACATTCTGCATTGCATTTCTCCTTAAGAACTTAATTAATCAAATTAATTAGGTGTAAGGTCCTATTTCATCATCATAAAATTGGGCCCTTTTCACTAAAGCGCGCCCTTCGCATTTTATTCCTCCAATGCACCACTTAATCAAAAACCCTAATTAAGTCCTATTTCGAACTTGGGGGCTTGGTTTTGGGGTCAAAACATCTCGAAATCACCTGTAACTTCGGGATTCTCTCTAAAATCATCATATCCGACGGCCCTGAAAATTTGGTGAAAAGTTGTCGAGACCATGGCGCCCGGAGTGCAACATGGTCCCGGATATTTTTCCTGAAATTTTAGGAGCGCGATCCAATCATAAAATAAAGCTTAACCCCAAGAAATTGGTGGGATATTCAATCTCTAGGTCAGCCAAAATAGGAATTTACGATCTAGGGTTTCATACATAAAAGCTCTCTTTCCTCATTTGAAGGGATCAGATTTTTGTTTCCAGGAACTTCATATGCAGCGAAAAGGTAGATCTTTGAAGACTTCAACATCTTACAACATCTTTCTATCAAGCATCTATCAAATTCATTCATCCACTTAGGGCTTGGAAGACATTGAAGAACAATAGGAGATTACTGACTGAAGATTGGCCTGTACTCCTCCCTTGAGGGTTGGGTATGATTTCATGTTGTTTTCATGTCTTTACATAAGCTTCAATACATCATTTATTCATGCTTTAGATCACTTTGCATCTTGATTTAGAGCATTTACGTTATCATTTACAAGCAATTAAGGTTTACTTTCTAGGTTGCTCTAGTTTGCTTTCTTGCATTTTAGGACCTTGCACACACACTAGGTCTGCACACACAATACATTTTACAAAACAACTTGGCTATTCATGGAGGTGGAAACCACCGAAGAGGGGGTTTGACTAAGGCAAAACCCTATATAGCCACCCATACACCCTTTTCCAGATATCACTGCAGGTTTCGGGATTCAGACGACGCCGTGGGATACAGATCCGGAGAAAGAAGGTCGAGACAGCACTCTGTATCAAATTACAGAGCAGAAGACTGGGACAGGGGCGTTGGGCGCCCTGGTCCTGCCAGGACAGGGGCACTGGGTGCCCTGGTCCTTGGGACAGAGGCGCTGGGCGCCCTGGTCCTCTGGACAGACAGTTTGCAGACAGCTTTCTGACAGTGTTCCAGAGTGCAGAATAGCTGTTTCCGGTGCAGTTTTCAGGACAGTGGCGCCCGCGCCCCCGTCCTGAACATTTTCAGTCCGATTTTGACTCTGGGTACACATCTGCATTCTTATTTCATCCTTGTATTTACAGTTGTTCATTGTTTAATCTCAATTCTGCAATCTTGTTATTAGTTCGTACTTGCATTTTGGGATTAGGGTTTGAACTTGCATTACTTGATCTTACAATTTCAACAAGGGAATAGAAATCCTAATAGATATCCCATGGCTCTCTCTTTCACAAAAAGAAGTAGCCAATTGTGCGATATCTCTAGGCTCTTTCGTATTCCGTAATGTGTGTCAAAAGGTAGGATTAGGGCATGATAACCTAGTCTCGCTTTTTCCCCCACACATTTAATTAATAGGAGAAGAGGGTTAAGATGAATTAATTAAATATTAATTTAATTAATTCATTAATTGATGGTTAAATAATCAAATAAATACTAAGTATTCATTTAATTAAGTGGATAGATTTATGTGACTACATTTGCCCCTCTTTGAGACGGTGCGGTTTATCGCGTCGTTTCAAAGAAAGAAAAATAGGTGTGAAGAAATGCCCCATAAAATGTAAATTTAATGGGTGGTATGCCCCCTCGAGAGATGGGCCGAATTTTATTATTATTATTTTTTTTTTTTATTATTTTTTTTTTTTTTTTGAAAAATCGGGCGGTCTCTCGAAAAAGAAGGAAAAGTGTAGGGGATGTAGAATAGAAGAAATTAGAACTAATGATGAAAGAATGGGAGAAAATGGAGTGAATATGAAGAAACAACAAGCCAGCGAGTACCCTGAGGTCATGCAAGAGATACATAGCAAATGTAGTGTGGGGTTTGGATTGATGCTATAAAATTGATCAAAATTGGTTGGACAATCTGGTGCAAGCGGTTTAATTGCCCCGGTCAAGTCAAAGCGTGACAGTTGATGTCAGTTGGTCGCTTGGACATGATAAAGTCTAAGTAAGTGAATAAAAGTGACCTGATGTGACTTAGACAATTGATATAATTGCCCGATGAAGTCAAGGTATCTGAAGCAAAATACTCGTTGAGACTTAGACAATTGATGTAATTGTCCATTGGATTGTGTTTGAGTGGTTGATCAATTGATAGTGTGTGCATGGGATGGATGATTGTGGTGAATCATAGCAGCCCCGTTGAGACTAGGTCATTATGATAAATGCCTGTTGTAGTCTAGGTTTGCCATAATTGATTACCTGTTGAGACCCGAAGATACTTGATCAGAGTATCTGTTGATAGTCTAGGTGTGTGGGAGTCGATGTATCTGTGTAGATAGAGTAACTTTCTTGACTTATTGGATGACTTAGGATAGGAAACACAATCCCTCCTATTTAGAGATGGATGGTGATGAACGTGGCTTGATTAGGTTGATTGGGACACGATGTAGGGTATGTGATGGTGATTATCAAGATGGGTGGGGGGGGTTCAATGTTAGATAGAAGAAATGGAGGACCTATTACATTCCTATGGAAGAAGAGGAAAATAGAGTATCCATTGTCATTACTATGTATGAATGATATGCAGCTATTTATGAATGTATGGATGGATGGAATGCAACGAAATGCAATATATACAGATGAGATGGAATGATGATCCATGGTGCTTTATTTTTCATCATTGAGCTTTAAAACGTTGTAAGAAAATACAAGCAACTTGACATAAAGATTCAAGATGACCAGAGTATTTCTTATATGGATTTTGATATAGCAAGTTAATACAAGCAACTTGATATAATGGATCAAGTTGACCTGAGTATTGCTTGCAGAACAAACAAGGATTATCTCCTTTCATGCATGACTTGGATCGTCCTCCTTGATCTTAGGCTGATCATATCCTGAGACAAGTGCATACCGTAATAAGAGATAAAACCTTTATCCAGTTTGGATGAGGTAGGAGGAACCAAAGAAAAAGCATTGTACCTGCAAACAAACAATATATACATAAAGAATAAAGAATATGGATCCTTGGTAATAGTTCATGCTCATATGGTCGAGGTATATGTTGTAGTCAGCAAGCCATAGTGATCTATGACTGCATTTTGCATAAGATCACGTAGCTTGGTGAACTTCCCACGTAGACACCATTAGTACATGCCCCAGTACTTCATCAGAAATAATGTGCAAATGATACAAAACAATGCTGCAAGATACTGATACAGATAAACGAACGATTGTACTCACAAATCAACCAAGTATTTGATAGCTTAACATAATTTTCTTGTCAAAGAAAATGTCACTTTTTCCTTTGTTTTGGTAAGGAAGGATGCATCCTTGTTGAAGACAGTTTGATTGTTGATGTTGATTGTGTGGTTGATTGGTAAATGGTCATTGTGTGAGTAGTTTGTCAATGTTTATTTTGGTATCTGCATGGATGGGTATGTACAAGGTGTTGTCATGTTTTTGTGTGATTTTTCAATGGTTTTGTCGATGTTTTTGGATTTTGAATTGTTTTGAATGTTTTTGGTATTTTTGCAAGATATTTTTGAATGTTTTTGGATTTTTGATGATTATTTGAATGAAGAACTTAATGAATCATAAGAAAATGTAGAATCTACTTCCATCAATAGGTTAAAGGCATTGCCCCCAGTTTTAGACATGACTATGAAAAAGCGGGATGCAAGATGTATGGAGTACTATCATAATTGCAGAGGAATAACAAGCCATGTTTTTTGGATGGATGGATGTATGTATGAAGTAGATGTGATCGCAATAAGTTTGAAAGACAATGGAGCCATAGCCTTTACGAGTGGCGCCTGTTTGCCAGGTTTTCACCACCGTACTTACCCAAGGTGCCACCGGAGTGGTTGTTCACCATTTGGATGCATGATTTTTCTTTACTTTTTTTGAATGTTTTTGTATTTTCTTCAGGACATTTTTCTGAATGTTTTTGGTATTTTCTGATATGCAGGGGAGCCTGATGCTCTATACACCTTAGGTATAAAACCATTTGAGGTGCATGTTGTTAATTGGATCTGTGAGCGGTTGCCCTTCTAAAGTAGCCAACTGATATGCCCCGGATCCGAATACAGCAGTGACAACATATGGGCCCAGCCAGTTTGATTCAAACTTGCCTTGATGTTCTTAGTTTGGTTGGTTGCGAGGATTCTCTCGTAGAACAAGATCACCTACCTCAAATGTATGAGGTCTAACTTGGTGATTGTAGCTTCTGCTCATGCGCTACTGATAGGCTTTGAAGTGATTGTATGCAGCTTGTCGCTTCTCATCTAGTAACTCCAAGTCCTGAAGATGGGATACTCTGTAGGCTTTGCCATTGATGAGATTGTGCAAGGAAACCCATAATGATGGTATCTCGACCTCAATAGGCATGATAGCTTCTGCACCATAGAGCAATGAATAAGGAGTTACACCTGTAGGGGTTCGAATGCTAGTTCGATATGCCCATAGTGCTGGATTTAGTTGAACATGCCAATCATGGCCGACATCATTGACTGTCTTCTTTAGGATCCTTAATATGTTTTTATTGGATGCTTCGGCCTGACCATTGCCTTGTGGGTAATAGGGGGTGGAAAAGCAGTGTTGGATATGAAATTTCTCACAAAGTTTGCGGACATCCTGATTTTTGAAAGGGAGACCGTTATCTGTGATGATGGACATGGGTACACCATACTGGTAGATGATGTAATTGAGGATGAATGAGGCAATCTTCTTGCCAGTGACTTGGGTAAGTGGAACAGCTTCGATCCACTTTGTGAAATATTCGGTGGCGGTAATAATGAATTTGTGGCCATTGGATGAAGCTGGATGAATCTTACCCACAAGGTCAAGGCCCCATTGATAGAAAGGCCATGGTGTCGTGATTGGTTGTAGTTCCTGAGCTGGTGCATGTATCAGGTCACCATGAACTTGACATTTCTTGCATTTTCTGACAAAGTAGTAGGAATCCTTTTCCATAGATGGCCAATAATATCCAGCTCGCAGGAGTTTCTTGGCGAGTGATGGACCACTTGAATGAGTCCTGCAAATTCCTTCATGTACCTCTTCCAAAGCCTTTGTTATCTCACCTTGTTCCAGACATCGAAGGAGAGTACCATCAAGACCACGTCGGTATAGGGTTTCGGCAATAATGGTATATCGAGCAGTTTGGCGAATGAAGGTTTTTTGTTGGTTATTTGATTGGTTGGGAGGAAGGGTATGATCACGAAGATAGGTGTAGAACTCACCGTACCATGGGGATTCAGGACTGACAAGGCAACATATCATCTCGGATTCAGGGATATCATAAGCAGGGATCCAAAGCTGTTCGACCAAGAACTCATAACGTGTTGAATTCTGTGGAAGATCTAGGAGAGATGCAATGGTAGCCATAGTGTCAGCAGCTTGATTTTGATCTCTTGGTATCTACTCAAAAGTGATAGTAGTAAATGATGTCTTTAGAGTGTCCACCATTTGCTTATATGGCATGAGTTTATCATCTTTGGTCTGATATTCATCAGTTGCTTGTCGAATGACTAGTTGGGAATTGCCATATACTTGCAGTTCTTGTAATTTCCATTGGATGGCTAACCTGAGTCCTGTGATCAAGGCCTCATACTCGGCTATATTGTTTGTGCATGGAAATGTGAGCCTGTAAGACTTCAGGATGTTATCACCTTGAGGTGTGATAAACAAAATGCATGCCTCCGAGCCGTGCCTAGTGTATGAACCATTAAAATATAGTTTCCATGGTTGTGCTGCTGTGATCATGAATATCTCCTCATCTAGAAAATTGGAAATAAGAGGATGATCACCTGTGAGTGGTGCATCGGCCAACTGATCTGCAATAACCTGACCTTTGATAGCTTTACGGTCTATGTACTCAATGTCAAATTCACTTAGAATCATCACCCATTTGGCCAAGCGGCCTGTCAATGCTGCTTTGTTAAGTAAATACTTGAGTGGATCAATCTTTGCAATGAGTTGTACCTTGTGTGTTAACAGATAGTGTCTCAATTTTGTGGCTGCTAAGATTACTGCTAGGCAAGCTCGCTCAATAGGGGTGTAATTGAGTTCATAGCCTACCAGTGTGCGAGAGATGTAGTAAATAGCACACTCTTTTCCTTCTGCATTATGTTGTGCCAGTAATACACCTAATGTTGTACTTGTTGCCGAGATATAGAGTAACAATGGTCTACTTGGATCTGGTGGCATCAACAATGGTGGATTCATGAGATAGTTTTTAAGCATCTGAAATGCTTGCTGGCATCGGGCATCCCACTGAAAGTGGATGTTCTTGTGTAGCAGATGTGTAAATGGGTGACACTTATTGGCCAATTGTGCAATGAATCTTCGGATGGATTGAAGTCATCCTTGTAGGGTCCTTAGCTGACTGATATTCTTTGGAGGTGGCATGTCCATGATTGCCTTAACCTTTGCTGGAGCGACCTCAATGCCTTTGCTTGAGACAATGTATCCTAGAAGTTTCCCGGAGGTTACTCCAAAGATGCATTTCTTTGGGTTGAGTCGAACATGATATTGTTCCAGTCTATCAAATATTTTATCTAAGATGTGGAGATGTCCTTTTCTGGTGAGTGATTTTGCTAGTAAGTCATCCACATAATCTTCCATCATGGTATGCATCATGTCATGGAAGATGGTGGTCATTGCTCTTTGATAGGTTGCTCCTGTATTCTTGAGGCCGAAAGGCATTACATTCCAGCAATATGTGCCCCATGGACATGTGAAGGCAGTCTTATGTTCATCTTCTGGTGCGATCTTTATCTGATTGTATCCTGAAAAACCATCCATGAGTGAAAGCATGGCATGTCCTGCTGTTAGATCCACTATGATGTCGATATTTGGAAGGGGGAAGTCATCCTTAGGACAGGCTTTATTTAGATCTCTGAAGTCAGTACAAATGTGGATGCCCCCTTTTTGTTTGCCGACAGGCACAATATTGGAGATCCATTCTGCATAATCAATTGGCCTAATAAAGCCAACATCTAGGAGTTTCTTGAGTTTTGTTTTGACTAGCACTACAATCCGAGGATGCATCTTACGAAGCTTCTGCTTGACAGGTTTGGCTCCTTCTGCGATGGTGAGGTGATGCATGACTAAATCAGGATCAAGCCCAGGCATGTCTGCATATGACCATGCGAAGTTGATCTGACGCTTCTGGCAGAACTCTATAAATTTAGGCTATTCTTCTGGAGTGAGAAGAGATGCTAGATGTATGAGATGAGGATATTCAGGAGTCCCCACATTGTATTCTTTGGTTTCCTTGATGAGAATCGTTGATCGTTCCTGTTGTGCATTAGCAGGGAGAATGTCAAACCCTTCATCCTCAGGTGCCTCGGAGAGGTTTTCACCATTGGATACACTCTTTCTTTTTACTTTTGTCGGATCAAACAGTGCCACAGTGTGGTTTTCACTAGAAGATCCATGTTTTATTGTTATATTTTTGCAGTTGAAAGGTTTGGCATTCGCCCCAAAGTATGCTGCGCTATTAAGTTCAATGGCGAATCCAGCTTTGTGATCCCCGCTTGGTAGGTTATCCCTTAATTCCAAAAAGTCAATGATGGCCTCATCGTTTTGGAAGAAGTCAAGACATGGGGGATTTGGTTGGTTCCATTCGATGAGTTCAGGGTGGATAATGGGCATTACTTCATCGATTAGGTTAAGTGCGTTAGATGCATCGGTGAGGGTTAAGACATTATAGTGAAGGTCGTTAATGGTACTCTCCCTGTCAGAATCAGGCATAGGATGAGACGTAGGGTCTGTGGAAGATGTTTCCAGTTCAGGAACCCAACTGGTCTTTATCTATGCTTCTCCATAAACAGGGATGTCTTTGCGTGGTGGAGGTAGTGGTGCATCTTCCTCATCTGAAGTATTAAGCTGCATGGAATCAAATTTCCACTCATGTGAGTTGGTCTCTGAATCACTTTCCAGCATCCGATTGCTATACCATACAGGGATGTCTTTTGAGTTAAACACTGCAGGTGTGATTGGTTGATGTACCTTTGTAGTGTTCAGTGCTATAGGAAGTTTGATGGGGATAAAAGAATCTGGCACAAGAAGTATCGGCAGTGTTGACTCAGTGGCTTCTGCGGGAACTGCTGGTACCATAGATGCTGCTGCGGGTTCTGATACAGTTGCTGCTGCTAATGGTACTATGGATGTAATGGCCGTTGTGAATGGGATTACTGGTTTGATTGGTGGGATGATTGGTATTGTAGATGGTTGTGTTGGGGTTGTGAACCTTGATGGGGCAGTCGGGATGGTGCTTGAGGCTACTTTAATAATGAAAGGTGTCCTTTTTGCAGTAGGTTGACATAATGGTTTGGTGGGTTTTCGTTTGAATTTGAGTTTAGGAAATATCTCTTTTTCAAAGCCTAGGCCTATATTACCTTTGGGCTTTAATTCTGGTAGCAGAGGTTCATGTCGTCCTTGTTTGCAATATCCTAAAGCACTCTGACCATCATACCCCATTCTTTGCATAATGAGGAGACCTTTGCCATACTGGTCCATAGGAAGTGTAACTCGTGGTATATCAGTGGTGATGGGATCTTTATAGATCCATTTTGCTAAGTCCTCATCTTGGGTTTCTTCTTCTTGACACTTTCCAAGGATGAAAGGCGTCAAAGCACATGTAGGCATGATTAGTGGTTGCTGGAGTAACTGCTGTGGTTTACCATGTGTTCTAGGAGAAGTGGGCATTTGTCCCACACAAAAGAGTTGACTCAAGTTGTATTCCCCGGGACCTTCCTCTGCTATTTTCATCTTAAGCTTTTCTTGCTTTGGTATAGTGGTGTTCGAACTGGCAAGAGAGGCTGGACTTATATATGATGTGGAGGAAATGGCTTCTCTATTATTAGGAACAGTAATCTCTGGTTGATGGCTGATATTATGGCAAAATGCAAAGGGGTTTGCATCGCCCAGAATTGTGATCTCTACACCATTATGTGGGAACTTGATACATTGATGGTAGGTAGATGGAACGGCTTGCATGGCATGTATCCAAGGTCTCCCTAATAATAGATTGTATGGTAGAGGAAGGTCCAGAACCTGACAGATGATGTGCTTTACCACAAGGCCCATGCGGATTGGTAGTACCACAGCTCCTTTGGATGAACGCTCTGCATCGTCATAGGCTTTGATTGTGATCTTCTTATGAGGATCCATTGATTCTACCGCATAGCCCAATGTTGTGACCAACTATAGTGTACAAATGTTCAGGCCTGCTCCATTATCTATCAAGACTCGCTTGATCCTATGCTGGTTAATAAATCCTTCAATGTGGAGTGAGGCATTATGCGGTTGTTGGAAGGAAGAGTTGTCACTTTCGGAAAAAGTGAGACAAGGTGATGATTTTAGACTTCCAACCATGGCTTGAAATTGGTCTGTATTTAGATTTGCGGGGACTGAGGCTTCTTGGAGTGCTTGATCCAAGATAGTTTTATGAGATGGCGATAGACGCAAAAGCTCTAAAATGGATATAAGTGCAGGGGTTTTGTCTAATTGTTCCACAAGATTGTACTGCTTTGGGATGGAGGTGGTGCCTTGTGGAGCTACCTTGATGGTAACTTTGCCACGATGTGTAACAACATTGCAATTTGAGTTGGGATTTTTGAAGGTTATGGTTGCAACTTGTTCATTGGCATCATATAGATGATTTACAGTGTAATTATATGCAGCCTGCGTATAATCAGTGGTATCAGTGCCTCGCCTAGAAGTGGAAGGACCCCTTTGATCTTGTGATGGAAGTGGATTTTTGAACATCAGATGATCATTATTTGTTGTTTTTGGGTCATGTCCTTCAATTTCAATTTCTCCTCGATCAATAAGATCCTGAATGAGATCTTTCAATCGGTGACAATTACTTGTCTTGTGTCCTCTCCCTTGATGGAATTCATAGTGTTCAGTATCTCTCCACCATGCTGGTTTGACCTAAGGCTCATAGTTTGATAGCTTAGGCAGAGTGACCAAATTTTGAGAAATGAGTTGTCGCAATACTATTTCAATGGGTTCCCCTAAGGGAGTGTATGTGCATTTTTGTTTTTGTTGATGAGGTCTTGGTTCATCGTGAGATGTGATGCGACCTTGATTTGTAGGACCATTTGTGTTCTTCTGAGGTGGAGGATTCTATCCTGCAAACCGAACCACAGGTTGTGCATTTTGGATAGTCCTGGCATCCACAACCCCATCATTGACAATATTCTTGTTTTTATTCCAGAAGTTTGGTTTATCGCTGTTGAAGCGTGGGCGAGGACCATCTTTTGGTTCATTAAAGATTTTGATGAGTCCCTTCTTGATAAGTGCCCTTTCACACTTCAAACCCTTGGTGATCATATCATTAAAAGAGTCTGTGTCTTTGACATCCAGGTGAAATTCCATTTCTTCGTTTAAGTTGGAAATGAATATTTCCACTGGTTCTCGTTCAGGTAACTGAAGAGAACATCTGCTAGACATTTGACACCATCGTTGTAGGAATACTGAGAATTTCTCACCTGGTTTTTGTTTGGTGTTGCATAGATCAGCCATGGTGACATCGCGTTCAATGTTATGAGAGTAATGAGCTAGGAACTTCTGGATGAGTTCCTCAAATGTTCTAATGCCACCTGGTAGTCGGAAAAACCATGATGTGGTTGTTCCTCCCAAGCTTTGGGGAAAAAGGCGCATTAGGTAGGTGTCTTCATATGCCACTTCAAGACAAGCGGAATGAAATTCTCTGACATGATCACGAGGATCTCCCTTTCCTCTATAGTTTTCAAATTTGGGTGTTTCGAATCCTCATGGAAATGGTGGCATGTAAAGATTCCTATCAAAAGGATAGGGACAAATGTCATTGAGTGAGAATTGGTTAGTCTTGACACCACTATGAAGTTGTTGGGTGAGATTCTCGACTTGTTGCCGCAACATCTCCATTTCATTTGGAGGAGGAGGTGGTGGGTTACCTCGAGGAATGTTATATCTGATGGGATCTCTACCTCTTTCCTCTTCATGGCGACTTTGTTTGTCTGATGCTTGTCTTAATTGGGCAAGATCAAAGTCAGAGGGGAGTTTTGCTCCTTCTTGAGCGAGTCTTAAGAAGTGAGCATCTGCATTGCTCCTAAGTATTTCATCAAAAAGTTTGTTAAAGAGAGGGTTATGCTGAGCCCTTTCTATTTTTGCAGGAGTGGGAGTACTTGGGTTTTCGTCATCTGCATTTCCTCCAAGTGCTTCTTGAAATTCATTGAGATTTTCCTCTTCTTCTTCTTCCCTTTCTATTTCTCGTTGCCTTGACTATGATCGGGTTTGAGCCATTTTGCTTGCAAGCTGTTGTTGAAGTTGTGTGAAAATAATGATGAGTTTTTGATGAAATGAAAGGTTGATGGTTGGTGAATTGTGTTGCATGTGGATCTCTAGCACTTTTAAGGTGGATGTAACCAAAATTCCTTCTTTGAATTGCTTGTTTGTTTGATAAGTTTTGATGTGATAAGGTGTAGAGAAATCTGAGATGTGTTACAGATTTAACTACCTAGTAATGAGAGGATTCACTCATGAACTAGTTTTAACCTGTGTAGATGTGTCTCTTAGGATGAGCTTATCCTAGATGTAGAAACAATCTAAAAAGTGATGTGATGTGTTTGATTTCAAGCAATATCTAAAAGAGAACTTGGGACAAGAACCTCTTAATGTTTTGAGAGTTGGGACGGATTGATGATGAAGTGATGATGTATGAGTGAGATGATGGATGAAAATGTTTTCAACTTCAACTTTGTGTTACAAATGGGACAAACTCTACCTCTTCCCTTTCGGGTGTTGGTGGTATTTCTCAAGCTGTGTTGTATGTGATACAGACGTTTGGAAAGAAGTTGGGATTAATCTTTCCTCCTTGGTTTTTGTGATAACTTAGAGCTCTATATTGCATAAAAGCTCTACGATTCAATGATTCGGAATCAAATTCGTTTGTTTTTCCTTGAAGGTAGAGACGCATGTGACGCAAGAAAACTCTATGGGAGACAAAGATTTGTCTATTGATATAGAAGAATTTCCTTCGTTTGATCAAAGCCTTTGAGCTTAATTGTCTTCTTTTCAAGTTGATATTTTGATGACGCTTCTTCTTTCGCAAGATGTGAAGAATGGTCATAAAATTTTTGACTCTTTTGTTGTTTGCACTTTGTTTTTGATGTTTTTGGTTGTTTTTGAAAGATGTTTGGTTGGATGAATACTTTGTTTTTGGGATTGATTTTCTGATTTGATGTTTCTTTGACAAGAAAACAAAGCAAGCACACAAACACAAGAATGTTGCCCCAAAGGCACAAATGAGTATGGGTCTAGATCAACCCAATCCTTGGACTTTTATATAACCCTTCCTTTAGATGTATTTTAAGGTGTATTTCCAAAGCCTGAAGTCGGCTCAATTTGCACTTGGTCTTTAAAACGAACACACTTCAAACACTTTTTATCCCTAAGGTCAAATGGCCAGTTGTGATAAATTTAGCCCACATCTTGATATTTCTTCGACTTTAGTACTACATACCTTATGAATCCCGCCGTGGCGGATAAGGATGTGATATACTAAGTCTTGCACGAGCATAACAAATAGATGATCCCTATGATGGGGGAGTCACCACTTTTATCAAGCCACAAGTGACTTTTCAAAAAGCTATGTTTCTACTCAAGGAAATATGTATGGTGAGTATCTTGGGAGAAAAACCATCTATGCTCTTGCACTAAATTATATCACAAATATCCTCAATCAATAGAATGGGTGGGCTACTACTTAAAGGTGTTTAGTCATGTTCGATGTTTTTGGACATAAGTTCATTCTGTAGTGACTCACTTAAGAGCCTTGTAACTGGTGGTGGGGCCCATTTGTCCTTTCGGCCAGTTACACTGTAGGAACAGCTATACCCAAGGCTACAGCTTTCACTCACACCTGATTTCTATAGCAGCTCGAAGGATTTACCGCTCAAAGTCGTTCCCAAGAGTGATGTGTCTCTTGACAGGCCTCTCTTGAAAAGATAAAATTTTGAGTGTTACTAACACTTTTCTCTTGCACCTAGGACCACGAAAGCCAAGGGAGAGGATAGTGTGTGTTAGAAGTAGGACCACTCGACCAACTCTTTGCACAAGTGTGCCAAGCACGAAAAACACTTGTTCTTTTTAATCTATCATTGCCATGTGATCTAACTATTTGGAGATGTTGCTCCAACAATCATGGTGTTATTTTTAATTTTCAAAGGCAATTGTTTGAGTAAACTAGAATTTGAAAATCCTCGTCAACTTAATAAAAAACACGTTTGCATGAAGTAAAATTGCTTTAAAAATGAGACAAGTTGATTGTGAATTTTATTTGCACCAAAAATGGAAGTGTGGATTGTGAGTTTTATCTTGATGCAAGAAATAAAATTTGCCTTGTTGATTTTAAGCACCAAAACGAAGTTTGTTTCCTAACTTGCAAAAAAATAAAGTTGTTTTTGTATAAGTTTGTGGTTCTTTTTACCTTGGAACAATGAAATTCTTTTTAAGAGCCCCAAACAAATGTGTGATTCTTTTTTTAAAAGCCCAAATTTGAAATGTGAAGTTAATTTTAAACCAAAATAAAAAGTGAATTCATTTTTTTAAAACCAACTTCAAAAACAAGTTAGTAAGAAATATAAATCTACTTTTTAATCTAATTTAAATCTGCACAAAAGAGAAAAATAGTTATTAAAATCCGCCTATTTGGTGGGCTTCTACAAGCCTAATTTTTTTTTTTTTGGTTACAAGGTGATTTGTACAACGTTCTGTTACAATAGCGCTAGTCTGCGTTTGAATACAGGCGCTATTTAACAGAAACGCACTAAAAGAAAGGGAAAGACAAGAGAAGGCAAAAGCACTGAAATAGGGTGAATAGCGCCAAAATAATGTCAAACGCACCAAAACAGTGTCAAAAACACAACTTGTGTGACATTTTCAACATTCAAACATGTTATTGGTTAAAAAAAAATAAAAAAAATTGATCTTTTTGGTGTTTGGATTCACGTCAGGTTCACCAAATGATGCTCTGCAAAAAGGATTAGAAAATTTGTTTGATGGCAACACACACAAGAGCACAAGAAACAAACGTTAGTGTTAGCGACAAAAGATTATCCTAAACAGGCATATCAAGAGAGATATTAAGCATGAAATAGAAAGCATATAAACATAGAATAAAATAGCTAATCAAGATGCTCATAGTTGCTCCTCCCTTGTTCCTCTCCTCTCCAAGTCCCAAATGAGTGTAGCTCTCAGCTTTTAGCACTAGCCATGGATGCCATATGGAGATTCAAGATAGTTGAATATGATAAGCAAATGCTATGCAAGTGTAGATAGTGATGCTATAAGAAAGCTCTATGCTAATGTCAGTATAACAACAATACTCTAATGTTTCCCTTTTTTTGCTTGAGGAGAAGGGTTCTATTTATAGAAGAAATGGGGAAATGAAGGGTTAAGATTGAATGGTTTAATCAAGGGCCAAGTTTGAAAGTTGGGGATCCATGTGCACAATTGGCACCAATAAAATGGTGACAAGTGTCAACATAGGATTGGGTTGAGAGAAGAGGTTGGAGGCATTAAAGGCCTGAGAAGACCTCATGGTTATCTAGAGGCTAAGGGTCAAGTCCAAATTAAGATTACCCACTGGATTAAGAGTTAATCCAAGGATAAACCTTTGTGCAAATGTTTAAGAGATAATCATGGTCAAAGCATTAATGGCCTGATGAGACCTTTGGGTTGGGTAGAAGTTGAGTCAAAACAAATGTTTTAACCATGTGGGAGGGTTTGAGGTAACCATTAATGGTTATTGGAGACTTTGGGGATTAAGTGGTTGAAGGTTGAAAGCCTTCAATGGTTATCAAAGACTTTGAGCCATTTAGTGGTTGAAGGTTGAAAGCCTTTAATGGTTATCAAAGACTTTGAGGGTTTGAGAAGTGACTTCCCTTTTGCTTAGGAATGTGACAAAGTTTAGAGAAGGGGTTAGGTTATTTAGAAGTGATTAGAAAATTCTAGAAGGGGTTTAGGCATGCAAGTGGATTTTGTAGGAAAATGTAAGTGGGAGAAATTTTGGTATTTTCAATTAAAATAAAATCATTTATTTCAATTAAATGGTGTAATTTGCATTTGGATAAATATTCAAATAAATATTAATTTATTTAAATGAGAAAAATGAAGATAAAGCATTAAAATGCTTGAAGACTTTGAGGGAAACCATTAAAGGCTTGAAGACTTTAAGGAAAACCATTAAAGTCTTAAGAAGACTATAGAAGGAAGCCATCAAGTTTGAAGACTTTAAAGCCATCAAGTTTGAATACTTTAAGGGAAACCATTAAAGGTTTCAAGTGGGTGAGGATAAATAGGATTTTAAATAAATAATTTATTTAAAATAGTTGTGCAACTTGCTTTTGTAGGAAAATACAAGTGAGTGGAGGATAAAGGTGATTTAAATAAATGATTTATTTAAAATAATTGTGCAACTTGCTTTTGTAGGAAAATACAAGTGGGTAAAAGATAAAGGTGATTTAAATAAATGTTAATTTATTTAAATGTGAGAGGTGGGATTTTGGGGGATTTAAATAAATATTAATTTATTTAAATGTGAGAGAAGATTTAATTAAACAAATATGATTTATTTATTTAATTAATGGTCTGAATTTGGTTAAGTGAATTAAATCAAATAAATTGAATAATTTATTTAATTAATAGGAGAAGAGGGTTAAGATGAATTAATTAAATATTAATTTAATTAATTCATTAATTGATGGTTAAATAATCAAATAAATACTAAGTATTCATTTAATTAAGTGGACAGATTTATGTGACTACAGTGTGTATTTAGTTAAGTCCTCATTTATTAGGAATGAGAGACTAGTTGGGTATTTTACCCATTTGTAAAAGTTGACAACTTGTGTTCAAAACATTCTTATAAGAAAAGCATTTTGAATAAATTTTGTAATGTATTATGCTGCTGTTATTTTTATTTAATTCTGTCTTATACTGAAAACTATCATTTATTTATCTTTGCAAATTATATAAAAAAAGGGGGGAAATGCAGAAATTGTTATGTTAATGTTATAAGTATTTTCTATACTATTTATATGGGGCTGTAATTGTATTTACTACTATCATTTTCCTACAAAAAAAAAAAAAGATAGAAAGCTAAAGTTGCAGAAAATGTTATGTTAATGTTATAAGTATTTTCTGTACTATTTATATCTTACTGTAATTGTATTTACTACTGTCATTTTCCTAAATAAATAAAAAAAGAAAACAGAAAGCTAAAGTAGATAAATTTAATCTCTTCCTATAGATGACTATATGACATAGAAAGTAAATTAGAAATACATTTATCCCAATATGCAATAGATATATGCATTCCTTAAATCTATAAAAAAAAAAAACTATTTAAACTTTTAGCTTGCTACTATTATTTACTGTCATAAAATTTATTGTTGTTTTAAAAAGAAAAATATATATAGATTTAGCCCTAGACAATGAGGGTATAAGTTAATCTATTCATGTTAAATTAGATCGTTCAAAAAAAACAAAAAAAAAACTATATCCATTTAAATGTTGTTTGTATATTTATGATATTCCTACATGTTTAAATAGTATACATATATCAAAAATATATATATACATATATATATATCTAACCCTAGAGATATACATGTATATACAAATATATATATATATATATTTAAAAAAATAACAAAAAAAAAATTTGCTCCACCAAAAACCTACCTGGGGGTTACCCTGGAGACAAGGGCTCCTGCGGGCTCCCTGTGGGCCACGACCCACAGAGGCCCTGCTATGGGCTGAGGTCCACAGGGGGTGCCACGGTGCCTCTACGGATGGCACCACCCTCCCGCGGCCCCCTCTGTCTACATGGCCCTCGTGTGACAACAAAACCGTCGCCCTACCTCCATTCAGCTGCCGCCTCCATGGCCGTCGCCTCCACTGTACCCTGCAACATTTTCAAAACACACACACACACTCAGAAAAAAAGAAAGAAAATATAAAACCCTAACCCAATTTTGGGTTAGGGTTAGCATTTAAATAATAGAAATATATTAGAAATGCAAACCTAGCCCATATTCGGTTTAGGGTTAGTATATAAGAATAATAGAGAAATTTGAATTATATTTTTTAAATTATAACTTTTTAGGGATTTATAATAAGTTGCAATATAATATTTAATGGGTATAGTTGGTTCATTTTATTAAAGAAATATACATGTATAAATAGGTACAAAATTAAGAGTTGTTTATCTTATTGTTTATATATATATATATATATATATATATATATATATATATATATATATATATATATATATATATATATATGTTATATTTATACATATAGGTATATATATAAATAAATAAATAAATAAATAAATATATATATATATATATATAAAGTTAAGTTGAATACCTATTTAAATTTTATTTTATTAATAAATATTAATGAATGCTTAAGTAATAGTTAGATCCCTTTTCACTTTTAGCTGAAATTTTAAATTGGGGGAATTAATTTTATATAGTTCTAATATTGGAATTATTGACGTAATTTTATCAAGTATTGTTATAAGGATATTTCATAGATAATTTATGTATTCAATTAAATATGGGTGTTAAGTTAAATTTAATTTGGGGGAAATTTGTAAATGAAAATTATTAATTATTTTATATGAACTTTTAGCCTATAAGGCCAATTTTGGCCAAATTCTTAATAGTCAAAATTTTAAGGGTTTAGGGGAAATTAAAATTTGGCTATAGTATAATTTAGATTTATTTGGCCTATAACAATATTGAATTTGTAAACCTTATTGGTTAATTTTTAAATAATGAATTTTGCGTGTGCTCGATTAATTAAATTTTAGATTTAATATATCCGCATTATTATTCAATTAGCTCGGAATAATTTAAATGTAATTTAATTATTTAATTTTCCCTCAACTTTAATTAGCGGCAATTAAATTAGGTTAATTAAATTGCGAGGACCCTCTTAGGGAATAATTAGCTCTCATTAATTAATGTCGCTTTTATGAGTGAGTTAGTTAATCCAATGTTAGTGAACAATTCTATTTACATCTTAGCTAAGACAAAACTCAACTGATTTCATTTTAATGTAGACTATTTTGCGAGTTTGTGTTGTTCAAAAAAAAAAAATTGTTGTTCCATTTTTGCCCAAAAGTTTGGGCACAACAACATGTTGGCTCACACAATTAAGCTAGTTGCAAAAATTGATCCTCTCAAATATTTACTTAGCAAAGCAGCTCTTATAGGTAGATTGGCTAAATGGGTCATGATTCTTAGTGAATTTGATATCCACTACATAGAGCGACGAGCTATCAAAGGACAAGCAATTGCAGATCAACTAGCTGAAGCACCCCTACCTAGAAAACAACCTATGGGGATCGAATTTTTAGACAGAGACATTCTTGCTATCTCTACCAAACAATGGACCCTATACTTTGATAGATTCTATACTCAACACGGCTTAGGTGTTGGCATTTTGTTCATCACTCCTAAAGGGCACACCATACCAAGATCATATTGGCTTATGTTTCCATGCACAAATAACATTGTTGAATATGAGGCACTAGTTATAGGCATCAAAATGGTCATAGAATGGAAAATCATAGAATTAATAGCCTACAGAGATTCACAACTAGTCATCAATCAAATCAATAATGACTATCAGATAAAGGATGACAAGTTGCTACCATACAAGCGAATGGTGGGTGATTTTAAATAATATTTTATACACATCACCTTCGAGAAAATACCAAGGTTGGATAACAAAGCAGCTGATGCAATGGCTACTATCGCTTCACTACTACAAATTCTAGAGCAACATAACCGTTATGAGTTTCTGGTAGAGCAACTGCTCTCCCAAGCCTATGACCATTCTGATTCCCATGTTATCTATGCCTTGACCAGTTCGGACTCTCCATTATATGGACCGATATATGACCATCTTAAGAGAAATACCCTACCCATTGATCTATCTTAAAATAAAAAATGCAACTTTATCCGACAAGCCACCCTTTATACTCTTACTGCTGATACTTTGTACTGTCGAGGTCTAGATGGTACTCTTCTTCGTTGTCTTGATTGTAATGAATCTGACTCCACTTTACAAGAGCTTCATGAAGGTATCTATGTCACATATTCAAGTGGTCCAACTCTTTCTAAAAAGCTTCTAAGAATGGGATATTACTAGTCGACAATGGAAAAGGACTCTTATCACTTTGCAAAGAAGTGTCCTAAATGACAAATCCATGGCAATCTTATACATGCACTAGCATAGGAACTGCAACCATTCACAACATCTTGGCCCTTTTGCTAGTGGGGACTAGACTTGGTTGGAAAAATTCATCCTTCATCTTCAAATGGACACAAGTTCATTATAACTGCAACAAAATACTTTACCAAGTGGATTGAAGCAGTCCCCATGACCACAATAACTAGGAAACAAATAAACTCTTCTATCCTTAATTATCTGATCTGCAGATATGGCATTCCAGGCTCCATCATCATAGATAATGGGCAACCTTTCAAGAACCAAGATGTGCGAGAACTATGTGAAAAATTCAAAATCCAACATCATTTTTCTACACCTTACTACCCATAGGGAAATGGTCAAGCAGAAGCATCCAACAAGATAATATTGAAAATCCTAAAGAAAACAGTGAATGATGTAGGCAAAGATTGGCATATACAACTCAATCTAGCACTTTGGGCATACAGAACTAGCATCCGCACACCAACATGAGCTACACCATATTCATTGGTATATGGATCCAAAGCAATTTTACCCCTAGAGGTAGAAATTCCATCTCTCAGAGTGTCCTTAAAAGGTCTAATTCTAGATGAAGAATATCGAGTTAACGGACTGCAAGAGTTCTAACTTCTAGATGAAAGACATCAACATGCCTACACTCATCTAAAAGCATATCAGCAATGCATGTGCAAGTGCTACAACCACAAGGTCATTCCCTGAATTTTTTAAATTGGTGACCTAATACTCAAGAAAAATCCTAGGAATCAGCAAGATCGGGAAAAGAAAGAGAAATTTGAACCTAATTGGTTAGGTCCCTATGTCATCATATCAACCTATGGATTAGATGCTTATCAGCTAACAACTTCATAAGGAGATGTGCTTGACGAACCAACTAACAACATCCATCTAAAGAAATACTACACTTGAGTAGTCTAATGCACAGAAAAGTCAAAAAATCAAAAAATCAACTGGTACAATAAAAGCAACTGGTGAAAACCTGGCAAACACACGCTATTGTGAGAGGATAGCTCCTCTATCTATATCCATATCATTATATCCATAGTAAAGCACTATCGGTCATCACCCGATATTTTTACACAATATCCATCTAGGACATACTTAGCATAGTCACTATCCTGGTTTATCATCATATCCTTTCACCGCATCTCACCATGGCTTGGTAATCCCTGTACATATCCGTATTAAGAGGAACACTCAGCTAGGGGCAGTATTAATTAGAACTTGCAGCACACTCAAGATGTCAAAAACTTGTCGCAAACTCAGAACATCATATCCAACAAACTCAACAATCACAAAAACCACACATTGATCACTTAAGGAAATTCACAAAATATGATGGATGATTTTCTGAAGTATCAAATGTCGCATCTTGCATAAAGTTTTGACTATTCTTGCACTTGAACTTTTTGAACTATTGGATCTTCTACATTCTCTCAACGATGCATCAAGCTAGAGACAGTTGTGGGGACTCCAATATTTTTTTTAGTTTTCTGTCTGTGAGGCGATCATTTGTACTGTGTAAATACTTGTCTCAAGATGTGATTCACAACATATCACTGAAGACATGATTCCACTTTATGCATACAAATGGTTTAATCTTGTCTGTTTATACACAATCCGCAATCAGGTCGTCCTGGTTCAATTATACCTTGACGCTTGTGCTATCTTGCAAAATCAAAAATCATGTAAATTTCTCTCAAGTCATTATGGTTCAATTATACCATTATGCTTGTATAAATTTTCAACATATCCCAAAACAAATCAATGCTCAATGATGATACCTATAAAGGAAGCAAAAAACATGTGGCTATACAAGGATGACGAATGCAGAATGAGGATGCTCAAACCAATTAGTTGCATATCATTTTTAGTTGCATATCATTTTACAATTAGTTGCATATCATTATCATACATCTCATTTTCAAGATACATCTCACAACATATCATTATCATACATCTCATTTTCAAGATACATCTCATAGCATATTATTATCATATATCTCATTTTCAAGATGCATCTCATAGCATATCATTATCATACATCTCATTTTCAAGATACATCTCACAGCATATCAATATCATACATCTCATTTTCAAGATACATCTCACAACATCATGCATCATCATATTCATCACATATCACATCACATACATCTATCTAAGCATTGCATCATCATAAATAATCCAAGCATATAGAAAGCATCATCCATAACACATCACATGAGGATCAAAGAAAATGGTGCCATATATATATATATATATATATATATATATATATATATATATATATATATATATATATATATATATATATATATATCAAACAAGATCAATGTACAAAATATGTCATGTATGTGCCAATACAACAAAATGAGAAAAATACAATAGAGACAACGTCTCTCAAGTATGACTATCTCCTAAGGGAGACCGTCTATCTGCAGATGTCCCAACACCTAGATCTCTAGGTGGATCCTATCTAGGAGGCCCTGTCACACCTCTGCTCTTTGTCCTCGACCCAGTCTCTTAAGATCAACTAGATCTCGACATTGTAAGACTCTGCACTCGATGCTCCTTGGGCACCACATCCTCATAATGACCCTGGTAGTACTTTGCCTCCTTGGCTCTCAAAGCCAGCTCTCTTAAGGTGTCTCTCATCGGGCCACCTGTTGTCACTCTCTACAAACTTGCTACGAGATCCTCTGCTTGACCCCAACGCTCTATCTCAATATCACGCTTTGTGGTTAGCTAAATGATCTGATGTTGATGCACCAACAACTGTGTCTACAATTTCTTCACTGAAAACTATAGAGATCTTATCTGTGCATCCTCTAGATGCATTAGAATCTGTAGCTGCAGGGGTACCTGTGAAGGGGTACCCCCTGTCCCTTTGCCTACCCTCAGTGCTGGTGGAGGTAAAACATTTGACCTCCTCCTCTGGGCTGGTTTTATGAAGTCATCATACTCTCCCACTGCCGCTATCACCTCCCCAACCCTCTCCTCACCACCAGCTTTGATAGCCAGCCCCCCTCTCCCTTTATCCATCGTAGCCCACCGCACTCCTCTCTCCACCCGTATCCCTCTATCGCCACCATCTCCACCCCTGTCTCCTCTCCTCCCCCAATCCAATCTCCCCCTATCCCCTCGCTTACCTCAGCCACCTCCTCCACCATCTCCGCCATCGTCTCCTCCTCCATCACCACCTCCCTAATCTAGCTCCTCACCTACCTCTCCACGTCTCCCTAGCCTGTCAGGCTGATCATCCTCATCATCATCAAAAGTGGCAATCATTTCCACTGGATCCGATATCCTGGCCACTGCACGCACTGCAAAGAGTCTTGCAAACTTGTCAGTCATCCCTGCATCCACTATCTTAGGGGCATAATCCCAAATCTGGCCCGCTAAATGAAAGAACTCCTCCACGGCCGCCACGCTATCAATTGTAGGTCCCTAATCCGGAATGTCCTGTCTCTATCAATCATATAGGCATGCTCCTTGTGGAATCTCCTGCTATCAACCATACTACCGCAACACCCGGCCATGCAGAAACCTCTCAATAACAAAAGATGTCTGCCCTATCAAATACCTAGACATATAAACATAAGGCATCTCCATCCCGTCCTCTACCCATACCTCGCAACCTATATATGGTTGCCAGACGACCATATCAATATCATCCAAAACTCTCCTCCAGTGATCTAGCTTGCCCAGCTTACACTGGACAACTATCCCTTGGTATCCATATGCATATGCACACCCAATAGGCCTATCTCTGTCCGCCAGTGGCCTAGCTATGGGAATATGCTCCCATGCCCATACCTATAGCAGTGTCACTCCAGCTGATAAACTGCTATAACCCAAGTATACTACCTAATGCAAATCCCTGTATAAGTGGGCCAGCATAGCCGACCCCCATGCAAAGCGGCGACCCTACGTCACCATGTCCTCTCGAACTAACCCCCACCCCATTGCCAATCCCTTCGACCTATGGTCGAGACATAAGAAACCACCTATGAAACCTGCAGCACTGATGGTAGGGGAGTGTAATCCAAATCTAGGAACTCCTACTAGGGGATCTCATATCCGCAAACTATGTCATGCTGCAGAATCTGGCGAAGTGACTTTGTACCACCCTCCTCAGTCTGCTCATAAGGTAATACTGCCCCTACCACAGGAATCCATAGAATCCGGTAGCAATCCTCAGGCGTGACTGTGATCTCACCTGTCGCCAAATGAAAGGTGTTCGTATCACTGTGCCACCTCTCAGCTAATGCTATCAATAATCACCAATTCACGATAAACCGAGGCATCTCTAACAATGAGGACAAGCCACACCTCTTAATAATATCTCTATCAGCCTGTGTCAATCGTGGTATCAATGACCACAGTCTTGAAAATCACTCTCATGACTGAACCACTCCAATGCACTCATGTCACACGGCAAAACAATTCCAATATCAGTTTCCTCATCAAAACATAGATATCCAAATCAAATACATGTCAAAACTTGAAACTTTGAAAATCTAATCAAGTTCCACATCATATCAATCCATTTTCATATCAAATCATATCAGCTTGTAACACAAATGAAGTTTCACATCTATTGCAACTTGTAAAACAACTCAAGTTTCACATCCATATCAGCTTATAAAACAACTCAAGTTCCACAATCATCACATCTTGTAAAACAACTCAAGTTCAAGGGTATGTGTAGGATCATGGTGTGCCAAAACAGGCCCTTAAGTGGCAATGAAATTTCAGAAAAATCAGAGTTATGCAACTTGACATGAAAATCTGAATAAGTTGTGAACATTATTTTTAAAATATGTAACAAGAGAATATATAGAAAATTGAATTTAGTTTCTAAGATACTAGTTTTTTTTTGGAAAAAAAAAATCCTATTTGATGAAAATTTCAAATTTCAATGCAGTGGTACTAAAATTTCAGGAAAAAAATAAGAAGTAGATGTATGTCTGACCACCCTAATGACAATCAAATCTTAATATTTTTTTATAATATTTAAAATATAAGTATTAGACTCATGTCCGGATGTGACACATATTTTGTTTTATTTTTTTATGTATTAAATAATTATTTATGATTTTTTTACTATAGCTTTTCAGAAATTTAGAAACTCCTAAGTTTGACCACCTTAACTTGGTCAAAACCTTATGAAATTTAATTTTTTTAAACTTTTCCCTATAGTAGACAAAGCATAGGATGTGATGCATGTTTCAGTTTCAAAAAATGTTATACCATTTGAAAGTTATGAGTGTTTTTCAATCAGTATATCAATCAGGACTATTGTCAGAATTCAATTAGAAAATAAATAATAATTATTTACTAAAGTTGAAATAAGACAAACCTTATATTGTTGGAAAGTTGGGAACATCCTTAAAAAACCCTTTTCATTTTATAAATTTTGGCTACAAAAAAATTCGTCAGCCACTAGTGTAAACTCTGGAAAATCAAGGAATACTGAAAAACACATTTTTTCAGTTGACTTTCCAGGCTTGTTACTTCCAAGCCTAATACCAAAGAATTCCCAAGCCGAAATTTGAAATTTGAAAATTTGAGTACAAAAATCGGATATCAGATAAAATTAGATATCAAATTTTATCCGATATCCGATTTTTGTACAAAAAATTGCGGTCCCCAAAGAATTTCCCTTTGCTGCCATTTATGAAGTAAACTACCACATGGCAAAAATCCGATATCCGATAAATCGGATATCGGATTTTATTGGTCATATTTTAGAGAAAGATAAGGAGAGGGAGAGAGGGAGAGAGGGAGAGAGAGAGAGAGAGAGAGAGAGGAGGAGGAGAGGGAGGGAGAGAGAGAGAGAGAGAGAGATAGAGAGAGAAGGAGAGGGAGAGAGGGAGAGAGAGAGAGAGAGAGACCATATGACCCCTAACAACACAATTTGGTGTCTTAAGGGGTCCTATGGTGTTGTTAGGGGTCATGTGGTGTCTTGGGACACCATAGGACCCCTTAAGACACCAAATCATATCTTTAGGGGTCATATTGTGTCTTACGACCCATAACTATGACCCCTAATGATAGTTATGTGATATGGCATCCCATGAACCTTTATAACCTCTCAGGACACCATATGACCCCTAATGACACCATATTGGGTTGCTTTGGGTCATATTGTGTCCTAAGGGGTCATATTGTGGTCTATGACCCCTTAGGACACCATATGACCCCTAACGATATGATTTGGTGTCTTAAGGGGTCCTATGGTGTCGTTAGGGGTCATATGGTGTCGGTAGGGGTCATATGGTCTCTTAGGACACCATATGACCACTTAGGACACAATATGACCCCTTAGGACACAATATGACCCAAAGAAACCCAATATGGTTTCATTAGGGGTCATATGGTGTCCTAAGAGGTCATAAGGGTTCATGGGACACCATATGACCCCTATGGACACCAAATCATGTTGTTAGGAGTCATATTATGTCCTACGACCTCGTAAGACACAATATGACCCCTAATGTTATGATTTGGTGTCTAAAGGGGTCAATCAGTGTCGTTAGGGGTCATATGGTGTCTTGTGACACCATAAGATCCCTTAAGACACCAAATTGTGTCGTTAGGTTTCATATTGTGTCCTACACCCCATAAGACACAATATGACCCCTAACAACATGAACCCTTATGACCTCTTAGGACACCATATGACCCCTAGTGACACCATATTGGGTTGCTTTGGGTCATATTATGTCCTAAGGGGTCATATTGTGTCTTAAGGGGTCCTATGGTGTCCCAAGACACCATATGACACCTATTGACACCATATGACCCCTAACGACACCAAATCATGTCGTTAGGGGTCATATTATGTCCTACGACCACGTAAGACATAATATGACCCCTAATGACATGATTTGGTGTCTTAAGGGGTCCTATGGTCTCATTAGGGGTCATATGCTATCTTGTGACACCATAGGACCCCTTAAGACACCAAACCATGTCGTTAGGAGTCTTGGGACACCATAGGATCCCTTAAGACACAATATGACCCCTTAGGACACAATATGACCCAAAGTGACCCAATATGGTGTCGTTAGGGGTCATATGGTGTCCTAAGAGGTCATAAGGGTTCATTGGACACCATATGACCCCTAACAACACCATAGGACCCCTTAAGACACCACATCATGTCGTTAGGAGTCATATTGTTTCCTACGACCCCGTAAGACACAATATGACCCCTAATGTTATGATTTGGTGTCTAAAGGAGTCCTATGGTGTCATTAGGGGACATATGGTGTCCATAGGGGTCATATGGTGTCTTGGGACACCATAGGACCCCTTAAGATACAATATGACCCCTTAGGACACAATATGATTCAAAGCGACCCAATATGGTGTCATTAGGGGTCATATGGTGTCCTAAGAGGTCATAAGGGTTCATGGGAAACTATATGACCCCTATGGACACCATATGACCCCTAACGACACCAACAAACCCCTTAAGACACCAAATCATGTCATTAGGGGTCATATTGTGTCTTGTGGGGTCGTAGGACACAATATGACCCCTAACGACACAATTTGGTGTCTTAAGGGGTCTTATGGTGTCACAAGACACCATATGACCCCTAACGACACCATAGGACCCCTTAAGACACCAAATTATAACATTAGGGGTCATATTGTGTCTTATGGGGTTGTAGGACACAATATGACTCCTAACGACATGATTTGGTGTCTTAAGCGGTCCTTTGGTATTGTTAGGGGTCATATGGTGTCCCATGAATCCTTATGACCTCTTAGGACACTATATGACCCCTAATGACACCATATTGGGTCGCTTTGGGCCATATTGTGTCCTAAGGGGTCATATTGTGTCTTAAGGGTTCCTATGGTGTCCCAAGACACCATATGACCCCTATGGACACCATATGACATCTAATGACACCAGAGGACCCCTTAAGACACCAAATCATAACATTAGGGGTCATATTGTGTCTTATGGGGTATTAGGACACAATATGACCCATAATGACATGATTTGGTGTCTTAATGGGTCCTATGGTGTCATTAGGGGTCATATGGTGTCCATAGGGGTCATATAGTGTCCCATGAACCCATATGACCTCTTAGGACACCATATGACCCCTAATGACACCATATTGGATCGCTTTGGGTCACAATTGTGTCCTAAGGGGTCATATTCTATCTTAAGGGGTCCTATGTTGTCCGAAGACCCCATATGACCCCTATGGACACCATATGACCCTTAACGACACCATAGGACCCCTTAAGACACCTAATCATAACATTAGTGGTCATATTGTTTCTTACGGGGTCATAGGACACAATATGACCTCTAATGACATGATTTGGTGTCGTTAGGGGTCATATGGTGTCTTGGAATACTATAGGACACCTTAAGAAACAATATGACCCCTTAGGACATAATATGACCCAAAGCGACCCAATATGGTGTCACTAGGGGTCATATGGTGTCCTAAGAAGTCATAAGGATTCATGGGACACCATATGACTCCTAACGACATGATAGGACCCCTTAAGACACCAAATCATGCAGTTACGGGTCATATTGTGTCCTACGACCCCATAAGACACAATATGACCCCTAATGTTATGATTTGGTGTCTTAAGGGGTTCTATGGTGTCATTAGGGGTCATATGGTGTCCATAGGAGTCATATGGTGTCTTGGGACACCATAGGACTCCTTAACAAACAATATGACCACTTAGGACACAATATAACACAAAGCGACCCAATATGGTTTCACTAGGGGTCATATGGTGCCCTAAGAGGTCATAAGGGTTCATGGGACACCATATGACCCCTATGGACACCATATGACCCCTAACGACACCATAGGACCCCTTAAGACATCAAATCATGTCGTTAGGGGTCATATTGTTTCCTACAGGGTTGTAGGACACAATATGACCCCTAACAACACAATTTGGTGTCTTAACAGGTCTTATGGTGTCACAAGACACCATATGACCCCTAACAACACTATAGGACCCCTTAAGACACCAAATCATAACACTAGGGGTCATATTGTGTCTTACAGGGTCGTAGGACACAATATGACCACTAATGACATGATTTGGTGTCTTAAGGGGTCCGATGGTGTCGTTATGGGTAATATGGTGTCCATAGGGCTCATATGGTGTCCCATGAACCCTTATGACCTCTTAGGACAACATATGACCCCTAATGACACCATTTTGGGTTGCTTTGGGTCATATTGTGTCCTAAGGGGTCATATTGTGTCTTAAGGGGTCCTATGGTGTCCCAAGACACCATATGACCCCTATGGACACCATATGTCACCTAACCACACCATCGGACCCCTTAAGACACCAAATCATGTCATTAGGGGTCATATTGTTTCTTGTGGGGTCGTAGGACACAATATGACCCCTAACAACACAATTTGGTGTCTTAAGGGGTCTTATGGTGTCACAAGACACCATATGACCCCTAATGACACCATAGGACCCCTTAAGACACCAAATCATAACATTAGGGGTAATATTGTGTCTTATGGGGTTGTAGGACACAATATGACTCCTAACGACATGATTTGGTGTCTTAAGGGGTCTGATGGTGTCATTAGGGGTCATATGGCGTGCATAGGGGTCATATGGTGTCACATGAACCCTTATGACCTCTTAGGACACCATATGACCCCTAAAGACACCATATTGTGTCGCTTTGGTTCATATTGTGTCCTAAGGTGTCATATTGTGTCTTAAGGGGTCCTATGGTGTCCCAAGACACCATATGACCCCTATGGACACCATACGACCACTAATGACACCATAGGACCCCTTAAGATACCAAATCATAACATTAGGGGTAATATTGTGTCTTACGAGGTCGTAGGACACAATATGACCCCTAACGACATGATTTGGTGTCTTAAGGGGTCCTTTGGTGTCGTTAGGGGTCATATGGTGTCCATAGGGGTCATACGGTGTCCCATGAATCTTTATGACCTCTTAGGACACCATATGACCCCTAATGACACCATATTGAGTCACTTTGGGTCATATTGTGTCCTAAGGGGTCATATTATGTCTTAAGGGGTCCTATGGTGTCTGAAGACACCATATGACCCCTATGGACACCATATGACATCTAACGACACTAGCGGACCCATTAAGACACCAAATCATAACATTAGGGCTTATATTGTGTCTTACGGGGTCTTAGGACACAATATGACCCCTAACGACATGATTTGGTGTCTTAAGGGGTCCTATGGTGTCGTTAGGGGTCATATGGTGTCCATAGGGGTCATATAGTGTCCCATGCACCCATATGACCTCTTAGGATAGCATATGACCCCTAATGACACCATACTTAATCGCTTTGGGTCACAATTATGTCCTAAGGGGTCATATTGTGTCTTAAGGGGTCCTATGTTGTCTGAAGACACCATATGACCCCTATAGACACAATATGACCCCTAACAACACCATAGGACCCCTTAAGACACCTAATCATAACATTAGTGGTCATATTATGTCTTACAGGGTCGTACGACACAATATGACCCCTAACAACATGATTTGGTGTCGTTAGGGGTCATATGGTGTAATGGGAGACTATAGGACACCTTAAGAAACAATATGACCCCTTAGGACATAATATGACCCAAAGCAACCCAATATGGTATCACTAGGGGTCATATGGAGTCCTAATAGGTCATAAGGGTTCATGGGACACCATATGACCCCTAACGACATGATAGGACCCCTTAAGACACCAAATCATGTCGTTACAGGTCATATTGTGTCCTACGACCCCATAAGACATAATATGACCCCTAATGTTTTGATTTGGTGTCGTAAGGGCTTCTATGGTGTCATTACGGGTCATATGGTATCCATAGGGGTCATATGGTGTCTTGGGACACCATAGGACCCCGTAAGACACAATATGACCTCTTAGGACACAATATGACACAAAGTGACCCAATATGGTGTCACTAGGGGTCATATGGTATCCTAAGAGGTCATAAGGGTTCATGGGACACCATATGACCCCTATTGACACCATATGACCCCTAACAACACCATAGGACCCCTTAAGACACCAAATCATGTCGTTAGGGGTCATATTGTGTCTTACAGGGTCGTAGGACACAATACGACCCCTAACGACACAATTTGGTGTCTTAAGGTGTCACAAGACACCATATGACCCCTAAGAACACCATAGGAGCCCTTAAGACACCAAATCATAACATTAGGGGTCATATTGTGTCTTACAGGGTCGTAGGACACAATATGACCCCTAATGACATGATTTGGTGTCTTAAGGGGTCCGATGGTGTCGTTAGGGGTCATATGGTGTCCATAGGGCTCATATGGTGTCCCATGAACCCTTATGACCTCTTAGGACACCATATGACCCCTAATGACACCGTATTGGGTCGCTTTGGGTCATATTGTGTCCTAAGGGGTCATATTATGTCTTAAGGGGTCCTATGGTGTCCCAAGACACCGTATGACCCCTATGGACACCATATGATGCCTAAGGACATGATTTGTTGTCTTCAGGGGTCCTATGGTGTTGTTAGGGGTCATATGGTGTCCATAGGGGTCGTATGGTGTCTTGGGACACCATACGACCCCTTAAGACATAATATGACCACTTAGGACACAATATGACCCAAAGCGACCCAATATGGTGTCATTAGGAGTTATATGGTGTCCTAAGAGGTCATAAGGGTTCATGGGAAACCATATGACCCTTATGGACACCATATGACCCCTAATGACACCATAGGACCCCTTAAGACACCAAATCATGTCATTAGGGGTCATATTGTGTCCTACGATCCCATAAAAGACAATATGACCCCTAATGACATGATTTGGTGTCTTAAGGGGTCGTATGTTGTCGTTAGGGGTCATATGGTGTCTTGTGACACCATAGGACCCCTTAAGAAACCAAATCATGTCCTTCTCTCTCTCTCTCTCTCTCTCTCTCTCTCTCCCTTTGCTTCTCTCTCTCTCTCTCTCTCTCTCTCTCTCTCTCTCTTTCTCCCTCTCTCCTATCTCTCTCTCTCTCTCCCTCTCCTCTCTCTCTCTCCCTCTCTCCCTCTCCTCCTCTCTCTCTCCCTCTCTCTCTCTCTCTCTCTCTCTCTTTCTCTCTCTCTCTCCCTCTCCTTCTCTCTCTCTCCCTCTCTCCCTCTCCTCCTCTCTCTCTCTCTATCTCTCTCTGTCTCTCTCTTTCTTTCTCCTCCTCTCTCTCTCTCTCTCTCTCTCTCTCTCTCTCTCTCTCTCTTTCTGCCTCTCTCCCTCTCCTTCTATCGATCTCTCTCTCTAAAATATGACCAATAAAATCTGATATCCGATTTAATTGGATATCGGATTTCTGCGATGTGGCAGTTTAGCTCATAAATGGCGGCAACGAGAATTTTTTTTGGGGACCACATATTTTTGTACAAAAATCGGATATTGGATAAAATTCGATATCCGATTTTATCCAATATCCAATTTTAGTACTAAAAATTAAGAAAAAAAGGGTTTGTGGGCCATTCTGTAGATTCTAATGACTGACAGTCTGGGTCCTATGTTTTCTATCAAGGATCACGGGGTTTTAGATAGCTAGAGACAAATTTGTGCTTTTGGGAGATTCTTAAAGTGAAAACTTACATTGTCAATCATGAAGGAGCATATGTGTGGAGGGAAATGGGGAGTAGTTGTCGTCAGAAGTCTAAACACAAAAGAAAACTTTCAAATGACCAAGTTGAAGTGTATAGAGAAAGAGATAGAGAATGTCATAGGAGGAGAAGACAAGGTATGTTAAATATTGCTAATGTTACTTCAACTAAAGAGGAAATTGAAATTGAAAATGTGCCACAAGTTATTGAAAATGAAAATGTAAATTTTGAAAGTGAAAATATTGAAAATTTTGAAAATGTTGAAAGTGATAATGAAAATGCTCAACATGTGGAAAATTTTGACATAGGAGGTGAAAATGTGGAAAAATTTAACATTGAAGGTGGAATTGCCTCACCAAGTGAACCATATGTAACACCTAATTACTTTAGAAATGAAGACCCTCTCATGGATGAAAGACAAATTCCAAATCCAAGACATTCAAGAACCCCAAAATGGTTATTTGAAATCAATGAGAACATTATTGCGAATCTTGAAGGCAAGAGGTCAACAAGAATCATTCGGTTGTGGGCTATAGAACTTTTCAACCAAAATTTTAGCAATAAGACATTGACCGAGCAATGCCAACTCTTTGTTCAATTGCTAAAGATGATAAAGATGAGACAATTGCTAAACAAATTGAAGATTCGTATGAACAAGAAGACGGAGAGAAATTCTATTATTGCAAAAAATCTATTTAACGGTCTCAATTCTATTAGAAAGAATACCAAAGAAAGAGATAAGAGAGTCGCTCGAAGAGTGATTGCAACCTCCTTAGTAAGCCATTGAGGAAGGCTCGTCAAATGAGACAAACTTGTGTTGATTTTAACATAAACCATAAAACTTTGGATAGAGCACTTGCACGAAGACAAAGACTTGATGATCCACTTCAACAAGATACATGGGCATTTGGTGGGAGGCTTCCATGTGTTGATAGAAAGTTGACTGACAATGTGAAGGAAGAGATTCAAAAATTTTGGCACTCTAATTCTAGAGTGTCACCCAATGTAAAGGACATTTTGAAATTAAGAATCGACAACCGAGACCGCACACCGCATCCCAAACATTTATTGGAATCAAGCCAAACAATGTTGTACAAAACATTTTGTGAATTACATCCAACTTTGCAAATATCACAAAGGGCCTTTGAATCTTTGAAACCATTTGATTGTGTTCCTCTTAAGATTCACAATACCTGTTGTTGCAAGTACCATGTGGAGTTTTCAATGTACCATGAACTTTTATGTCATATTCGTTCTACGATGCATACTAATGAGATGTTGTAGGAGTGTGGTGCAATGCTATTTCTGAGATCATCAAGAGACTTTCAAGATCTATTTTTATGCCCTAGAGATGATGGATGTTATTTCTATAGAAATGATTGTTTGAATGAGAAGTGCTCAGAATGCAGTGGGTTGTCAAAGTTTGTTTCATGTTTTCATGAGGGTGGCGGACATGAGTTTGGAAATAATTATGTTGAGAAAAAAAGATACGAGATAGTGAAATATAATTTGAAGAGTGGAGGTGAAGGTTCTAGATGCGAATTAGTCTCAAGAGAAGTGAGTATTGCTGATTTTATTTTGGATTTTAAGGAAAATATTTTCTACAAGTATGCAAGGCACACCCATAGGTCTCAGGGGTTGGATCAATAGTTCAGGATGTGTAAGAACTCTTTCCCGATTGGCACTATTGTATTGGTGGTTGATTTTGTAGAGAACTATACATTGCAACCATAGAATGAGGTACAATCTCAGTACTACAATTCAGTCCAGATTGCTATTTTTGTTCACATTACATATAGACATGCTCCTGATAGTACAGAAGAGGATAGGAAGATAATTAGGGAGTATTATTTTTTATATGAGTGATGATAGATCACACTCCTTCGAGTATGAGCAACATTCTTTCGAGAATTTTTTTGAGTTCTTGCATGAGAAAGATATTGTAATTGACCAACATATAATATGGTCAAATAACTGTACGAGTCAATTCAAGAATTCCCGTATGTTTTATTGGTTGAGTAGAATGCATGTGGAGATCCGTATACCTCATATTTGGTGTTTTTTTGAGGCAGGGCATGGGAAGGGAGAGCATGATGGAGCAGGTGCATGTTTGAAGAGAGCTCTAGTTAAGGAGCAATTAAGGATTTCAGGTGCAAATTTCTCTGATGCTCATTCTATTGTTGATTGGTGTAGTTTAGCATTGTCACATGGAGGTACTCTTGATTCAGCAGTGAGTAGATTCTTTTGGTTGGTTGAGGAGGGAACAATGGGAGATAGATTGGATTGTCAAACAATTAAAGATTCTTCAAAGATGCATTCATTTCTCAGCTCAAATGCAAGTACATGGACCATTTGGACATGAGCGTTGGCTTATTTTTGTCAGAGTTATCTTCAGTGTGATTGAGATCAGTGCAAGTCAAGTGAGTGGGTTGATATGTGGGTTCCCCACTATCTACCTCCTTTATCTCAAACAATATCCTTGTCAAACGATGACATGGAAAGTTCACTTGAGTATGATCGTCTATCAGATCTTGTACAGCCAGGACATCTTTTTGCAGTTGTTGCACCACAAGGGAATGAAGAGAGATCAAAATATTGGTTGGCATGATGTGTATAGGGAAAAAAAAAGCTAACACAACCAGTGACAAATGATGATGGGTTCACATATCGTACAGGTTTAGTTGTTATTGTGGGAACTTGGTTGCGAACATACATGATTTGAAAGAATGGCATACCTCCATTTGAAGACTATGAGAGACACAAAACCATTATAATGTATTCACACCTTATTATAGCTACAAATGTCAAGTTGTTGAAGCATCAAGCAAAACCAAAGACCAAAGAGCTATGGACAGTGACTATTGCTGGTCATGAAGCAATACTGGATACTCTTAAACAAAGAGATGACCTTGTAGGCACACTTGAGTAGTAGGTCTTTAATGGTGCCTTATTTTTTTTATCATGCATTTCATTTCAAACAATGATCATTAAACCTTAATGTTCAAGTTTGTTACGTGTATATTAAGGATGTGTTCAAAATGCAGGTCTATTGATGAACGTTTTTTTTTGGGCAACACAATTTTTGCATGCACATAGCAAGTACATTCGATATAATTGGAAGAGACATATTTTTGCAACACCACTTATGTTCATCCATGCAATTTATGTGTAGACTAACAGTTCTTAAAAATACAGGTTCATGCTAGCTCATTCATCATTGACAAGGCCCTCTCTTGGTGATGGTACATATTCATTTGTGCATTAATGAGATTAAATTGTTGGCCTTGTTGTGTTTATTATCATGAAGATGATTCAAATGCATGTGGCTAGGACACATCTGTAGTGGATCAAATTGTCATGACAAATGATCTATTGAATCAAACATTTGACATTGACTAGTCAAGGTGGTCATCAAACTTTCACTCAGGTAACCTTGTCTATTTTTATTTATTAATGGTTTATAAAATAAAGTCAATTAGATTTTAGCAATTGAATTAAATTCTTTCATTTTCAGACATTGACATTAGATGCACCTAATATTCTCTCCACAATGGAGCATGGTGTTCTCTAGTAGTAGCATCTTTGATGCTTTTGACAGTAGTATGAGTCAGATTAGTAAATTTCTATTTTGATGCTTCCCATAGAGCTTTACAACTTCAGATTGTGAGTGTGCCCCTGTTACAAATGAATTGTACTTTAATCGACATAGATGGTCTATGATGGCTTTTTTGTAAGACTATATGGTTTTATTACATATATTATACTTTAATCGACATATAACAATATCCAAGTGGTGGTTGGCATGAGCTTGAATATGGTAAGTTGTATGCATCTTGAAGTTGAATATGATATGTTGTATACATCTTGAAGTTGAACTTTGATTAGACTTTGTCAGCATTCGATGAATTATAAATGTCATTTCATTATTAATCTTGTGAGTGTGAGGTGTAGGAATAATAACTAATTGAGAACATCAATTCAAATCCATAATATAGAGGATACTAATTTATTTATTGTAGTTTAGTGTAGAACTTATTTATTTTTTCTAATAATGAAATAGGTACAACTGTATTGAGATAAAATGAAGCTTTTCTCTCATATGAAGATGTCACATTGGCAAATTGGTCTATATTATAATACACAAGACGTAAGTAAAATCAAAATGCTCTTGTCAAATCTTTCCAAATTCTATGCTAACTTGTGACTCATTACTGTATGCTGGGAGAGGGAAGTGTGAGGCCTCACCTCGACTCAGTCTAACATTCAGTGGATTTTATATTTTAGACTATTATGGATACTTTATTTTGATGCATTTTGAGACTTAGAACTTATATGATTTCAGGATTTGGATAACATTGCTATGATTTGATGATTTACTTACATGCTTTATGAGATAGAACACTACATGATTATTAGATAGAATGATATTGCAATGATAGATGTTGTTATTGAATTTGCAGGACTTTACTCTGAATATAGAACTATGATGTATGTTTAGTTT
Organism: Cryptomeria japonica; assembly: GCF_030272615.1. Classification (NCBI taxonomy): domain Eukaryota; kingdom Viridiplantae; phylum Streptophyta; class Pinopsida; order Cupressales; family Cupressaceae; genus Cryptomeria; species Cryptomeria japonica. The sequence continues at coordinate 445,628,067 of NC_081405.1, forward strand.
TTGTGAATTGGGATGAAATTTGCTTATGTGAATTTGCTTGATAAAGATGTATTCAATCTGTGCAGATGAAAATTGTATGCAAGTAATGATGTGTATTGTTATATTATTGAATTATATTATATTTGGATATTTGGAAGTACTAATGTGTAAATTGAGATGCCCAGGAAATTTACCATGTGACCATGGAAAATTACAGAGAATCAAACCTAGACTTATGTATGTTCGTAAGCCAGGGTTTGTCTATTTGGAGAGACAACACCCCGTTTGTGTTGTATTTTATTCGTAACAGTATATGCTGCATGAGTGTTAAGTGTTAATTAAATTTATTGTGTAAAAACCTCAAGAGACAATTTCATGTTTTATTTTTGTAAAAGTGTTTTATTTGTGTCACTTGACACGTGTGTATTTAAATTTAAATGTTTTATTTTGTCTCTTGGTGGGAAAGTGTTTAATTATAGTTTTTCTTAAATAAATTAATGTGTTTTCGTAAATACTTTGGGAATATAATATTTGGGGAGGTCAACTTATGTTTGACCCGAAAATAAACTTCAGAGGGGTTTAAAATGAGTTAAATGAACACCTAGGGGTAGTTTAATAGGGTTTCCTAAAGCCCATAAGGTATACCTAGGGGTTAGGGGTAATTTTAGGCAAGTTTCTACTTTATAATGATCTTTTTAACGCTTTAAAAATTGGCTTTTTTGAGTTGAGCGAAAATTGACAATTGAAGTTAAATCAAATCAAGATTTTTCCTTTTGGAAGGAGAGTCTTTTTGCATTTTGCTTTCTTTCTTCTTTTTGTTTTTTTTTGAATCCTGTGAGAACTCAGAGAGTGAGCTTCTTAAGGAGGATTTTTGGGAATAGCAGGGTAATCACCCACTCTCCATTTTTGGAGACAGAAGGAAATTTGGAAAGAAAATAATGTTATGGAATAGAGAAATTGAATAAGGGTAGAAGGAAAAAGATTTGTGGATTGGGCAGCTCTTCATCAGATATCATAATAACCTTTGGGCAGATTAAGGTTGGTTTCAATTATTATTTGTAATGTCTTCTTCTTGTTTATGTATGGAAGTTGTTTGTATAAGAAATCTGTGTTCTTGAAAGTTTATGTGTGAAAATCTCTTGGTATTTTTGCTTTATGAAAATATTGTGTTTTGGGAGTTTTCTCAAGATCTCTTACTCTTGGGAGAGAAGAGGATCTTGAGGGTGGTAGCAGTGACAACCCTCGAGTGAGAGACTCTCTTTTGAGAGCGATCACAAGGGATCTTTGTGTGACCCTTGCTGCATGGCCTGTTTGTGCAATGGGGGTCATAAGGAGGGATATAAGGCTAGAATGCCTTTGGGGGGCATAAGGAATAAGGGGTTGAGATTCTTGATATTTTTATTGTGCCATGAGGTGGCTTCTTGTTTATTTCATACTTGCAGATTCTCCTCAGGGTAATTGGTCCACTACCACCCTTTGAAAATGTTCATCACCAAAGTGTGGTGCTGTGAAAGCCAAGTTGGGAATGTGTCTGAAAAGAATCTGTATGCATTGCTTTCTATGTGTTTGCCTGTTTGTAACCCGTCTAGGATTTGGTTCTCCGAGCTCGGGGGTGGCTACCAGTTAGCCTAGGCTAGGAGGTGAGCACTCCGTGGTCATATTTGTGTTTTCTATTATGCAGGAAATTCAAAGGAAAGAGAATAGGAACCATGAAAAAGACACTGAAGATTATTATTGAAGATTCTTAAATTCAGTTGCAGATGTTTGTTTAAAATTGTTAAAGAAATATGCCTCATTCATAGAAAAGAGAAGCAAGTTGTAAATTGTGAAAGTAGACTTGAAGTTTTTATTGTTGTGACTATTCAGAGAAACATCCTGAAAATTTGGTAGAATATCTTAGAGATGTTATTAAAAAGAAAAGCTTGTTGTTTCTACTTCTGGTTTTTAGAAAAAGAAAAGTTAATTTGAGTTGCATGCTAAAGCTTCTTTGAATTATAAAAAAAAAGAAAGAGAATTATTTTCATTTAGAATTTATCTATATTTCACTTGTGGCAAATAGAAGTTTATTGATGTTGAAATATTTTAAGTATTTTTAATGAAAAAAAGTTGTTTTATGGAAATATTTTATTAGAGGAGAAAAAAATCAATGAAATTCCTTTTATTCTAGAAAAGTATATTGTATCTTTTTAAAAAAAAAGTATTCAAAATTGTTTTCAGTTAGCTTTGATTTAAAAAGCTTATTTTATATATATATATATATATATATATATATATATATATATATATATATATATATATATATATATATATATATATATATATATATATATATATATATATATATGTACCTTTGATTAAACTTAATGTTTTTCCCTTTAATATAATAGTTTTAAAAAAAAAATTGCATGTAAATTCTCTTTTAAAAATATATGTATATTTATATTGAAATAAATTTCATCCTTTTAACTATGATTATTAAAGTTAAGTAAATATATATATATATATATATAAATATATTTATTTATATATATATATATATATTTTAATATATTATATTTTTTTTTTTTTTTAAAAATTTTAAAAAAAAAATTTGTTTTGGGTCCTCGCGGGACTCCACTATGTGTACGCACAGTGGAGGGCCGCACGGCACCCACTGTGTGCACACACAGTGGAGCCGCTTTCGGCTCCCACTGTGTGGGCACACAGTGGACGGCCACGACCACCACTGTGTGGCCACACAGTGGGGAGCCACTAGCGGCACCCACTGTGTGGGCACACAGTGGTGCTGCGGCGCCCACTGTGCGCTCACACAGTGGCGCACGGCCAACCCGCCTCCATTTCCTCCCATGACCTGCAATAAAGAAATTCATGGCTGCCTTTGGGGTCTTCGGCCTAGCAAGAATTTTGACTGTTAAAAAAAAATATATGGGTTAAACCCTAGCCCGGATGGGGCTAGGGCAATTCGGTTTTAAAAATAAAAAAATATTAATTAGTTTAGATATTTTATAAGTGAGAAAATTAGAACCCTAATTAGGGTTGGGGGGAAAAATGGATTAAATTTAGGAGGTTAAAATGGTTTTTGAATTAGAATTATAGTATTTAACATATAAGTAAAAAATATATATATATGTATCCATATATATATATATGGGTATATATATGTATATATATGAATTTTGATCATAATTTTGGGTAAGTATTTAAATTATAAATATATATATATATATGTATATACAAATATATATATATATATATATTTATATAACCCTGATTTTTATTTGGAATAAATAATAAAGAGAAATTTTTAAATGGTTGATTAGACTGTATAGTCATATTGGAGAATAAATTAATTTTTCTCTCCTATATCCTTTAGCTTGATTAATTTAATAAACTTAATGACTGAGTATCTCTTGGAGATAAAATTAAAACGGTTAGTTTTCCGCAATTAAAATTATACAATTTATCGATGCTTAGTTCGTATCAGAATTAGCTCGAATTTAATAATGGAAATTTCATTAACGCTTGTCATGAGAGTGAACTTGTTAATTAATTTAAGTATGTTTTAAAAAAAAAATTTGTTCCGTTTTTGCCCTAAATTTTGGGCATGACAGGAAGAGTGTGTGGCTTCAGGGTATAGTTTTGGACTTGAACCATATTGCATAAATCTCAAGGCTTCAACTTGATTATCATTAAAGGTTTCTGATTGTTTACAAAGTATCCTTTCATATCCCTTCATGGATGTCACATGCGTAGGGTATGACCCCGAGCGTTCGATCGAGGGGGGGGGGAAATAGGAGCATGCATAGGGTAATAATGCCTAACTAGACATGTTGGAGCCAACGGTTCATCATCACGTCGAGCAGAAGGAGAAATCGGCCACATGACAAAATTCCATTGAGTGAGACTAGTGATTTATTTCCCAACTGAAAAATTGCTCCCCTAATAAAACCATAGGGAAACTTGAAAAACCGAGATAGGATTTCATAGGGACCCCTCTCATGGCCCCGTAGGTTCAAATAGATCATTCGAAGGTGCCACGAATTCTGAGTTAGGGCCCGTCAAAGTTTGATAATATTGAGCACTTAGGACGCTTAAAGGACGACACCGGTAGGGTATGACCTCCGAGTGTTCGATCGAGTGGGGGGGAAAAATAGGAGCATGTGTAGGGTAATAATGCCTAACTGGACATGTCAGAGCCGACGGTTTGTCATCACGATGAGCAGAAGGAGAAATTGGCCACGCGACAACATTCCATTGAGTGAGACTGACGATTTTTTTTGCCAACCGAAAAATTGCTGCCCTAATAAAACCATAGGAAAAATTGAAAAATCAAGATAGGATTTTGTAGGGACCCCTCTCATGACCTTGTAGGTTTAAACAGATCATTCGCATGTGCCACAGATTCTGAGTTAGGGCCCGTCAAAGTTTGACAATTTTGAGCACTTAGGGCAGTCAAGGGACGACGCCGGTAGGGTATGACCCCAAGTGTTCAATCTAGTGGAGGGGAAAAATAGGAGCATGTGTAGGGTAATAATGCCTAACTGGACATGTCAGAGCTGACAGTTCATCATCACAATGAGTAGAACGAAAAATCAGCTATGCGACAACATTCCATTGAGTGAGACTGACGATTTTTTTGCCAACTGAAAAATTGCTGCCCTAATAAAAATCCAAGCATTTGACCAAGGTGGGGGGAAAAATAGGACCATGCATAGGGTAATAATGAATTGTATCAAGTATTGTTCATGAAATGAATTGTATTGTACTGTTTATTAAATGAATTGTATTGTTCATTATAAAAACAACACTTACGATGAAATGAAATGAATTGTATTGTTCATTAAATAGCCATTATTAACCATTGTTAATTATTGGAATGAAGATTAAAGATTTACATGATAACACCACGCACAAATGAGAAACAATTTATATGATCTAATATCAACTTCTGTATATATAAAAATGTCAAATGATTACAAATGTATGTCCATACACAAATATGGCATAAATGCCAACTGAAACAAAATGTATGTCTAAATACGTGAATGTATGTCCATATACAAAATATACATGCCAACTAGACATGTAAGAATCCCAAAACTATCTATAACATCCTAAGCTAATGATGGATCATCAAAATCGATCCTCTTCGCCACACTGCTCAGCTCTGAAGGATCCTACACAAGAAAAACAAACTACAATTAATATTAGTTATATTATATAATTCACATTCGAAAAGTTTACATAAAAATGAACTATAATTGAAATATTCATGTTTACCTCATCTCCACATTTTCTCTTCAGCTTTGCAGGACTCTTGATGTATGTCTTCAGTAGAGGAGGCATGTTTTGAATATTTTCATACACAACCTACATATGTTCAGAAATGTGACATTGATACAAGTTAGCATATAATGGTCATTGATAATAACAAATTATATCTACTAATCAAAAAATAAAATAAACACACATCTACTCAAGGCATCTCTTCTTCTTCTTTAGGTATACTCGGTGTAGACATCAAGGATGTGAAGCCAAGAATTCTCTGTATATATACACAACAAGTATATGAAACTATCAATCTATGTCTAGACATGTATAATCACTATAAGTTATTTAAACTATTCATTCAATCATATTTGCATTCAATTACCTTTCCCTTGTCTCCAATTGCACTACTAGATCCTAAATCACACTACCCCGCACTCATGCTGCTTGTGCCCTACAAGAGTAAAATAAGATATACATGCAAGTTACTACATAATCTAATTAATACCAATATAAATGATGAGCATGTATGTACAATAAAATACAAACAACTAGGTGCAATAATATATGTACCGTCAAGCTATCAAGGCCAAATGAAATGGCCGACAAGGTGCCCTCCTGAATCTGTCTCAACTCATCCTTAGTCATCAACTGTTAAATAGACCATGTAAATAAAAATTAGTACTTAATATTATCTAATTTATAAGTATTTAATTAAAATATAACATGAACTGTGAAAATACAAATCTTACCACTATATCATCAATGTATGATGATGGTGCCTTCTCGCCTCTAGCATGTGAGGACTCCCCAGGGTATCCTCCAGTCTATGTAATAATATCTGGTGCATCATGCATCTCATGCACCTCATAATCTGCACTATCCATAGGATGATCGACGGGCTGTCCTACTAGACCCAAGCATACGTGCCCACACATGACATAACTATGGGGCATACATATGTGTGGAGCCAAGGATGACATGTCAACACCACCAAATGCACTGCTACCATCAAGAGTAGGCTGAGCTACTAATGCGGCCTAAGAAACCAAAAGGCTACTCTAAGAGTGAATAGTCGATATGGTCCGTGAAGCTGCCTCATGAATGATATCAAGATGATGCACTGCAGGTGGGGGATCAATAGGAGGAGGGGGGACATACGGGCCCTGGACTACTCTGACTACCCCAGGTCTATTTTGGGGCATACCTAAACCTACACCTTGGAAAGGTTGGATGTCAAAGTAGTTCACATGTTTGTCTAAAACAAACTCAGCATACAATTTTTTTATAAAATAGAAGCGGATATCAAGATTGTTGTTGGGTGGTTTGTCGAAAACCATCCACCAATGATCCCAAAAGTTTTTCACAATCCCATCATTTGTGCACCATTTAATAGAAAGTTTTGTTTTTTTGGGATCTACGAGCTGACCAATACGAGGATTGACAAACAATGAGGTGATTTCGGCTTTGGATATCTCAAGATCCTTGATATCCTTATACGACAAGCCATCTGCATATTTTTCCCTCATAGAATCTCACCACAAAAGGGTGGCATCATGCTCCTTAGTCATGGTTTCCATACTTTTTATGATCGACGTGAGAGGATCAAACATTGGGTTTAGATGAAGGATCCTATGATATACTTCTGCAATCCCCCTCAATTCATTGAAATTTTGTGCAACCAAATCCTGAATTGAGGGAGGGTTTGGCAAATGAGGGATTGGCTGTTGCAGTTGTGGTTCGTCAATGTTTTCATTGTTATCCCCCATTTTTAACCTAATTGAATGTAAACAATTAAATTTAGTTAACAAACTTAAACAATTAGGTATTTGATTTAAAAAAAACCTAGTTTCCATTAAAAAAACCATATTTTCAATGAAAAATCAAATAAACATTAACAAAAAATTTTTAAAATGAATGAAAATGATTCAAAATGATAAAATTCTTAACTTTGAATCTATCTTTTAGCAATTTTTTGTCAAAAAACTGGATATCGGATGGAGTAAATATCGGATTGTGATGAAATCGTGCGGCTCGTGAGTTAAAAATGACTCACAAGCTACCACTTTCAAAATATAAAAGTCTCAAAAAATCGGATATCCGATTTTTATACTTAAATTATTTTTAAATAACATATATAATATAATAATATATTATATAATATATTATTATATTATATATTACTTATTGTATTATATTATATATATTATTATATAATTTATATCATATAATATAATAATAGATTATATATTATATAATATGTAACATATAATATATTTTTAAAATTAAAATTACAAATAAAAATCGGATATCCAATTTGCATAGGTAATTACCAGGCCAAGGTGTATTAACACCCAGGCCAAGCAAAAAGTCAACATGGATTTTTGCATTTTTAGGCGAGTGAAGAAGGCTATTTTTTCACATCGCCACTTTTTGGCCCCCCTTGATCCTACACTAACCCTGAACATATATATCAACTTGAAACAATTTATATCAAATCAAGTTCATATCCACCATCCCTATCAAAAACCACATCATATAAAATAAACATCACATCAATATCAACTTGAAACATTATAAATCAAATCAAGTTATATCGGAACTCCTATTGGATAAACTTATCAAAACAAAGACAGCAGGCACGTAGACTGACAATTTACACCTATCTTGGTAGAACTGACATCTATTGGTATTTTGGTATGGTTTTGTCATTGATGTCAACACCCACTGAAAATAATCACTTTGGAGATCCAACAACATTCACCGACAAGCAAGTAACTATGGCACAGTTACTGGTATATGGTTCACCAGCAAGATATAATGTTCACTGGTACCTGGAATAATATGGAAGACACTTGATAATGTCGAAGACATCGTGTGGACACTTTTTTTTGAAGAATTGATCATTGGTATATTCATATTTACATATTTGTTTTTACCGGCAAATAGGTCCATGGTTATCTAGGGTTACATCGGCAGGTTTATCTTTTCCAGATCAACATGGCATGCTATGGAGATGATTTATTATTGATGTAAATGCATTAAGTCAACATGTTTAATTGATTATTGCATCGGATATTATATTGTATGTAAAATGTTTATTGTAATATCTTGTAGAGCTGACCTACTATAATTGGTCTTAGCTTATGGTATAAATGTAAGATCTTATTTGTAAGATCAAGTGTGGAATGCGAAAAAGAATTGAGTGAAGGTATATGCGAGATTAAGAAGAGGTATACACAAAGACATCATTTGAAGGTGAAGCTAGGTTTTTGTATAAGCATATCAACATTACACTAGTATTGAATCTAGCATATGAAGATGCTATTTTGTGTAGTACATTCTTATTGGATTTAACCATCCAACTGTAGTTAGTGTGACTCCCTTTTGTGATTGAGCAGTGAGCTCTAGGCTGTTGGCCTTTCTGCATGTGCAGACCCCATTTATGTACACTTACTATCTGTAGTAGTATCATCTGATTGTGGGTAAGGTTTCCCATCGTGGTTTTTCCCCTTACAGGGTTTCCACATACAAATATTGGTGTGATGTGTTGTAGATGACTTTATGTTTATGTTTCATACATTAATCCTTACCGGTATAGCAATTTATTGTTAACACTATTTATCGACATACTTAACTGGTTTACTGGTATTAAGCATCAAGTTGGTTAATTGGTTTTTGGTTTAAATTTATTTGACAACTGATTCACCCCCCCCTCTCAGTTGTCTTCGGGACCTAACAACATCAACCTACAAATTTTATTCATCCAAAGATCACTCTTTACCAAATATTTTCCCCATGCGCTAAACAAACTTGTCTACGCACTAAACTGCTTACTATGTGCTACCCTGTCCTCGTAAAGTGCTACCCAATCCATCCTATGCACTAGCCAACACCTACGCACTATCCTATCCTATTTCTACGTCACCTAACCTGCCCCAACCGCTAAAACTACCCTATGCGCTATCCTACTTGGCTCTTGCACTCTAACCCTTCCCTGCTACACTAGGGTATACCTACACACTACCTAAGCCTACCAATGCGGCCTCCTAGAAACCCTATGTGCTAGGTATCTCCTACGCGCTACCCATTTTTCCCTTTGTGCTACCTTGTGATCCTAGCGTGCTAACCTAATCCTAAGCGTTACCCTAAACTTTTTGGATAGTATCTATTTTATTAAAACCAACGCACTACGAAACCTATCGTATGCGCTATGCTTTGACCTTGACGCTCTAAACCGACAATTTCGCGTGACAAAATTGAAAACATGATAAAAAATGATATAATAAAAAATCCAAAAGGGGTCAAAAAGGTTGACTTACTGGTGGTCCATACGCGATAGGCCTTCGATACCTTTGAATGCGCTCAAATCGATGAGAAGCATAAGGAACCGACAGGCTGACTTCTCTTCAAAACTCACTTTCTCCAAGGTCAACAAGCACAAATGAGACAAAAGAGATCACTTTTTCCCTTTTATAGGGTAAATAAAAATTAGGGTTACATGGAGGTATGCGTAAATTGCTCGTGGTGTCTCCTACAATGCTACCAAATGTCAATATCGGGAGATGAATCAAATTACCACATTCAACATAGACAAAATTTCACAATGCAATGAAATTTATCAAATTTATCTAAATCAAACCAAATTTTCAAAATTTTTGATTCGTCTCCTGAGGGGGCATTATCAACATCATTTACCAAATCTAGGGCATCGTTTATCAAATATGGGGCACGACATGAAAATCTCAAAACAACATAAAAATTGATCATAACTAAATCATGACGACACATCATTTTCTTTGAATCAACATGTGCACACACGTCACTTAAAAGAGGGGAAAAATGTGTATAAAAATGACCGCATTCCTAAATGAATATTTAATGTTTATTTTATTCCCATTCCTCCATTTAGTTAAATCTAATTTAACTAAATCACTCACATTCTTCTATTCAATTAAATAAATTATTCAATTTATTTAGTTAAATTCACTAAAGCCCTTTGCATCATTTAATTAAATAAATCATCTTATTTAATTAACTCCCTTCTTCTTACTTTTATTTAAATTTACATTTAATTAATAGTTTATCCCAAATTGAATAAGTCTAATTTATTCAATATCCCAAATTGTAACCAACTGAAATAAAGCAATTTATTTTAATTAATTCTATTTTCCCTCACCCACTTGTTGTTGGCATTATGTGAACCGGTATGAGGACATAATGACATTGTATGTTGTCATTGATGTCAATATGCTGAAGAGGTGAGAACTGGAATATGTGAAAACTAGTATAACACTGTGAACCGACATTTGTGCTAAAGTGAAGCGGTGCGTTTGTTCAAGTGGAACCGACATATGGTTATGGGAACCGACACATGGAAGTGTTGTATGACTACAGGTTGGTAGTCTCAACTTCAGGGTTTCCAGTTGAAGTGGTTCAAGCCTGTGTGGCTCAACTAATAACTTTGTGTGATGAGTTAGCATTGTAATGAAGAACAGATCATGTAGCCATGTCAGCCATGTGCACGTGAAGGATCTTGCATGAAGGCGATTGTTCCTATCTACCTCGAGAATATGTGAAGTCTGTAAATGATGATAATGTGTGATGGGTTATCAACTGCTATGAAATCGGTGGGAAATGGATGATGGAGAATGTCTTGAGATTGGCTCAAGACTGTTGCATTTAATGCAGTGTGCTCAACGGTTAGGATTGAACCATTTGAATTCCTTAACCTAACAGGTTTAGGGTTTAGGGTTTATGCTACCGACCTATCTATTTTCCTATAAGGTTGATGTTGTGATTTTTTCAAGGGTTGTTGGCAAAAGTTGTGTGTGTGTATCCAAGAGAAGGGATACATGATTCTTGCCAGACCAAAGGAGAGAAGTGATACCTACAAAGTGTAAGTACAGAAGGTAAAGAGGAGCTTAAGCAGATCTGCATTGGCATTGAGTGCTGTTACTAGATCATTGTAATACCTGTTGATCTCTAATCGCCTCAACAGTTGGAAAATCCCTTAACAGGGTAGCTTTAACTGACTTGCTGTAAATCCTTTAACAGGGTGACTCAGAACCATTGAGTTCTTAAAATCCTCTAATAAGGTAACCTTTAACAGGGTTTAACCCTTAACCGGGTATTCTAGCCATCCCTTAATCGGGTGATCCCTAATAGGATCGGTTCCTAGCAAAACCTATTGTATCAGTCTTTAACCAAACTAGGCTCCTAACAAAGCGAACTTCTAAAGAGTTCAAAAACAAGCTTGTGGGTATTCATCCCCATCGTGGTTTTTCCCAATTGGGTTTCCACGTGAAAAATATGTGTGTCATGTGTGATGTCTTCTTTCTTGTGATGCTTTGTCATTTTCTGTCATGCAGTGAATTATGATTATGTTGGCAAGCTATTATACTTCTGGTGATAGATTACCTATTCATGTATTAGGGTGAAATGGTAGTGTAGTATTGAGTTAAGTGAAAAGCTAAGTGAGTAACCAGTTTATGCTTGTCTCAGTTATTCTAGGTTTTGCTGGTTGTACTCTGTTTAAGGACCGGTGTTAATGTTTGTCTGTCAATGCATAGTGTCTGCAGACAAACTGGTTTAAGAGTGTGTTTTAGTCTGTAGTGATTCACTCCCCCCTCTAAGTACTTGTTTGGTATTATTCGTTCATCATTGAGTTATCAATTGGTATCAGAGTGTCCTTGAGGTCCTCTGTGTTATAAGCTTAACTGCTTGAGTTAAAGATCCCAGTCTAATGATGAAGAGGGAAGGTCTAAAGTTTAACAAAGAAAATTTTAGTATATGGAAAGATAGAATGAAGATATACATCAGAAGCATGGGTGCTCAACACTGGAGCTATTTTGAGAATGTCTATGTTGCCCATACCGGTACTCTCACTAATGACCAAAAGAGAGAGATGTAGGAGAATGGGCAAGTCATGAAAGCCCTAATTAGTAGTTTATCTGACATTGAGTTTATTGATGTCCAAGATAAGGTAAATCCCAAAGAGGTATGGGATACTCTTTAAAATCTCTATGGCAGTGATGAGCATGATAGTTCTGATACATAATGTTAAGTACAGATGCCAAGCTAATAAGATGAGAGGGGGGGTGAGTCATACAAACTTAATCTTCCATAAAAACAATAGATTCAACCTCGGTAACATATACTTTAGTAATATAACCAAAATTGCTAAACATGCAAACTCATAAGCATATAAACATCATAACACTCATAACACCAGATTTAACATGGAAACCCAAATAGGGAAAAACCACTATGGGATTTCAGACCCACTAAGAAATATACTCTTCTAGAGTATGCTCGGTTAAAAGCAAATACTGTTAAAGATTACAAACACATTGCTAGATGTGACCTGGTAAAGGGATTTCCCTCAGATCTGTTAGGATCTTCACCTTGTTAGAAGTGACCTTGTTAAAGGATTTCAAACACTCAATTAGAATGTCACCTTGCTAGAGGGTTTTACAAATAAGATTAAGTCCACTTAGTTAAGAGATTTTCTGTTACTTTACAAAATAACAGTAATAAAAATCTATTTGCAACTTCACATCTAAAATGCTAAAGTAGATTCTTATTTTCTCAATACAATTTAGTCATAGGACTTATCTTGTCCATCTGCTGGGCTCTATACTCTATTATTCAAACAGGTCTTCAAGCTTCTGTGCTCGATAATCACTATGTAGCATCCCTGTGCATACACTTTCCCACATACATTGTTTATCAACAGTTCCTTATTTATAAACAATTTGCCAACTACTTAATCTCCTTGATCACATATCCCATGATCAATCATAGCCATTAGATATTCAAACTTGACTATGTTCAATGTATCATTTGATCTGAAAACATTTTACCTCGCCTTGGAACTTGCATACATTTCTTAGAACTTATGCTAGGGTATTGCGGTTCAATATGAGCTGTAGATCTTCTTGCCAATTTTCCTTTGCCATAGATCCTTAACAACCTTTATACACATTGTAACAATCATTTAGTCATAACCAGCTCATCAGCTTCCTTCATTAAATAATGCTTTTATTCATTCAATGCATTCTGTTATTACTCGGTTGCAACTCGGTAAATACTAAACTTCACTCGATAGACATTCTACCTTCATTAACCGATAGTGATAACCTTAGGGTTTATTGACTAGGTTCCTTAGGATTTACCAACTAGGCTCCTTAGGGTTTATCGACTAGGTTCCTTAGGTTTTACCGACTAGGTTCTTTGCTCGGTAACATAGTATAGTATTAACCTTACAATCAACAACATATGTAGGATATCAAAGCAATCTAAACATCATGATCTCATCATTGTCTAACTCAGTAATAGTTGCCCATTTAATAACTTATTCCTCCCCTTATTCATCACATTCTTTCTATGTCTTTTACCAACATCTTTATACTCACCAAATCATACTTCTTAAGATATGGCAACATCATACTGAATTAGAAAATCAATTTCTTGACATCAATGACAAAATAATAATATTAAGACAGTAAACATCCTTAATCAGTTATATCCATAATCATCAACAACCTTCTCAATATCCTTATTGTAATTGGAATACCAACAATATCCCTTTGTCTTTATAATGCCAACAATCTCCCCCTTTGGCATTGATTGCAAAACCAATTGATTTGACCTAATTGATTCGGATTCAGATTGCTGAAATGCTGAAATGCTCTCCCCCTATCATCAGACTTCTCCCCCATACATTAGTCTTCTCCCCTTTTCTTTAGTCTTCTCCCCCTTTGACAACAATGTCAAAAAGTAAAGAACTAAATTATAATTTCTTCCTCTATGAAGTGATTTCCTGTTGTTATGTGTCAACTTAGTCTCGGTCAAAGCATTTTGTCTTCAATTCCTGTTCCTTGTATTGTTTCCTGCACACCTTTAGAAAACCTCCTAAAGTGTGTAAATCAGCATCAACTCCGAAAATATATTTTGTAGAGTCATCGAATTGATGCTTTTACCGAACTCAGTTAGTGAATGGAAGATAGGGGTAGGTGTTAGGTCCCGGAGACAACTGAGAGGGGGGGGGGGTGAATCAGTTGTCTAATAAATTCAAACCAAAAACAACTCAACCAACTTAATGCATAATACTAGTAAACCATTTAAGTGTGCTGGTAAACAGTGTTAATAGTTAATTGTTATACTGGTAAAGATTCATGCATGAAACATAAACACAAAGTCATCCACAACACATAACACAAAAATTTGTACGTGGAAACCTTGTAAGGGAAAAAACCACGGTGGGAAACCTTACCCACAATCAGATGATACTACTACAGATAGTAAGTGTACATAAATGAGGTCTGCACATGTAGAAAGGCCAATAGCCTAGATCTCACTGCTCAACCACAAAATGGGAGTCACTACAGTTGGATGATTAAATCCAATAAGAATGTACTACACAAAATAACATCTTTATATGCTGGATTCAGTACCGGTGTAATTCTAATATGCTTCCACAAAAACCTAGCTTCTCCTTCAAATGATGTCTTCATGTATAGCTCTGCTTAATCTCGCATATACCTTCACTTAGTTCTTTTTCGCATTTCCACACTCAATCTTACAAATAAGATCTTACATTTATACCATAACCTAAGACCAATTTTAGTAGGTCGGCTCTATAAGATATTATAATAAAACATTTTACAAACAATATAATATCTGATGCAATAACTGATTAAACATGTTGGCTTAAAGCATTTACAACAATAATAAATCATCTCTATAGTGTGCCATGCTGATCTGAAAAAGATAAACCTGCCGGTGTAACCCTAGGTAACCCTGGACCTATTTGTCGGTAAAAGAAAATATGCAAATATGATTATACCAATGATCAATTCTTCAAAACAAAGTGTCCACATGATGTCTTCAACATTACCAAGTGTCTTCCATATCATTTCAAGTGTCGGTGATCATTATATCCTGCCGGTGAACCATATACCAGTAACTGTGCAATAGTTACTTGTTTGTCGGTGAATGCTGTTGGATCTCCAGAGTGCTAGTGCTGTAGTAGGTGTTGACATCAATGACAAAAACATACCAAAATACCAACAGTAGGACCCCTAACTGACTTCTGAGATACTCAAAAGTGTCCCTTGGTAGTGGCTTGGTGAAGATATCTGCTATTTGTTGCTTTGTGCTAACATACTCCAACACCACTTTCTTCTCTTGAACTTCTTCTCTAAGATAATTATATTTGATAGAGATTTTCTTTGTCTTAGAGTGCATAATAGGATTCTTTGAAATGTTAATGGCACTAGTATTGTCACATAATATAGTTACTGTCTTGGTAACTTTCTCATTTATACCATCCAACAGTTGTTTGATCCATGTTATATTGGTACAATTCAATGCTGTAACAACGTATTTAGCTTCTGTTGTTGACTGTGAAACACATCCTTGTTTCTTGCTAAGCCAACTCACTAGTATTTCTCCTAAAAAGAAAGCTCCTCCACTTGTGTTTTTCCTGTCATCAATGTTGCCTGCCCAATCAACATCAGTATAAACTTTTAAATCAAAACCATTTCCTTTCTAATACACTAAGCCATAATCCTCAGTGCCTTTCAAATATTTGAAAATTCTCTTGATTGCTATCATGTGTGTTTCCTTGGGATCTGTAGAGAATCTTGCATCTATACCTACTGCATGTGCTATATCTGGCCTACTATGAACAATATTTTGTAGCTTTCCAATCATGGATCGGTAAAGTGTCTCATCAACAGATGAAAATTCATCATTCTTTGATAGTTTACAGTTGGCAGTCATAGGAGTACTTACTGGATTTGAATCATCCATTCTAAATTTCTTCAAGATTTCCTTTATGTACTTGGATTGAGTAATGAAAATACCATCTTTCATTTGTAGTATTTGTAAACCTATAAAATACTTTATCTCACCGATTAATGACATCTCAAATTCTTTTCTCATTTCATTTCCAAAGTTCTTGCATAGAGAGTCATTTCCACAAAAGATAATATCATCAACACATATGGCTGAGATCAGTATTCCATTTTCATCATTCTCCATGTACATGTTACTATTTTCACTTGTTCTTATAAAACCAATCTTGATTAAATAAGAGTGCAATCTTTCATACCATGCTCTAGGTGCTTGTTTCAGACCATATAAAGCTTTGTTCAATTTACGTACCTGATCTTTATTCTCGTCTTCAACAAATCCTTCAGGTTGTTCAATAAAAAATTCTTCTTCTAATATACCATTCAGAAATGTAGATTTGACATCCATTTGATATACCTTGAAATTCTTGTAAGCAACATATGCCAACAATGTTCTTACTCATTCAAGTCTTGCCACAGGTGCAAAAGTCTCACCATAATCAATTCCTTCTTCTTGGGCATAACCTTTGCAAACTAGTCTTGCTTTATTTCAAATGACCTCACCTTTTTCATTTAGCTTGTTTCTGAAAATCCACTTTGTACTGATTACATTTTTGTACTTCGGTCTTGGGACTAGTGTCCATGTCTCATTCTTCTTGATTTGATCAATCTCTTCTGTAATAGCATTTATCCACTCTTTACTGTTAAATGCCTCTTTCACTATTCTTGGTTCCAATTCAGATATCAGACATGTGTTCTGTCTCAGTTTGTTCCTTGTCATCACTAGATCATTCTTATCTCCTATAATCTAACTTGATGCATGATGTCTTCTGACATACTTGGCTAATACAAGCTTGGTAGGCTTTGTATGATCTTCTTCATCACTCGGTAACTAGATATTCTCTTCATTTTCTTCAATAGTTCTCTCGGTAAGACTTGTCGTTTGAATATAGACAAAACCTTCATAATCTTTTGGTTCCTTGGAGTTTCCTTCATCATTTATTTCTGAAAATTCATCAATTTTCACATTTGCACTTTCTACTATTTTGTTAGATGATTTGATCAGACATTTAAATGCTTTACTTCTAGAAGAATAAACAAGAAATGTTCCTTCTTCACTTTTTTTATCAAACTTGCCATTTCTATCATCTTTGTGAACATAGCATCTACTTCCAAAGATTTTAAAATAACTTACATTAGGTTTCTTGTCATACCAAATCTCAGATGGTGTCTTCAAAGTTCCTTTCTTTAGTTGTACTCGGTTCAGGGTGTAAGCTGTTGTGCTTATTACTTCTCTCCAAAATGTTTGTGGCACTTTCTTTTCAATCATCATGGTTCTAGCACAATCCACAATAGATTTGTTTCTTCTCTCAGCAATTCGATTTTGTTGTGGAGTTCTCGATGCAGAGACTTGTCTTTTTATACCATGATCATTGCAAAATAAGTTGAACTCATCAGATGTGAACTCTCCTCCTCTGTCTAATCTAAGACATTTCAGTTGTTTTCCTGTTTCATTTTCAGCTCTTGCCTTGTACCATTTAAACATTTGAAAAGCTTCTGATTTTTCTTTTAAAAACATTATGGACATCATCCTTAAGTAATCATCCACAAATAATATGAAATATTTATCTTCATAATAACTTTGAACTTTCATAGGACCACAAAGATTAGTGTGCACAAGATCTAAAATTCCTTTAAAAGTGCAGGACTTACTTGTAATGCTTGATCTTGTCATTTTACCCATCTGGCATCCTCGACACATAGCATTCTCAGGTTTTTAAAGACTCGGTAGACCTCTTACTCGGTGCTTCTTGCTTATTTTGATCAGATTATCAAAATTTACATGACAAAACCTTTTATGCCATAACCAGGTATCATCTATCTTTGCATACAGGCACTTGTTCCAAGTTGAGTCAAGGTGAAATGTGTTACCTTTTGTTTGTGTCTCGGTAGCAGCTAACTTTCCATGCTTGTCATGAACTTTGACAATTCCTTTCTGAAATTCTATTTGGTAACCTGTGTTGTTTAGCTATGATACACTCAACAAATTGTATTTCAAACCTTCAACCCAATAAACATCATTGCATTTTGCATTATCAAGAAGTCTTATAGATCCTTTACCTTTTACTGGACATGGTACATCATTACCAAATCTTACATAGCCTCCATCATAATCTTCTAATATAACAAACTTGTGTTTATCACCTGTCATGTGATGTGAGCATCTACTATCTATGATCCAAGAATCATTAGTATTTATGTGAGATATTAGGGCTTTTTCTTCATACCTTTCTTTATCTGATCCATCTTTGATAGCCACATACACTACTTCCTTTGTATCAGTTTCATCTAATTTATCATTATTGGATTCCTCATCAGCTATTAAGCATGACTTTCTATCTTTTCTTCTGAAGTCTCAGTGTCCTCTGTAATGATTATCTTTCTGTCTATCATCTTGGTAATTTCTCTTTTCAATAGAATATTTGTAAGGACATTTAGAAGCCATATGTCCTATTTTATCACAATTGAAACATTTGAAAGTTAGTTTTCCTTTATACCCACCTTTGCCTCTTGGTAACCTCCTGGCTAATAGTGCTTCAAACTCTTCTTCCTTTCTGATTTCCTCATACAGTTTGTGTATGTTTTACATGATCTTGTGAAGTCTCTCACTTTCTCCACTGTGATCCCCTTTAGTGTACTTACTCATTCTATCATTGTAATAATCAGATTCACCAATATGAAAAGAACTAAATGCAAATTCAACTTTATTTACCGATGACCCACTATTATCAAAATTACTTAACTCAAATGCATGTAGCTTACCAATAGTAGCATCTAAAGAAACTAGCATATTGGGTACAAACCTCAATTCATTGATTGTAGAGACTCGGATTGCATAAGCTGGTAGAAGGGTTCTTAACAACTTACTTGTTATATCCTTTTCTTCAATAGTTCCACCCACTCCTTTGATTTGATTGACAATCTCCTTTAGTCTTGTATTGTACTCAATTATGTTCTCACCTTCATTCATTCTCATAGATTCAAGTTGTCCTCTTAGACTCTCCACTTTTCCTCTTTGAACATGTTCATCTCCACCATACATAGATATGAGATTCTCCCACATTGACTTTGCATCATTGTAGCCTTCTAGATCATTAAACTCTAAATCAGTCAATGCAGATGTTATTTCAATAATTGCTTGGATATATTCTTTCTTTGCATTTATCTCTTCCATTGTCAATGGATAGGTGCTCGGTATAATGAAATCATTCTCCAAATAATATACATCATATTCTCCAACTCCTAATAGGTGCAGCTTCATCCTTTTCTGCCATGTAGAGAAACTTGACTTGTTCAGCTTCGGTGCATCCCTCTTGTACATCTTTGGATCTTTGCCTCAAGTACCTTTAAACTTTTTCTTCCGGAGTCCAAATCTCTGATGCCAATTGATAGTTATGATACTTAATGTTAAGTACAGATGCCAAGCTAATAAGATGAGAGGGGGGGTGAATCATACAAACTTAATCTTCCATAAAAACAACAGATTCAACCTCAGTAACATATACTTAAGTAATATAACCAAAACTGCTAAACATGCAAACTCATAAGCATATAAAAATCATAACACTCATAACACCAAATTTAACGTGGAAACCCAAATAGGGAAAAACCACTATGGGATTTTTTACCCACTAAGAAATATACTCTTCTAGAGTATGTTCGGTTAAAAGCAAATCCTGTTAAAGATTACAAACACATTGCTAGATGTGACCCGGTTAAGGGATTTCCCTCATATTTGTTAGGATCTTCACCTTGTTAGAAGTGACCTTGTTAAAGGATTTCAAACACTCAATCATAATGTCACCATGCGAGAGGGTTTTACAAATAAGACTGTTAAGTCCACTCGGTTAAGAGATTTTCTATCACTTTACAAAATAATAGTAGTAAAAATCTATCTGCAACTTCACATCTAAAATGCTAGAGTAGATTCTTATTTTCTCAATACAATTTAGTCATAGGACTTATCTTGTCCATCTGCTGGGCTCTATACTCTGTTATTCAAACAAGTCTTCAAGCTTCTGTGCTCAGTAATCACTATGTAGCATCCCTGCGCATACACTTGCTCGCATACATTGTTTATCAACAATTCCTTATTTATAAACAATTTGCCAACCACTTAATCTCCTTGATGTAATGCCCCGCCAGGAAACCCCTATGGGTTTAAATTAAAAACACTCAAATAGAGTGTAAATTTTTTTTTTTTAAATATAATTAAGTGCGTTAATGAAAGGGTTACAATATTAAGATAGATTGAAGTGATCTCAAGTTATCTCTATCTAAATAACACAGCGGAAGGCTAAAACGATCCTAGGGAGTTTCCCAACGCGATTACACAACTTTACACCTAACTCAACTTGCGTCATTTGATCCATTAAACTGGATAACTTAATTACGAGGACAATGCATAGATCTTAATTACAAATGTGTTCAATGGTTTGATGTCTTATAATTTTAGGAAGAGATCATTTACTTTAGACGGTTAGGGAGCCATTGAGAAGTTATTTATTCATTGCACTTTAAATTCATAATTACATTAGGAGGTCTCCAAATGGGTTCAAGCGCCTATAAATATAACAAGGTTCATTCATTAGAGTTTTAAAATGACCATCCACACTTGACATCATCCTTTAATACTATAAATATGCTTTGCGAGATTCATTCGTTTAGGGTTATACTTCGATTAGTAAAACAAGGATGCCATCATTTGATTTTAAAATATTCACCCTCATTTGTTACCCTTTTTTTTTTTAATATTAAAAGCATGGTTGATGAGAGGAATTCATTTCTTAAGGATTAACCACAATTAATAGAGTGAAGTCCCCTCATTTGGTTTCATGCATATTCAACTAATGAGTTGTAGTGCTTATACGAAGGGTAAGTTATGAGTAGCCATAGATCTCATTTGAATTTTTTTTTTATAATGCAATAAATGGACTAACTTCATTAAGTTGGATATGCATTAGAACCCCCGAGAGCATCCTTCAATTTAAAGTATCGTTAACGAGATTACATTCATCATTTCAAGGTTTGAGTAATCAGACCATAGTGATGTTCTTCTATTAGGATTAGAATACAATTATCTTTTTGCATATCTCTTCTTATAAACGAAGTTAATATGAGATGGTACATATATTAAGATTAAGGTTTAAATAACTATACCAAAACTTCCCTTTTTAGATCCATTTCAGCATTCATAAGGGATTCGTTATTTAAGGTTACAAATATAGATACTAGTTGAGTTCACTCTTGTATAAAATAAATCTGATAAAGCATATTTGTTAGGATTAAAATGTAAACAACTAAGTAATTTCATTTGATAAAGTGAATTACAATAAACATGGCGATGTTCATTTACAAGGGTAAGATGGTAAATGCCTAAATGAGTTTCACCAATTATCAAGTTAAATTTCGGTAAGGTTGATTTGTTAAGATTAAACGTATTTGACCAAACAACTATATCTAATATATTGAAACATAATTAACATGACATTTCCCATTCTAGTTCAATCTTAGCAAGCATGAGGGATTCCTTTTTATAAGATTAACATATGGGTTTTCTAGTTGGGTTCACACAATTATATAGTTAATTTAGTGAGGATTATTGTTTTTAATTACATCATGAATTACTAAGTATATGCATCCCTTATACAACATGAATACCTAATTAAGCCCACACGGTTATCGAATTACTCTGGTGAGGTTTATTGTTACGATTAAATCGTGAAATAACTTAACAAAATTTACCCAATGCAATGAAACATAATTGACATGGCGAGGTTCGTTTACTAGGGTAAAGGACAGATATTTCTGTTATGTTCATCTTTTAGATTTCAATTTAAGAATAGTGACATAATTTTATCTTTGTTTCCTTTTTACATCCATTCCATTTATATACTTAATATCAAGATGATCCCATAAAGTAATTCTAATTAGATTTCTGCCACTATTACAATTTAAATTAACGTTACCAATTTACCTTTTTTTTTTTTTGCACTTTAATTTCTAATATTTAAATACCATGCCATATCCATAATTTACAACGTTTTATGAACTTAAATAACTACGTTTATCCATATGAAAAATGTTATACATTTAAATTTGAATTCATTTAATCTACACTTTACACCTTGCAAGATTACAGCCATTCAAGATAATCTAAAGCATAAAACAAAGAATGCTATAAACATCGCATAACACAGATATGATCTCGGAGTTCACCCCGGATGGGCTACATCTCCGGGTCTGCTCAACTGCAAGACCCCTTTGGTATTATGTTGTTAGAAATACATGATTTATGAGTCTTTTACATCTTGCCACATAGGCGAATAAAATCAATATACAACAGACACCTCGGACATTAATTACATAATGATCCCTTTTGTAATGGATCCTATTAAACACATCAAGTAAAGAAACAAAAGACAAGGATTTCTAATCCGGAGGTGCCTTAAATGGTGACTAGACCCACAAAGTAATTACAAAATATACGGGGATAATTTCGATTCAATTTTCATACTCTCCTGTACTTTAGTTTTTTTTTTCCATTTGTAAGGTTATCGGGAGATCTTAATCATTAAATTTGATAGACAGTGATTATTAAAAGAAGAACAACTTCTTGTTAAAATATATTCCATGTCGTTGGCAATGGGGTTTTGTCTCAAGGGTTTTCAAATACCGACAGTATTTGGTCTCTTCTCCAAGTTTACTCCCCTATTAGGTTTGGTTCCAAAACTATACGTGATCAATATAAATTTAACATTTCATGTCTAATGATATGTAAAAAAAAAAACAACAAATCTAAACGGCTACACAAACATCGTGATTGATACACACACACATATATATATATACATACATATATATATATATATATATATATATATAAAACAATCTTTAACGAAATAAAAATTAAATAAACTAATTTTCAATAAACTGAGCTTTTCCCACCAAAATACCCCTTTCTTTCTTTAACCTAAATATTACTATGCACATTCCTTGCATTTTAATATTCATTAATACTAAATCGATTTTTTTTTTTTTTTTTTAAAAACTAAAATAAACTATCACAAGAACAAAACGTAAAATGCCAACTTACAACCCGGGCGCTACCCACGGTAGCCGCAGGGTTTCCCTGCGAACCACCGTGGACGCAGGGAAATCCCTGCGGACACCGTGGTCGCAGGGCTTGCCCTGCGGCCCACGGTGGACGCAGGAACTCCCTGCAGCCCACTGTGGTCGCGGGGAAACTCCTTGCGAGCCACCCAAAATAAAAAAAAACACGGGGAAAGGTAGGGGGAGGAAACGGGGGAGGGGGCGGCGGCGCCAAACCCTAACCCGAAAAACCTCTCCCCTTTTTTTGGTTTTCTTCCTTTTTTTTTTGAAAATTTCTCTTGCGTTTTCCTCTTAAAAAAAAAAATCTAAAAACAAGAACAAAATCCCAATTTAAGAGCCTGAACGCCATGAACGAAATTCTGAGACAAAAATGCACACACAGTCACAGGCCCCCTTTTTTTTTTTTTTTTTTATTCTTTTCTATTTTTAACAAGCCGTTCATTCCCAGATTTATGTCAATATCTCCATTATGGAAAGAAAATGTTCCCAATCAAGCTTTAAAATCACAAATTTCATTAAGAACAAGGATCCAATTTAAGAACAACCAAACTTGGGAGGAGACTGAAAACTAAACCTCAAACTCATTCATGGATAATACCTTTTTTTTGTATTCAACAATAACTTAAAAAAAAGAGGCCCGAATCCTACCTCATAATGAAATTTCCAGGCCTGAATCTTGATGAGGAGCTTCAGCCACTCCAACCAAGCAAGAAAAACTCCATTCTTTTTCCCCCAAACCATGTTTTTTCCACCCAAAAATGACCAAAAAGCCAAGAACCCCCAAAATGTCTCCAAAACTAGGTTAAAAAGAAAAAGCCCTAATTTTTGCCCTAATTTCAATTTCGAATTTAGGGTTTTATTTCTAAAATACAATAAATGAAAATCCAAATGGGAATCATTCATTCCCTCCTTGTTCATTTTTCTTTTAAAATTTAAAAGCTTCTATTTCATATTCAACTCTAATTTAATTTACTGAAAATCAAACTTTTATATTTTATCAACTATACAAGTAAGAAGAAATAATTTCTTTTAAATAATAATAATTTTCCCTTTTCCCTCCAAATGCGAAAATGCGTAATTTATTGCTATCTCCCAAATGTCTTTAAATTTTTCCTTTCCAAAAACGCATAATCTCATTAAATTCATTATTTTAAAATTAGCTATTAAATTAACTCGCTACAACATAATAAAGCGATATTTTTAAATAAATGACTAATCTAATGCAAGAGTTTAATTTATTCTAATTTCTCGACTACAAATGCATAAAAGTTACAAATGCGTAAATGAGCACACTAACCTCAGTTAAATACCTTAAACTTGCTACAATAATAATTTAAAGCAAATCTCTTTAATTACTGATTAATCGTATAAAGAAGCTACCTATTTAAATTTCTATATCTCTAATGTGTACGTTTAATCATAATTTTAAATTTAATACTTAGGATAACAAACCTCACTTACCTCGTGCAAGGCACGCAAATTGAGGTAGTCCTCCAAATCTCTCGACATGCATCCCAATGAAAGGCAAGCTCCACGAATCCACGCACGATGCTCACCTAACCATGGCTAAGGCAAGACGAGCGTTATATGACCACTAATTCCGAATTCAAAAGATGAAAGAGCATACTCAACCTTGCAAGTTCCAAAGGAGGTGAACCTTGCCCTAAGCAGTGTTGTACCTGCAATCTCCTGCACCCATGAACTCATACAAGCATGCATATACATATACATATTCAATGAAGGCGTTAGCTCAAGATTTATCTCAAGGGTTAGGGAACAATTGCATTTACACGAAAATCGATGCAAAAGCACAATAATAAGTATGCACAATTTATTTATATTATCTAAACTACACATTGCATATCGGTTAATCTACCATTCGAGAATGCCACATAGGAAGTCAATCAAGGTTAAACGGGTTTTAAAAGTCCGACCAGGGTATGGGCATTACACTTGATCACATATCCCATGATCAATCATAGCCATCAGATCTTCAAACTTGACTAGGTTCAATGTATCCTCTAATCTGAAAATGTTTTACCCCACCTTGGAACTTGCATACATTTCTTGGAACTTGTGCTAGGGTATTGTGGTTCAATCTGAGCTGTAGATCTTCCTGTCGATTTTCCTTTGCCATAGATCCTTAACAACCTTTATACACATTGTAAAAATCATTTAATCATAACCAGCTCATCAGCTTCCTTCATTAAATAATGCTTTTATTCATTCAATGCATTCTATTATTATTCAGTTGCAACTCGATAAATACTAAACTTCACTCGGTAGACATTCTGCTTTCATTAACCGACAGTGATAACCTTAAGGTTTATCAACTTGATTCCTTAGGGTTTACCGACTAGGTTCCTTAGGGTTTACTAACTAGGTTCTTTGCTCGATAACATAGTATAGTATTAACCTTACAATCGAAAACATATGTAGGATATCAAAGCAATCTAAACATCATGATCTCATCATTGTCTAACTCAGTAATAGTTGCCCAATCAATAACTTATTCCTCCCCTTATTCATCACATTCTTTCTGTGTCTTTTACCGACATCTTTATACTCACCAAATCATACTTCTTAAGATATGGCAGCATCATACTGAATTAGAAAATCAATTTCTTGACATCAATGAAAAAATAATAATATTAAGACAGTAAACATCCTTAATCAGTTATATCCATAATCATCAACAACCTTATCAATATCCTTATTGAAATGCCAACAATCTCTTATTGTAATTGGAATGCCAACAATCTCCCTTTTTCTATTATAATGCCAATAGAGCATGTAAAATAGGCTAAGGAAGAAATCCTTAGAGGGAAGTTTGAAGACATGTGGATGATTGAAGGTGAGACCATTCAATAGTATGGAATAAGAATCAAAACCGTTGTTGGAGATATCAAGAGTGCAGGTGGTAAAATGGAAGATTCCACTGTGGTAAGCAAAGTCCTGAGATCCCTATTGCCAATCTATGCAATAAGGGTTGCTGCTATTCAGGAGCTGAGATCGATAGACAAGACTAAGGTATCCCTAGACTCCATCATTGAAAAGTTGACAGCCTATGAGCTAAATAGTTTTGATGGTAGTGTTCAAAAGATTGAATGGGCTTTTAAAGCTTCTACTGTACCATCCAGAAAAGGAAAAGAAGCTAGCACTAGTGGTGAACCAAGATAGAGAAGAGAAATGGATGATGAGGAGATTCTGATGGCATTTGAAGCTCTCCTTGCCAGGAAACTTCCTAAAGGAACCAGCAAATACAGAGGTAAGCTACCTTTGAAATGCTTTTCTTGTAAATAGATAGTACATATTGTTGTAATCTATCCTAATGACGACAACAAGGACAAACCGGAAAGGTTCAAGAAATTCAAAAGAGGAAACTAGAGAAACTATTTTGTGGAAGTTGATGAAGGTGTCATAGATGAGGAATCAGAGGATGAAGAAAATGAAGATATTGTGTTTGTTGCTATCAAGGAAGATTTGTCAGACAAGAAGGCTCTTGTCTCCCAGTTTGATAATTCCAATGAGTGGATCATTGATAGTGGTTGTTCTCACCATATGACTAGTGACTGGAGCAAGTTTCTATCCTTGGAAGAGTATGATGGTGGTGTGGTTTTCTTTGGTAATGATGCACCATGCCTAGTCAAAGGCAGAGGGTCCATCTCTCTGAATGGAAAGAGTAGTGCTGACAATGTGTACTAGGTTGATGGTCTCAGACACAATCTTCTAAGTGTTGCCCAACTAAATGATAGTGGCCTCACTCTAGAAGTCAAGAATGGAGTGTGCAAAATCAAAGGAAAGAATGGTGAATTGGTGGCCACCGGCATGCAGACCAAAGGTAACCTATTTCAGCTAAATGCAAATATAAGTACGTGTCTTATGGCTAAATTTGATGATAGCTAGATATGGCATAGGAGACTCTACCATGTAAAATTTGATAACATTGTGAATGCTAGTAAGATCAAGGTAGTTAGAGGGTTGTCAGTGCTAAGCAAACTGGATAACAACTTGTGTAAAGAGTGTCAATTGGGGAAAATGTCTTCCTCAACCTTTAAAGGTAAATATTTCACTGCTGAAAATTTGCTTGATCTTGTGCATATTGATTTGTGTGGTCCTATGAAAACTAGGAGTGTGTAGGGTGATAGGTACTTCATGATTCTCACTGATGACTCCTCAAGAATGATGTGGGTCACATTCTTGAAAGATAAGTCTAAAGCTTCTGTAAAGTTCAAAGCTTTCAGAGTGTTAGTGGAGAAGGAAAGTGGTAAAAGGATCAAGTGCCTGAGAACTGATCAAGGAGGGGAATTCACTTCCGGTGAATTCAACGTACTGTGAAGAACATGGCATCAAGAGGCAACTGTCTTCCCCCCGGACTCCACAATAGAATGGCCTAGCAAAGAGGAATAACAAGACTATGGTTGAAGCAGCTAGAACCATGTTGATTTAGGGAAAGGTAGCTCACACCTTTTGGACAGAAACGGTGAGCACTATAGTCTATACAATGAACTGGGTACTCATCAAGAAAGGTAAGGATAAAACTCCTTATGAGTATTGGACCGGTAAGACACCTGTGGTTAGCTACTTTAGAGTGTTTGGTAGCAAATGTTACATCAAGAGGAGTGAACACCAGAGCAAATTTGATGCAAAATGTGATGAGGGAATATTCCTAGGATATTCCACCAAGAGAAAAGCTCTCAATTGTTTCAACAATAGGACTCAGAGAATTATGGAAAGCATCAATGTAAGAGTTGATGAAACCTCTGAGAAAACTAAGGAAACTGGTAGTGAGCAAGTGGTAAATGAACCAGTTCTAACCTTCTAGGAACTAGTTGTCAACCAACCGAGTACTAGTAATAGTGTTCCTACACCGAAAAATGTAGATGCTGATACTGATGGAGATGAGGATGAAGAAGAAAAGCAAGAGGAATCTATCAAGACCATTCCTTAGTATGTCAAGCTGAATCATGATCCTAAGCAGATCATAGGAGATAAGGATGCAGGAATCCTTATAAGAAGAAAGGTAAAAGAAAACTCATGTATGATCTCTGAATTTGAGCCTAAATCATTCAAAGAGGCACATAAAGATGAAGATTGGATCAAGGCAATGGAAGAGGAACTTGACCAGATAGAGAAAAATGGTACATGGTCTTTGGTACCTAGACCAGAGCATAAAAATGTCATTGGTACCAAATGGGTTTTCAGAAATAAGCTGAATGAGGATAGCACAGTGTGTTAGTTCTAATACTTAATGTAAAGTACAGATGCCAATAGCTAACAAGATGAGAGGGGGGGGTGAATCATACAAACTTAAACTTCCATAAAATCAACAGATTCAACCTCGAGAACTTATACTTCAACAACTTAACCAAAAACTGTTAAACATGCAAACTTATGAACACATAATCATAATAACACTCATAACACTAGATTTAACATGGAAACCCAAATAGGGAAAAGCCACTATGGGATTTCAGACCCACTAAGCAATATACTCTTCTAGAGTATGCTTGGTTAAAAGAAAATCCTATTAAAGATTACAAACACATTTCTAGATGTGATCCGATTAAAGGATTTCCCTTAGATCTATTAGGATCTTTGTCTACCCCAACTTTAATAACAATAATACCTCTAATTGAAATCTCAATCCGAAGTTTGGACATTCATATGGTAGAGTTTACTATTCTCATGGCTGGTGTTCATTTAGTTGTCAATCCAGGAACATAAAACTTGAAATGGGTCTGCAAGATATATGCACTAAGCTCCTTGAATGATCATTCTCAATTACTGTAAGAAAGGTAGGAATAGAAATCATAAAGACTAAATGAGAGCTTTCAAAACTCTACTGAAATGAATTAATGGAAATAACAAAAATAACACCGTTCTGCCTTGGCTGTAGGAACAGTCAAAGGATCTGTTTCCAATGGCTGCAGGAACATCCCAGTCATGAACTTCTATTGCAGCTAAGTAAAAACTAACTTCAATAATCATAAACATGGGATCACTCACTAAGTGGGCCCCCTTTGATGAGTGATATCAAACTCTCAGCAAAGAACTCTTAATAGATCAGAATAACATATTTTTATTCATTTCTTTCTAAAAGACAATTACATATCCAAAAAGATAAAAATCTAGAATACGTGACAAAAACTGCTCAATCCCTTTCCATTCTGTCTAACTCTCAGAAAAGAAGGGAGATCTTATTATATAGAAAAGACAAACTACAATGGATAACTACAATTATGCCCATAAGAAAAGGTGGATCACTGTCAGATGAAGGGGATAACAAAGAGCTTGGCTGCAACCGAACCACAGTCTTTGCACGCCAAAGAGATATTTTACAGATTAAACATACACTAGAGTTAAACTCCCATGGTGAAGTACAACTACTTTGATTATTCCATAGATCGCGCTCACTTAAATCTCCTTCAATTTGACCTCCAGCTATCTGGCATGATTCTCCAGTCCTTAGGCACGAAAGAGAATTCTCCACTGCAGCATCAATTATTATCTGCACTAAAATAGAAACAATATACAAGGACATACATATGTATCTTACTTAGCTAATACATTCATTAACTCACATATGAAATCATCCTAAATAATCCACATATCACAAGGACAAACCATTTGGCTGTAGGAAGAAATTGGCATGGCTGCAGGAAGAAATTGGCAAGGTTCAAACATGATTTCTTAAGTTTAGTTTTAAAACATGGATTACATATAGTCAATTCACAATATTTTACTATCACAATGCAACCCAAAAGATACCAAAAACCTAAGAGTCTTGATAAAAAACATGTCAATACATCGACTTATCATGTCCCCCAACTTTAAGGGTTTGCTGCTCCTGCAGCAAAAGGAAAATTTCTATTTTCTGCTGAAACTCTGAAATCAACTATAGTGTTCTGTCTGGTTCCCTTGGAAGGCAAATTCCAGTAAAATCCCTTCATTTTCTCCAACCTGGACCATCTAGCTGTTTCGTCAACATCTACATCATAATTCTATTTTGTTGGTTGGCATGCCAAAAGTGGCCACATTAGGATAGGAGGCTAAAAGATTAATGGTAACCAATTATTGGATTTCTCCCTTCCTAGCTGTATGTACTTGGAGGCTCTCTATATAGTTGCATGAAAATTCTGCAATGAATAAGGTTCTCCCAGTTTTAGATGATCTCGTAGATGATTCCAGTGTTGAGGTAGTCCCTCTAGTGTTGTTGTCCTGTGGGTTTGAACTAATTGCTCAAATGCTTGATAGACTTCCTCTCTCATTGGAACTACTATCTTACTAACATAATCTCTTATTAGCAACTTTTGCCAGTCATAATACAGAACCCTAGGTGCTTCTGCTTCCCTCCTTAATGGCAATGGACAATCAAGTTCCAATTTTTCAAACTCCCTAGCTTGTGGTCCTATAATCATTTCATTTTGTATCCAAGATATTAGAGCTCTGAGATGGATATCCCCAATGTACAACAAAGGATTCCATTCTCTATCTTGGGGCATAGCATAATTATATAAATATAATTCACATAACAGGTTCTTTACAAAATGTGGGGAGGTTTGATAAGCATGGTATAATTCCTCAAGTGTTTCCAAGGATGGACTAAGGTCCCTTACTATGCGGTTTAATCTGAAATTCAGATACCGTTCTTTCAAGTGCACTGCATAAATTCTTGGGGGAGCTCTACACTGCATTATCTCAGGAATCATACCATAGATCTCTTCTACCTTAGTCTCCAATTCTTTAATTCTATTATCTTTCTTCTCAATCTCTTTTTGCTACTTATTAATTATTCCTTGCAACCTATCCTTCTCTATTTCCCATTGCCTAAAGAATGTTAAAGCAATTGATAAGCTAGTTAGGGATGAAGGAGTTTTTATGGGTCCTACCTTAGACCGTGGGATTTCTTCAATAACCTCCTCATTCTGGATTGGCATATTTCCCATGTTTTCTTCAGGTTGCTATGTAACATCATCAATTATCTCCTTAGATTGCAATGCCACTGAATCTAGATTTGCAAGCTTATCAATTACAATTTCTTCTCTTGCAGGATTTTCTTGAATTTCATCTTTTGTAAGGTTTTCTTGCATTTCCTTCTCTGCAACATCTTCTTCTTCTAAAGTGTCTACTACAATGACCTCTGCTGGCTTACTCACTAGTTGAGTTTTCTATGTCCTTCTTCTTGTTCTCCTAATATACACTTTTGAAACAGACATAGGAGTTTTGTTTTTACTCAACGCCTCTTGGCTGTAGGAGCAATATGCACTTCCTGTGGCTAAATAACAAATTCTTCACCTGACTCCTCCTTTTCTAATTCTTTTCCTTCCCTCTGCAAAACAGGTGAACCTCCTTGAAGAGAGGTAGAGGGTTGTCCTTCAATTGGCTCTACTTCAATATTTTCTTCTAAAATCATTGCAGCTCCTTCAGCAACCAGCAAACCCTCATCTTCACTAGAAAAACCTTCTGCAACTATCCCTTCTTGAACTGGTGGATTATCTTCAATAGGGGTTTCATCTACCCTAAATTGCATAATATCTTCAAACACACCCCATTCCATCTATGAAACATCTCTCAGGGACCATTGTACCAGCAAATTCACCAGTCCATGATGGCTAACAGAGCGATTTCCATATTTTTTAGTCTCCTTAGCACTTATAGAAATGAGATGATACAAGAAATTTGGGACATTAACTCATCGGTCATGATGCAGATGAATGAGTAGCTTGAAGTGAGGTGAGTGGAGATTTGAATATGTCCTTCACAGGTGATATATTTCATGATATACAGAGCTACCTGAGGCCAATGTGCTAGCAAATAAACCCTTCTAGTCCCTTGCCTATCCACCATTAAAGGTTTGTCTATAGAAATTGTGAACTTTGCCCTAGCACTCCTTGAATCCTTCGATTCTGGAAAGAGTTCTCCTTCGTGTAGCAACCCTGTGACCTCTGCAATTCTCTGATCTGTAGCAATTACCCTCAACCCCTTAATTGTAGCTTCTCCTTCATCAAAAGAATGCATACATTCCGTATCTATTTCATCATTAAAATCCCTAATCTTCAAGAAATACTCCAGCCAGCTGTGGTTTTGGAAATAATGCACATAGACAACATCCTGCAGCAACCCTTCATATACAGTCGGTCCATGGTGAATCAGATCACCTCCCATCTTTTACTCTGATACTTCCATAGCTTCACTAAAATGTTTGATAGATTCACAAAAGCTAAAATCTACATATCTAAAATTTGGCGGCAGAACTTATTATTCACTTGCATGAAATAATAATCATCATAAGTAATGTCAGTTAGGAAATCAGTTCAGGATAATAAATCTTACTTGAAAAAAGGACCATAAAGTACCCCCCCCAACTTAACCTAGCACGTGTCCACATAGGGTGACGAGATGTCAAGTTTGAAGTGGATTAAAATAGGATTAAAATCATAATGAACTAATAAATGCAAAATTAAAATAAAGTACAATATACATGTACCTGCAATTGGGCAAAAATGATGGTGAAATGAAATGAAGTGATAGATAAGAAAGTGGGATGGAATGTAGTGGATGGAAATTTATGTACAGAGAACAATATTTCACATGGAAATATTTGATTATGATATGGTAAATAAGTTCACTGCAAAAGCTACAGGAACATCACCTTTATTAACATGCCCAAGTGCAACAGGAAGCTCATGAATTGTTACTAAATCATTAGTAGTTGCTGAAGGAATATCACCAGTTGCTGCAGGAACATCACCAGTTGCTGTAGGAACTTGTATTTCTTTTTGAGCAAACTACTGCAAAAAGTCTTCTCTAGTAGCCGGCTTGTGATAAAGTCATAGTTGGTGTCCATTCACTAAAAGTTTGAGTCGAACATGATCTATTGTGGACAACCAAACTGCTCCATTGTGAAAAAATTCTTCTATCTCATAAAGACCCAACCACCTTGTTTAGAGTTTTCCCTTAGCATCCTTATATCTAGAATCATACAAGAGTGCCCAATCACCAACTTTGAATTTCTTTTCTCTGATATATTTATCATGCCATCTGGCTCTTTGGTTTTGAATCAACTTTGTTTGTTGAACAACTATTTTTCTCCATTCATCTAAAGCATTTAACTATTGAATGCGTTCCTTTTGTGCTTTAGATAATGTCATATTCAGATGTAAGGCTGTTCTCAAGGTTTTATGCTCAAATTCAATAGGCATCATTACTGTTTTGCCATAGACCATCTCAAAAGGTGTGAATCCAATTGGTGTTTTCCATGTTGTTCTATATGCCCAAATTTCCTTTGAAAGCCGATTAGACCAATCCTTCTTATGGATAGACACTATTTTTGTAAGAACACCCTCAAGTTCTCTGTTGGTAACCTCTACTTGACCATTAGACTGTGGATGGTATGGAGTAGATTTCCTATTTCTTATATTATATTCATTGACCAAAGCTTTTATCAATGTTGATGTAAATTGAGGTCCCTGATCTAAGACAATTTCCTTGGGTACTCCATACCTTGTAAATATTTCCTCATATAGAAACTCAGCTACCTTATTATCTCTTGCATGTTGCATAGCTCTAGCTTCTACCCATTTTGTCACATAGTCTGTACATACCAAGATATAAGATTTGCCATTAGAAGGTGGATCAATGGGGCCAACAAAATCTAATCCCCATTTATCAAATGGTGTAACAGATATTTGAGGATATAGAGGCATTTCATCAGATTTTGTAGGTCTGCCCATTCGATGACACCTGTCACACTTCCTTGTGTACTGAGCTGCTTCCTTGTGTAGTGTAGGCCAATAATAACCAGTATTGAGTATTTTCAATGCTGTCCTTTTGGCAGCAAAATGACCTCCACAGGGTTCATCATGACATGCATGCAAGATGTCATATGTTTCATCTTCTCTGACACATCTTCGCATAACTTGATCAGGTCCAGTATAAAATAGATAATCAGCAATCCATAAAAAATTAAAACTTTTTTCAACTAACAACCTTCTTTCCTTAGGAGAGAAAGAAATTGGCATCTTAGCTACAACTAAATAGTTGGCAATATCAGCATACCAAGGAGTATGAGCCTGTATGAGAAACAAATGCTCATCTAGAAAAGTGTCATCCATCATTGTAGAGTCTTCCTGCAATTGAAGACGTGAAAGATAATTTGCAACAACATTAGAATTCCCTGGCTTATCAACAATTGTGATATCAAATTCCTGCATCAACAATAACTAGTGAGCAAGTCTACCAGTGATTGATGGCTTATTCATAAGATATCTAATTATAGTATGATCTGTATGCACAAATATTGGATACCCTATAATATAGTGTGTAAACTTGTTAAGGGCATATATGACAGCTAGAATTTCTTTTTCAGTAACTGTATAATTCAATTCAGGGCCTTGCAAATTTTTGCTGATATAATGTATGGCATTTTCCAACTTGTCAACTTTTTGTCCTAACACTACTCCTATAGCATAATCAGATGCATCAGTATGAATTTGAAATGGTAGAGACCAATTAGGTCCTTTAAGAACTGGTGCCTGAGTTAAGGCATGCTTAAGCTTTAAAAAAGCTTCATTGCATGCTGAGGTCCATTTAAATTCTACATATTTAGTAAGCAGTGTATATAAGGGACTTGCAATTTTACTAAAATATTTAATGAACCTTCAGTAGTATCTAGCATGGCCAAGAAAACTTCTCACATCTTTCTACTTGACAGGGTCATTAATTTGCTAAATAACCTCAATTTTTGCTTGATCCACTTGTATACCTTGTACAAATATATGATGACCAAGGACTATTCCTTCTTCCATCATAATAAAACACTTTTCACTATTTAGAGACAAGTTGTAGTCTTCACACCACTGCAAAAAAAATTTCAAATTATCTAATGCTTGATCAAATTCAGAACCATAGGTTGTAAAGTCATCCATGTAAATTTCCATTATATCTTGAGAAATATCAGAAAAAATACTGATGACCACCCTTTGAAAAGTGGCTGGAGCATTACACAACCCAAAAGGAAGAACAGAATATGCATAAGTGCCCTATGGACAAGTAAATGTTGTTTTCTCCTAATCCTCAAGAGCTATTTGTATTTGATTATAGCCACTAAATCCATCTAAAACTGAAAAATATTTCTTACCAGCAAGAGAATCCAATACCTGATCTACAAATGGTAGTGGAAAATGATCCTTCCTTGTGGCTAGGTTCAAGGCTCTATAATCAACACATACTCTCCATTTGCCTCCTTTCTTAGGAACTATCACCAAGGGTGATACCCATTGACTATCAGAAATAGGATAGATAAATCCAGCTTTCAACAATTTCTGCAATTCCTCTTTAACTATCTCCTTCAGGGTAGGATTGACTCTTCTTTGAGGTTGTCTGAGGGTACAACACTTATCCTTTATATAAATGTGATGTGTACAAACTGCTGGATCAATTCCATTCATATCCTTGTAATCTCATGCAAAGGCATTTCTATGGAGTTTTAGCAAGTCTACCAAGCTATTCTTTTGAGTATCTGCTATATTCTTATTGATGTTCAAATATTTATTCAGTGCAACCTCTATCTTGACGGTAAGATCAATCTTATTTATATTAGAAACATGAGAATATGACAACTCCTGCGGCAATACGGTATGCAAAATATCAGTGGATGCAGGAAAATCCAATCCTGCAATATTCGGAACCAGATCCTACAATTCTCTATCTTCTATTAATTCATTTGTAAGAACCTTATAAATGATTGATTCCTCATCATATAACTGCATGAGTGGTACTCAATTAATCATCATAAGATGATTAATAGAATATATTTGTTCAGATTCCTCTCCCAAAATAGGCCAAACAACCTGCTGCTACTCAAGCTGAGGTTGTGCAGGGGAATACAAAGCCAATGTTTTTGTGGAACTGCCATCTGAAATAGTAATGTCTCCCGATCTACACCCAATATATGCATCTACTGTGGTAATCCATGGCCTTCTCAAAATGACTAGATATCCCCCCAATGTTGCTTTTGGGGATAAAATCATAAAGTCTGCAAGGTATTCCCAGGAATCTAGTATGACCACTGTATCTTCTATCATACCATCAAGTTTTACTGCAAAGCCATCAACAAGTTGAAGAACTGTAGGTGTAGCCCTTAAACTATCTATCTCTAGATGTTTCATTATGTCCCTTGTCATTACATTAATGGCTGCCCCTAGATCAATTAAAACATTCTTTATTTGATTGCCATTAATGATTATAGTCACAACAGGACTGCCTGGATCAGAATACTTTGGAATAGCAACTTTTTCCAACATAATATCAACTAATTGACCCATAACATGAACTGTTTGTGGATCCTTTTTCTTTCTGCTAGTTTCTTTAGGCATGCCCCTCTCAATGCCTTACCATATATTGGAACATCCTTTATTGCTTGTAGCAATGGAATTTTAACACAAATGTGCTTCAGTTGATCAAGAATATCAAAGCCTTGTTGCTGTTTAGTTGAAACTTCTTTGTCGATCAATCTTTGGGGAAATGGTGGTAATATTTGATTCTGAGGTATTACATCATTAGGATCAGAGGTTGGCTGCTCTTTTGGTACCTCAATAATAATTGGCTGAGAGGGACTAGGCAGGGTTGTTCCAGATTGGAGGTGAATATCATCTAGTGATAAAGAATAGGCTGGGTATTGGTTAGTATCAGTTGAATAAGCTTGTTGTTGTTGCTGAGATTTAATATTTGGATTAGGCAATGGTTGAGTAGGCAGCTGTGTTGGCTTGGGAGGTGGTGCTATGGCTATAGGAGGTGGCATTAAAGCAGGAAGTTGTGGCTACTGAGTAGGAGGCTAATATCCAGAAGATTGGGATGACCATGATGGGTTTCCCCTCCATGGAGAGGTAGGTTGCCAATTCCCTTGAAACTGGTTCCTTGCACCTTGAGGTGGATACCAGTTTCCCTGTGGCTGCTGCCATTGGGGTATCTGATTAACAAATTGTTGTCCTTGGCCTTGTGATCCATACCAATGTGGATAATTACCAAAATTTTGAGAATACTGTGGTTGCCATTAGTTATTTGGTGCATAAGAACTAAAACTATAACCAGAAAAGGAAAGTGGATCAGGTGGCATATCTTGTCTTGGAAAATTTGGTCTTCTCTAAGAAACATAGAAGACTTGTTCATCCTCCCCTTGAATTGGTTTCAAATCAGGTACTTCAACATTTGCAACCATCTTACATCTACAATCTTTCTTCCGCTTCTTACAATGAGGACATAATTCTGCAAGAAATGCATCAGCTTCCTCATGCTTCTTCTTAGCTGCCAATGTATCCAACTGAGTAGCCATATTATTTATAATGTCCTCCTTGAAATGTTTTAACAAATGACTAAGTTCCAACCTAGAAACTCCATTTCCAGATGATGATGATGGGGCTCCTGGCTTAAATCTCCTATTCTTCTTAGAAGTGGATCTGGAATACTTCTTGCAAATTTGTTCTATTTCAGCCCAAGTAGATTGTGTAATGTCACCCACCCCATGAGATCTAAGGAATTAGTGCATTCATCACTGATACCTTTCAAGAATATCAATTTGAGGGAATCTTCATTCAAATTACTATGCTTGGACTTCTTGACACTAAACAAAAACCTTTCCAGATAATCCTCAAGGCTCTCATCTTCAATTTGTGTCATCCTAAAAATATTATCCCCATGTCAATCAATGCCTCTACAATAATCTTTATATTTTGCAAGAAACAACCATTTCATCTCATCCCATGTATTGATTGTGCTACTACCCAAGCTCATGAACCATCTCAAGGATGACTCCTTCAAAGTGGCTGAAATTTTTTTGAGTCTATGGGCATCTGTAGTATAGTCAAAACTCCTATAGAGAACATCAAACTCAAACAAAAATGTATCCAGATCCTCTATAACCAACCCATAGAACTTAGGAAGTGAAGATGCTAGAATGTTCTTGAGGTTAGCATTATCATGCTGGTTAGAGATGGGAAACTCAAATGTTGGACTAGGTGGTGGTGGTGGATTATTTCTACCAAGAGGTGGGTTCCCTTGCATTGGACTTATGGGGGTTATTACAATAGGCAACTCTTCTTCTTGTGGATCAAAAAGGAGTTGAAGACTATCTTCTGGAAATGCAGACTCAGGGTGATTCAAATTTTGTGGGACTTGATACAACTTAGAAAAAGGGTTTATATCTGAAGAACTATCTTCTATTTAGGTAGTATGAGTGGGTAAAAATCTACCTCTGGCATCTCTTCTTCGATTATGCATGCAATTTCATGAAATTCAAACAACTAACTAGAAACTAAAATAATCATAAAAGGCTCTTAGCTTGACACTATCCCCGGCAATGATGCCAAAAATGTCTACCCCAACTTTAATAATAATAATACCTCTAATTGAAATCTTAATCCAAAGTTTGGACATTCATATGGTAGAGTTTACTATTCTCATGGCTGGTGTTCATTTAGTTGTCAATCCAGGAATGTAAAACTTGAAATGTGTCTGCAAGATATATGCACTAAGCTCCTTGAATGATCATTCTCAATTATTGTAAGAAAGGTAGGAATAGAAATCATAAAGACTAAATGAGAGCTTTCAAAACTCTGCTAAAATGAATTAATGGAAATAATAAAAATAACACTATTCTGCCTTGGCTGCAGGAACAGACAAAGGATCTGTTTCTAGTGGTTGTAGGAACATCCTAGTCATGAACTTCTACTGCAACTAAGTAAAAACTAACTTCAATAATCATAAACATGTGATCACTCACCAAGTGGGCCCCCTTGGATGAGTGATATCAAACTCTCAGCAAAGAACTCTTAATAGATCAGAATAATATATTTTTATTCATTTCTTCCTGAAAGATAATTACATATCCAAAAAGATAAAAATCCAGAATACATGACAAAAACTACTCAATCCCTTTCCATTCTGTCTAACTCTCAGAAAAGAAGGGAGATCTTATTATATAGAAAAGACAAACTACAATGGATAACTACAATTATACCCAAAAGAAAAGGCGGATCACTATCAGATAAAGGGGATAATAGAGAGCTTGGCTGCAGGAACTATGGATCTGTAACCGAACAACAGTCTTTTCACGCCAAAGAGATATTTTACAGATTAAACATGCACTAGAGTTAAAATCCCATGGTGAAGTACAACTACTTTGATTATTCCATAGATCACGCTTGCTTGAATCTCCTTCAATTTGACCTCCAGCTATCTGGAGTGATTCTCCAGTCCTTAGGCACGAAAGAGAATTCTCCACCACAGCATCAATTATTATTTGCACTAAAATAGAAACAATATACAAGGACACGCATATGTATCTTACTTAACTGATACATTCATTAACTCACATATGAAATCATCCTAAATAATCCGCAAATCATAGGGACAAACCATTTGGCTATAGGAAGAAATTGGCAAGATTCAAACATGATTTCTTAAGTTCAGTTTTAAAACATGGATTACATATAGTCAATTCACAATATTTTACTATCATAATGCAGCCCAAAAGATACCAAAACCCTAAGAGTCCTGATAAAAAACATGTCA
This sequence comes from Cryptomeria japonica, assembly GCF_030272615.1. Lineage (NCBI taxonomy): Eukaryota > Viridiplantae > Streptophyta > Pinopsida > Cupressales > Cupressaceae > Cryptomeria > Cryptomeria japonica. The sequence goes on from NC_081405.1 coordinate 445,667,918, forward strand.
ATGCACCGACTTATCAATCTTCACTTTGTTAGAAGTGACCTTGTCAAAGGATTTCAAACACTTACTTAGAATGTTACCTTGCTAGAGGGTTTACATATAATACTGTTAAGTCCACTTGGTTAAGATATTTTCTGTCACTTACAAAATAACAGTAATAAAAATCTATTTGCAACTTCACATCTAAAATGCTAAAGCAGATTCTTATTTGCTTAAAATAATATAGTCATAGGACTGTATCTTGTGCTTCTACTGGGCTTTCTACTCTGTTATTCAAACAGGTCTTCAAGCTTCTGTGCTCAGTAATCACTATGTAGCATCCCTATGCATACACTTGCCCACATACATTGTTTATTAACAATTTCTTATTTATAAATAATTGCTAACCGCTAAATCTCCTTGATCACATTTCCCATGATCAATCTTAGCCATCAGATCTTTAAACTTGACTAGGTTCAATGTATCCTTCCGATCTGAAAATGTTTTACCTTACCTCAGGACTTGCATTCTCTTCTTGGAACTTGCATAAGGTTATTGTAGTTCAATCTGTGGTATAGATATTCCTGCCGATTTTCCTTTTCCATAGATCCTTAACAAACTTCATACACGGCATACCAATCATTTATACATGTCCAGCTAATCATTGTCCTTCATTAAATAATGCTTTTATCCATCCCATGCGCACTATCATAACTCGGTTGCAACTAGGTAAATACTAAACTTTACTCAGTAGACATTTCACCTTTATTAACTGATATCGATAACCTTAGGGTTTACTGACTAGGTTCCTTAGGGTTTACCAACTAGGTTCCTTGCTAGGTTGCATAGTATAGTATTAACCTTACAATCAACAACATATGTAGGATATCAAAACAATCTGAACATCATGATCTCATCATTGTCTAACTCAGTAATAGTTGCCCATTGAATAACTTATTCCTCCCTTTATTCATCACCTTATTTTTGTGTCTTTTATTGACATCTTAATTCTCTTCTAATCAATCTTCTCAAGATATGGAAACATCATACTGAATCAGATAATCAATTTCTTGACATTAATGACAAAATAATTTTATAAAGATAGTTATCATCCTTCTTCAGTTATAACAATAATCTTCAACAACTTTCTCAATATCCTTATTGAATATCAACAATCTTTCTTACTGTAATGCCAACAATCTCCCCCTTTGGCATTGATGGAAAAACTAACAATTAAATGGTAATACCAACAAGATATTCAAATTGAGTCAAATTCAGATTGCTATTAAACTTCTCCTGTTATCCTTGATTTGTTGTCTTCTGAAGTCTTCTCCATTTTTCAATAGGCTTCTGAGCTATTGACTTGCATTTAGTCTTCTCCATTTTTGCAATCTACTCCCCTTATCATTAGTCTTCTATTATTTCCATCATTCAGGGCTTTATGATGCAGTCAACCATTTAGTCTTCTCCCCCTTTGACAACAATGCCAAAAAGTAAAAGAACTAAATCATGATTTCTTCCTCTGTGAAGTGATTTGCCTTGCTGTGTAACATCTCAGTCTCAGTCAGATCAACTTGTCTCTATTCATTTTTTCCCACACACCTTTAGGTGACCTCCTAAGTGTGTAAATCAGCATCAATCCACACATAATATTCTATAGATTCATCGAATTGATGCTTTCACCAAACTCGGTCAGTGAGTAGAAGATAGGGGTAGGACCCCTAACTTGCTTCTGAGATACTCAAAAGTGTCCCTTGGTAGTGGCTTTGTGAAGATGTCTGTTAATTTCTCCTTTGAACTGATATATTCCAGCACAACTTTCCTCTCTTGAACTTCTTCTCTGAGATAATGATACTTTATAGATATATGCTTTGTCTTAGAGTGCATCACTAGATTCTTTGAAATGTTAATGGCACTAGTATTATCATAGAATATAGTTACTAGCTTGGTAACTTTCTCATTTATACCTTCCAACAGTTGTTTGATCCATGTTATATTGGTATTGTTCAATGCTGCAGCAACATATTCAGCCTCTGCCGTAGATTGAGAAATACATCCTTGTTTCTTGCTAAGCCAACTTACTAGTCTTTCTCCCAAAAAGAAAGCTCCACCACTTGTGCTTTTCCTATCATCTATGTTGCCTGCCCAATTTGCATCAGTATAAACTTTTAAATCAGAATTATTCCTCTTTTCATATACTAGGCCATAATCTTCAGTGCCTCTCAGGTATCTAAAAATTCTCTTGATTGCTATCATATGGGTTTCCTTGGGATATGTAGAGAATCTTGCTACAATACCTACTGCATGTGCTATATCTGGTCTACTATGCATAACATATTGCAATTTTCCAATAATAGATCGGTAAAGTGTTTCATCAACAGATGCAGATTCATCATTCTTTGATAATTTATAGTTAGTAGTCATAGGAGTATTTACTAGTTTAGAATCCTCCATTCCAAATTTCTTCAATATTTTCTTTATATACTTGGATTGAGTAATGAAAATCTCATCTTTCATTTGCAATATCTATAAACCTATAAAATACTTTATCTCATCGATTAGTGACATCTCAAATTCTTTGCACATTTCATTTCCAAAGTTCTTGCATAAGGAGTCATTACCACAAAATATAATGTCATCAACAAATATGGCTGAGATCAGTATTCCATTGTCCTCATCTTTCTTCATGTACATATTGTTGTTTTTACTTGTCCTTATAAAACCAATCTTGATTAAAGAAGAGTGCAATCTTTCATACCATACTCTAGGTGCTTGTTTTAGACCATATAAGGCTTTGTTTAGTTTGCATACATGATCTTTACTTCTGTCTTCAACAAATCCTTCAGGTTGTTCAATGAAAACTTCTTCTTCTAGTATACCATTCAAAAATGCAGATTTAACATCCATTTGATAGACCTTGAAATTTTTGAAAGCAACATATGCCAACAATGTTCTTACTCCCTCAAGTCTAGCCACAGGTGAAAAAGTCTCACCATAATCTATTCCTTCTTCTTGAGCATAGCCTTTGCAAACTAGTCTTGCTTTGTTGTGAATGACCTCACCTTTTTTATTTAGCTTGTTTCTAAAAATCCACTTAGTACCAATTACATCTTTTCCTTTGGTCTTGGGATTAGTGTCCATGTGTCATTCTTCTTGATTTGATCAATTTCTTCTGTCATAGCATTTACCCAATCTTTACTGTTAATTCCTCTTTTACCATTCTCGGTTCAAATTTAGAAATCAGACATGTGTTCCATCTTTATTTGTTTCTTGTCATCACTGGATCATCTTTATCTCCTATAATCTGACTTGATGCATGATGTCTTCTGACATATTTGGCTAATATAGGCTCGGTAGGTTCTGTATGATCTTCTTCATCACTTGGTAACTAGACATTATCTTCATTTTCTTCAGCAGCTTTCTCGGTAGGACTTCTTGGTTGAACATAATCAAATTCTTCATAATTTTCTGGTTCTTTGAAATTTCCTTCGTCATTTCTTTTTGCAAATTCATCAATTTTCACATTTGCACTTTCCACTATTTTGTTAGATGATTTGATCAGACATTTAAATGCTTTACTTCTAGAAGAATAACCAAGAAATGTTCCTTCTTCACTTTTCTGATCAAACTTTCCATTTCTGTCATCTTTGTGAATCCAAAGATTTTAAAGTAACTTACATTAGGTTTCTTGTCATACCAGATCTCATATGGTGTCTTCATAGTTCCTTTCTTCACTTGAACTCGGTTCAGGGTGTAAACTACAGTGTTGATTGCTTCTCTCCAAAATGTTTGAGGTACCCTTTTTTCTATCATCAGGGTTCTTGCACAATCCACAATTGATCTATTTCTTCTCTCGGCTATTCCATTTTTCTGAGGTGTTCTTGGTGCAGATACTTGCCTCTTTATACCATGATCATTGCAGTATAAGTTAAATTCATCAGAAGTGAATTCTCCTCTATCAGATCTAAGACATTTCAGTTGTCTTCCTGTTTCATTTTCAACTCTTGACTTGTACCATTTGAACATTTGAAAAGATTCTAATTTTTCTTTTAAAAACATAACTGACATCATCCTTGAGTAATCATCCACAAATAATATGAAATATTTATCACCATAATAACTTTGAACTTTCATAGGACCACAAAGATCAATGTGTACTAGATCTAAAATTCCTTTATAAGTGTAGGACTTACTTGTAAAGCTTGATCTTGTCATCTTACCCATCTGGCATCCTCGACACATAGCATTCTCTGGTTTTTCAAGACTTGGTAGACCTCTTACTCGGTGCTTCTTACTTATTTTAATCATATTATCAAAATTTACATGACAAAACCTTTTATGCCATAACCAGGTATCATCTATCTTTGCATAAAGACACTTGTTCCAAGTTGAGTCAAGATGAAATGTATTACCTTTTGTTTGTGTCCCGATAGCAGCTAACATTCCATGTTTGTCATGAACTTTGACAATTCCTTTCTAAAATTCTATTCAGTATCCTGTATTGTTTAACTGTGCTAGACTCAACAAATTGTATTTCAAACCTTCAACCTAGTATAGATCATCACATTTAGCATTGTCAAGAAGTGTTATAGATCCTTTACCTTTTATCGGACATGGTGCATCATTACCAAATCTTACATAGCCTCCATCATAGTCTTCTAATTTAACAAACTTGTGTTTATCACCTGTCATATGATGTGAGCATCCACTGTCTATGATCCAAGAATCATTATTATTTATGTGAGATATTAGGGGTTTTTCTTCATACCTTTCCTCATCAGATCCATCTTTAATAGCCACATAAACAACTTCCTCAGTATCAGTTTCATCAGATTTGTCATTGTTGGATTCCTCATCTGCTACTAGACATGTCTTTCTATCTCTCCTTCTGAAGTCTTGGTGTCCTTTATATTGGTTATCTTTTTGCCTATTATCTTGGTATTCTCTCTTTTCACTAGATTCTTTGTCAGGGCAGTTAGAAGCCATATGTCCTATTTTATCACAACTGAAACATTTTAAAGGTAGCTTTCCTTTATACTTACCTTTTCCTCTTGGTAACCTTCTAGCTAATAATGCTTCAAATTTTTCTTGCTTCTTGATTTCCTCATACAATTTGTGCACTTTTTCCATGTTCTTGTGAAATCTTTCACTTGCTCCACTGTGATCCCCTTTAGAGTACTTACTCATTCTATCATTGTAATCATCAGATTCACCAATATGAAAAGAACTCAATGTAGATTCTACTTTATTTACCGAAGACCCACTATTATCAAAATTACTTAACTCAAATGCATGTAGCTTACCAATAATAGCACACAAAGAAACTGGCATGTTAGGTACAAACATCAATTCATTGATTGCAGAGACTTGAATAGCATAAGCTGGTACAAGGGTTCTGAACAACTTACTTGTTATATCCTTTTCTTCAATAATTCCACCTGCTCCTTTAATTTGATTGACAATCTCCTTTAGTCTTGTACTATATTGGATTATGTTCTCACCTTCATTCATCCTCATGGATTCAAGTTGTTCTCTTAGACTATCTACTTTTTCTCTTTGAACATGTTCATCACCTCCATACATAGATATGAGCTTAGTCCACATTGCTTTTGCATCATTGCAGCCTTCTAGATCATTAAACTCTAAGTCAATCAATGTTGATGTTATTTCAATCATAGCTTGAATATATTCTTACTTTACATTAATCTCTTCCAAGGTCATAGGGTTGGTGCTCGGTGCAATGTAATCATTTTCTAGATAATATGTTGCCTATTCTCCAATTCTTGATAAATGTAGTTATTTCCTTTTCTGCCATGTGGAGAAACTTGACATGTTCAGCTTCGGTGCATCCCTTTTATACATCTTCAGATCTTTGCCTCAAGTACCTTTAAAATTTTTCTTTCAGAGTCCAAAGCTCTGATACCAATTGTTAGTTCTAATACTTAATGTAAAGTACAAATTCCAATAGCTAACAAGATGAGAGGGGGGGGGGTGAATCATACAAACTTAAACTTCCATAAAATCAACAGATTCAACCTTGGTAACTTATACTTCAACAACTTAACCAAAAACTATTAAACATGCAAACTTATGAACACATAATCATAATAACACTCATAACACCAGATTTAATGTGGAAACCCAAATAGGGAAAAACCACTATGGGATTTCAGACCCACTAAGAAATATACTCTTCTAGAGTATGCTCGGTTAAAAACAAATCCTATTAAAGATTACAAACACATTGCTAGATGTGACCCAGTTAAGGGATTTCCCTCAGATCTGTTAGGATCTTCACTTTGTTAGAAGTGACCTTGTCAAAGGATTTCAAACACTCACTTAGAATGTTACCTTGCTAGAGGGTTTACATATAAGACTGTTAAGTCCACTCGGTTAAGATATTTTCTGTCACTTACAAAATAACAGTAATAAAAATCTATCTGCAACTTCACATCTAAAATGCTAAAGAAGATTCTTATTTGCTCAAAACAATCTAGTCATAGGGCTGTATCTTGTCTCTCTGCTGGGCTTTCTACTCTGTTATTCAAATAGGTCTTCAAGCTTCTATGCTCGGTAATCACTATGTAGCATCCCTGTGCATACACTTTCCCACATACATTGTTTATTAACAATTTTTTATTAATAAACAATTGCTAACCGCTAAATCTCCTTGATCACATTTCCCATGATCAATCTTAGCCATCAGATCTTCAAACTTGACTAGGTTCAATGTATCCTTCCGATTTGAAAATGTTTTACCTTACCTCGGGACTTGCATTCCCTTCTTGGAACTTGCATAGGGTTATTGTTCAATCTGTGCTATAGATCTTCCTGTCAATTTTTCTTTGCCATAGATCCTTAACAAACTTCATACACGGCATACCAATCATTTATACATCTCCAGCTAATCTTTGTCCTTCATTAAATAATGCTTTTATCCATCCCATGCGCACTGTCATAACTTGGTTGCAACTTGGTAAATACTAAACTTTACTCGATAGATATTTCACCTTTATTAACCGATATCGATAACCTTAGGGTTTACCGACTAGGTTCCTTAGGGTTTACCAACTAGGTTCCTTGCTTAGTTGCATAGTATAGTATTAACCTTAAAATCAACAACATATGTAGGATATCAAAACAATCTGAACATCATGATCTCATCATTGTCTGACTCGGTAATAGTTGCCCACTGAATAACTTATTCCTCCATTTATTCATCACATTCTTTCTATGTATTTTAGTGACATCTTAATTCTCTTCTAATCAATCTTCTCAAGATATGGCAACATCATACTGAATCAGATAATCAATTTCTTGACATTAATGACAAAATAATGTTATAAAGATAGTTATCATCCTTCTTCAGTTATATCAATAATCTTCAACAACTTTCTCAATATCCTTATTGAATATCAACAATATTTCCTACTGTAATGCCAACATAGTGATTAGGAACAAAGCTAGATTGGTGTGCAAAGGATATGCTCAAGAAGAAGGAGAAGACTATGGAGAAACCTTTGCTCCTGTAGCCAGATTGGAAGGAGTTCGTATGCCTCTTGCAGCTTTTAAAGGTTTCAAAGTATATCAAATGGATGTAAAATTTACATTCCTAAATGGTGTACTTGAAGAGGAGGTGTATATTGAGCAACCAGATGGGTTTGCCCTATCTGAAGATAGTGACATGGTATGTAGGCTACATAAAGCCTTGTGTGGTCTAAAGCAGGCACCTAGAGCATGGTATGAATGTCTGCATTCCCATCTTGTGAAGATTGGATTTGAGAGAACAAGTGAAGATAGCAATATCTATTTGAAGTCTGAAGGAGATCAGATCCTGATCTGTGAGGTATTTGTTGATGACATTATCTTTGGTGGAGATGACAAGATGAGTCATGAGTTTGCATATGAGATGAAGAAAGAGTTTGAAATGTTACTCATAGGGGAGATTAAATTCTTCATTGGACTGTAGATCCAGTAGATGAAAGATGGAATCTTTATCACTCAGTCCAAGTATGTCAAAGAGGTGTTGAAGACCTTTGGCATGGAAGATAGCAAAACGGTTGGTACTCCGATGGTGACCGGTTGTAAACTATCCAAAGAAGATGACTCAGCATTGGTTGATGAGAAGGAATACTGATTAATGATTGGTAAGTTGCATTATGTAGTGCATAGCAGACCGAATATTGCACATGCAGTTGGCATTACTGCAAGATTCCAGAAAAGCCCAAGAGAATCCCACTTGGTTCCAGTCAAGCGGATTCTTAGGTATTTGAAGGGAACTGTTGACTATGGATTATGGTATCCATATAGCAAGGATTTCAACTTGAAAGCATACACAGATGTTGATTGGGCAGGCAATATAGACGACCAAAAAAGTGCAACTAGTGGTGCATTCTTTCTCAGTGGTAGGCTGGTCTCATGGATGAGTAAGAAGTAGAGTTGTATCTCTCAGTCTATAGCGGAAGTAGAGTATGTTGTAGCTTTCATGAACTGCACTTAGACAATTTGGATGTAGCATGTATTAAATGGCTTCAAAGTTCCTATATCTAAACCAGTAAGTATATTATGTGACAATACTAGTGCAATTAACATCTCCAAGAATCTGGTTTTACATTCTAGAACCAAGCACTTTAAGCTTAAGTATCATTTCTTGAGGGAAAAGGTTCAAAACAAAGAGATTGCATTGGAACATGTTTCCAGTAAGGAGCAGTTAGCAGACATATTCACCAAGCCTCTCCCAAAGGCTACATTTATGTACTTAAGAGGTGAATTAGGGGTGTTGCCCCTTCAGGAGGTAAACTAAAGGTATATGCTCCACATTAGTCAGGTATTGCATAGTCAAATTTTTCTTCAGGATTGATGTGTTGAAGGATGCTACTCCTCAGGGGGATCAGCCTAATGGATCAGGGAAGCTTGTGCCTCCACTTTGGCATTGTTGTGAAAGGGGGAGAAGATGTGAAGGGGAGAAGATATCTACAGAAATTGGGGGAGAAGATGTGAAGCGAAGAGATAACTTTATATATTGCCATCAATGCCAAAGGGGGAGATTGTTGGCATTATGTGAACCAGTATGAGGACATAATGACATTATATGTTGTCATTGATGTCAATATGCTGAAGAGGTGAGAACCAACATATGTGAGAACCGATATAACAGTTTGAACCAACATTTGTGCCAAAGTGAAGCGGTGTGTTTGTTCAAGGTGAACTGGCATATGGTTATGGGAACTGGCACATGGAAGCGTTGTATGACTACCGGTTGGTAGTCTCAACTTCAGGGTTTTTCGGTTGAAGTGCTTCAAGCCTGTGTGGCTCAACTGGTGACTTTGTGTGCTAAGTTAGCATTGTAATGAAGAACAGATCATGTAGCCATGTCAGCCTTGTGTGCGTGAAGGATCTTGCATGAAGGAGATTGTTCCTATCTACCTTAGGAATGTGCGAAGTCTATAAATGACAATAACGTGTGATGGGTTATCAACTACTATGAAATCAATGGAAAATAGATGATGGAGAATGTCTTGAGATTGGATCAAGACTGTTGCATTTAATGCAGTGTGCTCAATGGTCAGGATTGAACCATTTGAATTCCTTAACCTAATAGGTTTAGGGTTTAGGGTTTATGCTACTGACCTATCTGTTTTCCTATAAGGTCGATGTTGTGATTATTTCAAGGGTTGTTGGAAAAAGTTGTGTGTGTGTATCCAAGAGAAGGGATACGTGATTCTTGCCAGACTAGAGAGAAGTGATACCTACAGAGTGTAAGTGCAGAAGGTAAAGAGGAGCTTAAGCGGATCTGCATTGGCATTGAGTGTTGTTACCAGATCATTATAATACCTGTTGATCTCTAACCACCTTAATAGTTGGAAAATCCCTTAATAGGGTAGCTTTAACCGGCTTGCTATAAATCCTTTAACAAGGTGACTCAAAACCATTGAGTTCTTAAAATCTTTCAACAAGGTAACCTTTAATAGGGTTTAACCCTTAACCAGGTGATTCCTAATAGGATCAGTTCCTAACAGAACCTATTGTGTCAGTTTTTAACTAGACTAGGCTCCTAACAAAGTGAACTTCTAAAGAGTTCAAAAACAAGTTTGTGGGTATTCATCCCCACCGTGGTTTTTCCTAGTTGGGTTTCCATGTCAAAAATATGTGTGTCATGTGTGATGTCTTCTTTCTTGTGATGCTTTGTCATTTTCTGTCATGCAGTAAATTATGATTATGTTGACAAGCTATTATACTTCTGGTTCAATAGATTACCTATTCATGCATTAGGGTGAAATGGTAGTGTAGTACTGAGTTAAGTGAAAAGCTAAGTGAGTAACCGGTTTATGGTTATCTCAGTTATTCTGGGTTTTGCCGATTGTACTCTATTTAAGGACCAGTGTTAATGTTTGTCTGCCAATGCATAGTGTCTACAGACAAACCGGTTTAAGAGTGTGTTTTAGTCTGTACTGATTCATCCCCCCCTCTCAGTACCGGTTTGGTACTATTCATTCATCATTGAGTTATCACTTGCATTTTCCTACATCTCCCACTTGCATCCTAAACCCTATTCCAAATTTCTTGTAGAATCCATCTAATCCTAATCAATTAACCCAAACCCATTCATTATCCCTTTTCCCTAAATTTGAGGAGGACACTTCTCAAATTTGGAGTAAAGTCTTGAAAAGGAATTAAAGCCTTTATCCATTCAACAAGATAACTTGTTGAATACCCCCAAATTTGGAAGGACTCTTAAAAATTTGTAATCAAATTCTTCAAACCATTAATGGTTAACTAACCCTTAGTGGCATGGTTAGATACTTTTTGACTAACTTAACCTCCATCTAACCTAGGGGTCTCATCAAGCATTCATTGCTTTGACCATGGTTATCCCTTTAACCTTTGCACAAGAATTTACCCCTTGGATAAAAGCTTTATCCATTAGATAACCCTAACCTAACCTTAACCCTTACCTCCTAAGGTAACCATAAGGTCTTTGTGAGGCCCTACCCCGATTCAGTTTGACATTTTCAGTTATTTGCATATTGAGACTATTATGGATGCTTTATTTTATGCATTATGGACTTAGAACTTATATGATTCCATGATTTGGATCACACTGACATTTGTTGATGTTTTATTTCATGCATGATGATTATGAAACCTTAGATATGTTACTAGAATAGAATTACATTATGATGGTGAATGTCATTTGCAGGATTTTATTTTGATGAAAGAAAAATGATGCATATTTATGAATGGTTCATTTTTGGGAAATTATGTTGATTGCTTATGTGAAATTGAATGTGAAAACAAATGAGAAATTGAATTATTGTTGCCTAATGTATGAGTGTTGATTTGCAATGGGATCCATGTATTTGATTATGAATAATTGTGATTATTTGGAGTTACTAATGTGTTAATTGAGATGCGCAGGAAAATTATCCATGTGACCATGGAATTTAATGGAGAACCAAGCCTAGACCAACGTGCGTTTGTTAAGCCAGGAGTTGTCTATTTGGAGAGACAACACCCCTCCCCTTGTAATGTATTTTATTTGTGATGTGTATAATGCTTGAGTGTAAAATTTAAATTATATGTAATTGTGTAATCCTTCAAGAGACCAATTTTCCATGTGTAATTTTTATATTGTATTTTTGTTGTGTCACTTGACACATGTGCTGATTAAGTGTCATTGATGTTGACTTGTCTCTTGGAGGGAGTTTTGTTTCTACCAAAGCCATTCAAAATCATGAGTGTGGTCCCAAATTTGTCTTGGGTAGGGAGTCATGGGAGTGGTCAACTCAAGCTTGACCCGTAGGTAAACTTCAGTGGGGTTTCCAAAGGGTTTAATGGACTCCTAGGGTAAGTTTTTAGGCTTTTCCAAAGGTCCTAAGGGTATACCTATGGGTTAGGGGTGTTATGCAACATGTGGCTTCTCCCATGTGACTATGAAGTCACTTCAAAAAGTGGTGTTTTCAAGATGCACGAAAATTGAACTTAGAAAGTTCTTCCTAGGATAGAGAACCTTCCTTTTAGAAGTTAAACTCTCTTCCCCATCTTCTTCCACCTTTTCCCTTTCCAATTTGAGTAATGTGCAAGAGTTTGGGAAGGGCAACCAATGGGAACTCACACCTCACCCAAGGGGTTGGGAAGTGTGTGAGAGGCCTTCTTAGGAAAGAATTTGCAAACTTAGTGAGTAATCACCCACTCTCCTTTCTTGGAGATTTTGCTTGTTTTGAAAAAGTTAGTAGGAGTTTGGCATTTTTAGTGGAATTTTGGAGAAAGTTAGTGTGGAATTGGGCAGCTCATCCCCAACTAAAGTTAGCAAACCTTTTGGCAGAATAAGGTTGGTTACTTCTTTCTTCCTCTTGTTATGTTGTAAATGTTAGTTTGTGTTGTTTTGTGAAAGAAAAGAGTTGTTTGTAAGAATGTGTATTATGAAGTTTTTTTTTATTGTTGAAATGTGTAGTTTCTCTTCTTTGTATTTTGTTTGTGTTCTTGTTGTTTTGGGAGTGTCCAAGGTCTCCTATCCTTGGGAGGGTAGGAAGATCTTGGGGTGGAAGGAGTTTGACAGCCATGGGTGAGAGGCTCTCCTCATGGAGAGTGTTCTCAAGGGTGTCCTTGGTGACCCTTGATGCATAGCCTTGTGTATGCATTTGGGGGTCATAAGGGGAGTAAATATGGCCATGAGCCTTTTGGGGGGCATAAGGAATGAAAAAGTATTTTGGTTGCATTTGTGTTGCCATGAGGTGGCTTATGTTGTATTGTTTGGGCATGCATTCTCCCCATAGGTACTTGGTCCACTTCCACCCATGGAAGAGTCACCATGAAAGTGGTGAATGTGTAGCTTGGGAAGGGAAATTTGTATGAAAGTGTTTTCCTATGTTTGTGTAGAGTTTGTATGTTTGTAGCCCGTCTAGTGCTTGGTTCTCCAAGCTCGGGGGTGGCTTCTAGTAAGCCTAGGCTGGGAGGTGAGCTTCCCATGGTCAAAAAGTGTTGTTTTTGTAGGTTGCATGGGAATGGGAAAAGAAGAATCAAAGGGTTATGTTGCTGTTTTTTTGTGTTGCAGAAAAAGAAATGTTTTTAAGAAAATATAGAAAAGAAAGGAAAGGAGCTAGGTTGTATTATCTTCAAGAAAAGAGGATTGTGTATCCAATGTTAGTATGTTAAGGAAGAAGTTAGTCAATGATGCATTAAGTAAGGCAATGTATGCCCATTCCATGGAAAGGAAAATGCAAATGTTTTATTGCCAAAATTTATGTATTTATGTTTATTTTGTATCCACTATTATTTTGCATCTACCTTGCTAGAGAAAATTATAAAGTCTTTACTTAGTTGCAAATGAAGTGAGTAATGCATTAGAATGCAAGTAGGATTTCATGTTTCAAAGGAAGAGAAGGAAAAGCTTTTATTTCCTTGTATTCTGCAATTAAAAGAAATCAGGTTGCTATAAATTTAAGTGAAAACAGTTCTTTTTTTTTATTTAATACTGCAAAAGAAATTTATTAAAATGTCTTTTTCATATGTGTAGTCTTATCTATTGGACTTGCCAAATAAGATGTATTCTCCCTACTTAATGCAGAAAATGAAAACTTGTTACAGCAGTTTATTTCTTTCAAAAAAAAAATATATATATGTAGCATTTAGTTTAGTATTTTAATGTCAAGGAAGGATTAAATATGGAGGAATTCCCTTAAATGTACTTTGTAGATTATTCACAAAAATAATATGTTTCCCATGAAAGCTCATATGAGTTATGACTTTTAAAAAGAAAAAAAAATATGCTTACTTGTGTAACTCTTAACCATATACAAATATATATATATATATATATATATATATATATATATATATATATATATATATATACCTTATAAAAAAGAAACCTGCAAAAATATAAATATACAGACTGAAAACAAACATGTTTTATTGTTGATTCTGGTTGCACCTATAGATCCCAAAACACTTATACATATATATAAATACACACACATATATATATATATACATATATATATATATGTGTGTGTATTTACATATTTTAATCATTCTGTTCTTTTTAAAAAAAACAAAACCAGAGAACTTATTAAAACATGTATAAATGGATATATACTCATATATATATATATATATACCAAAATATATACATATATATATATATATACAAACCAGGGAACTTATTAAAACATGTATATATATATATATATATATATATACCAGCATATATATATATATACATGTATATATATATATATACATATATATATATATATATATAGGAATCAAAAAAAAAAAACCTCACACGAAATATATATCCTCGAAGCATGTTTTTTTTAATATAACAGCAAACGGTTAACGAACAGGGAGTAGGCACCGCGCGGGCCGCAACCCTGGCGGCGGCGCCCCCCAGGCTGCGGAACCCGCAGTCCCTGGGCGGCGACGTCCAGGTCCTGCGGGGGCCGTAGGCTGGGCGGCGCTGCCGTAGCCGGCGGCAACCCCTGCGCTCCGCTCGGTAATCCCTCCCCACGTTGCGGTGTTAAAAGGAAATAAACGCGGGTCTCTACGCCACGCAGCGTAAAAGAAGATCGAACCTGTTAGCAGCCGAGCTCGCAGGTGGTTAAGGAGGAAGGGTGGCTAGGGTTCGGCCCTGTGCGCCCCTCCCGCGGCCGACCCTGCATACAAACCAACGCAAAAAAAAAAAAAGGGCGGGTTAAGTGGATATGACGTGTTCACCCTAACCCTAATTTCGGGTTAGGGCAACACTCACAAAGTTTAAAATATAAAAAGGGGGGGAAATGATGTTCAAAAGGATAAGTATTATTATAAAGTATAAGTGCATGTATGGGTAAATATGTAGATATATATATATGTATATATATATATGTATATATATATATTCAAATATATATATACATGTACATATATATATATATATATTTATATATATTGGTATATATAAAATTAGTAGGATTAAATTGGTAATTAGTTGGTAATAAAATTGATAGATGTGAAGATAAATTTTGAACACTTTGGTTTATAAGAAGAAGGAACGTTATAAAATGATTTAAGTACCTAGGTGAATTGGATTTAGATAAATATAAAAAAAAAGGGTGCAAATACTAAGATTTTGTAGGGCCAAAGAGGGCCAAATTAGGTATATGATTATAACGTAGTTTAAAATTATGGGGATCTAAATTTAATAAAGTATATTCTTCCAAGAGGTTCTTTATTTTAGTAAAGTGATTTTAGACTATGGGGGCTTCAATTGATTAAGGTGTTTTAAATTACCAGGATAATTAAATTAGGAATCCTAGTGGATTAAGATAGATAGATAAGTTAAAATTTAAAAAGCATATGGTCGAGATTAATTCGCCATTTTGGGATATTAATTTAAGTTAATCGCACTAAGTTGCATTATTTTAATTTAGTTAGTCGATAATTGGTTAAGTATATTTCAAAAAAAAAAATTCCGTTCGTGCCCTAAAGTTGGGCATGACATTTTGGTATCAGAGCAAGGTTGCCAACACTAGGGAACCTTACTCCATTACGTTTCGCTATGATTATTTAATTAATTAAATTGTATTTAATTTTATTTTTAAACTAGCTAAAATATTTACTCCTAAAAATAGTTATTTATTCCAATTTATTTTATTTTCTTGAAAGGGATGCCTCCAACTACGCGACAAGCTCGCAAACGTGGTAGAGGCCCTAGGCGTGCATGCATGGCACGCGAAGAGGTCATTAGGGAGGAATCGGTTCAGGAAGTGGACCTAGCAGGTCCTCCCGAGCAGTCAGTTGACACAAACCGAGACATCTTGGTAGCCCTTCAGAACCTGATTGGATTAGTACAGGATAGGCTTCCAGTAGCAGACCATAATGTTGAAAACCAGAACTCAGGAAGTCATAGAACAGTGGAACGGGAACGGAGTAGGACTCCACCTCCTAATCCCGTAGAGAGTCAGGCTGGGCATGAGCCCGAACCCATTCACCTACCAGCACCACCTCCCGCCGTAGCACCAGTGTATATTGAGAGGGCACGTAGAGATCCAGGGGATCTAATCAGAGAGGTTATGCGTCTTCAGCCACCATCATTTGGGGGATCTACCGACGGGGTAGAGGCAGAGGCATGGCTTTTAAGCCTAGATAGGTGCTTTGCATTGCGCTCTTATGAGAGCAATCTAAAAGCACGTGCAGCGGTCCACCTATTGCGAGGAATAGCCTCCACATGGTGGAGACAGGAAGAATATAAGTGTGGCTTAGAGATAGAGAACCTCACTTGGGAGATTTTCACAGAGAGATTCAGGGAGAGGTATTTGTCAGAGCATTTCAGACAGCGTAGGGTGGATGAGTTTCATGACCTCCAGCAGAAGGGTATGTCAGTGACACAGTACGAGAACAAGTTCTTTGAACTATTGCCTTATGTAGACTACCTGAAAGATGAAAAGCTTCTCGTCAACCGATTTATCAGAGGATTGAATTCCGGCATAGCAGGACCAGTGAGAATGGCCACTCCAGGGAGCCTCCGGGTTGCCGTGGAGAAGGCATTGATAGCCGAGGAGATTCAGGCCAGGCCACATGACTCGAAGGACCGGTTTCAGAACCGTAACCCTTCACCACAGACTTATGGGTTTCAGAACCCCCATTGGAAAGGTAACAACAAGCACTCATCGGGGTTCTCCAAACCCCCTCCTCCACAGTAGTCATAGAAAAACCAGAGGCAAAAGCCTCCGCAGAATCAGCAGGGCACAAAGCCCAAGCAGTGGCAGTCACAGGGTCAGAGGCGAGATCAGAAATCCCAGGCTCCTTACACACCTCCGGCTAGGACTCAGCAGTCCTCTAGAAGTGGGTACAGTGGTTCTAGTAGGACAAGGGGACAGTCTTTCTCCAGACCACAGGGAGTACAGTTTCAGTCACGAGGCCCTTGCTTCACATGTGGGGCCATGGGACACATAGCGAGAGAGTGTCCCCAGGGTCAGATGACAGGAAATCAGAGGATGGCAGCATCAGAGCCGATAGTTGGGGACATGGGCAAGTCCCACAGAGTCTTCGCAGCGGTTGACAACCGCCAGGCAGAGCATCAGGCCACGGTTATTGAGGTAGCAAGTATGATCAGAGGTAGCAGTGTATCTATATTATTTGATTCAGGAGCTACTGATTCTTTTATTTCTCCATTGGTTGTGGAGCATTGCGGGCTAGTGGCAACTAGGCAAGAGGTCAGTTGGGAAGTGGAATTAGCTTCTGGGGATAGAGTGTCAGTGGAATCAGAGGTTAAGGGATGTCAGATTCAGATTGGCAACATCACCACCCTAGTGGACCTTAGAGTTACACCACTTGGATCATATGGCGTCGTACTTGGCATGGATTGGCTTTATGCCCACAGAGCCAAGATGGATTGTCGCCTGAAAAGGATCGAGTGTGAGGATGATCATGGCTCTCCTATAGTGATCACTGGAATTTAGAGACCCGTGTCTCTTCATATGATCTCCGCCATGCAGCTTAAGCGGAGCATACGAAAGGGATGTTAGTTATTTGCCATCACCATTAGTGATAGAGAAGAAGGGGAGGAAAAGGAACCATCTATTGACGACCATCCTATCCTTAGAGAATTTGCAGATGTTTTTCCTTCAGAGTTACCTGGTATGCCGCCCCGTAGAGAGATTGATTTTCATATAGACCTTGTTCCAAGAGCCGAACCAATCTCAAGGGCACCATATAGAATGACCACAAATGAGCTTAATGAGCTCAAGATTCAGCTTGAGGAACTCCTAGAGAAGGGGCACATTCGCCCTAGTGTATCCCCTTGGGGTGCACCAGTCATCTTCGTGAAGAAGAAAGATGGATCTCTCCGACTATGCATGGACTACCGTCAGTTGAACAAAGTAACCATCAAGAACCGATATCCATTGCCCAGGATCGATGATTTGTTTGACCAACTTCAAGGTGCCAAAGTATTTTCCAAGATTGATCTAAAGTCAGGATACCATCAGTTGAGAATAGTGGAAAGTGACATCCACAAGACCGCATTTCGCACTAGATATGGCCACTATGAGTTCACCATGGTCCCATTCGGTCTTACGAATGCCCCAGCAGTCTTTATGAGTCTCATGAATGGAGTATTCCGTACATTCCTTGACCGTTTTGTGATTGTATTTCTCGACGACATTTTGATATATTCACGAAATGAGGAGGAACATGCAGAGCACTTGAGACAGGTGTTGCAGTGTTTGAGGGAAAATCAATTGTATGGCAGTTTGTCGAAGTGTGCTTTCTTTAGAACTGAGATCAAGTACCTTGGTCATGTTATATCCGATGATGGGATCTCAGTAGACCCATCAAAGATCAGAGCCATTATGGATTGGCCAGCACCTACCAGTGTGACAGAGGTCAGGAGCTTCATGGGCTTAGCAGGTTATTACCGACGTTTTGTTGAGGGATTCTCTAGAATTGCCCATCCTATCACTTCTCTTCAGCGCAAAGGGAAGAAGTTTGAGTGGACGGAGAAGTGCGAGAAGGCCTTTCAGGAACTTAAAAAGGCACTTACTACCGCACCTATCCTTGTAGTACCGGATCCTTCAGTGGATTTCATGGTTTGCACAGATGCTTCCCTAGATGGTTGAGGAGCAGTCCTTATGCAGAATGGCAGAGCTGTAGCGTTTGAGTCTAGGAAACTCAAGACTCACGAGCTTAATTACCCCACTCATGACCTTGAGCTTGCAGCCGTAGTGCATGCACTTGTGAGATGGAGAAATTTCCTTTTGGGTCATCATTTTGAGTTGCACTCAGATCATCAGAGCCTTCAGTACATATTCACTCAGCCGAATCTTAATGCACGTCAGAGGAGATGGATGGAATTCTTGTGTGAGTATGATTTTGACGTTCACTACATCAAAGGGAAAGAAAATGTAGTTGCAGATGCTTTGAGGAGGAGACGTCACGAGGTATTCACCACATCTATGAGCACGGATTTGAGAGAACGGATCATGCAGCGATTGCCAGAGGACAGATGGTATTTAGAGGTTTGCTAGGCTATTCGATCTCAGGAGACTTTAGAAGGGAAATATGTGGATTATACCTTAGAATCCGATGGTTTATTACGCCATAGAGGGCGCATCTATGTACCTTCTTCCGGGGGATTGCGGGAGTTCATTATCACAGAGGCACATAGAGCTCCTTATGCAGTGCATCCCGGGGTCAAGAAGTTGCATGCAGACTTGAGAGAACTTTATCATTGGCCAGGAATGCGATAGCTTATCGCCGAGTTGGTAGCCCGATGCCTTGAGTGTCAGAGAGTTAAGGCGGAGCATAGCCATCCAGGTGGGTTGCTCCAATCTCATGCCATACCAGAGTGGAAGTGGGACACTATATCCATGGATTTTATCATTGGTCTCCCTATGTCATCTCGCCGCCATGATGCCATCTTGGTGACGGTTGACAAGTTGACCAAAGTGGCTCACTTTTCACCAGTTCGTACCACCTTCACAGCACCAGCAGTAGCACAGGTGTTTTTGCGAGACATTGTCAGACTTCATGGTGTTCCACGTAAGATCATTTCCGACAGGGATTCCCTCTTCACTTCTTCTTTTTGGAAGGCCTTACAGGCAGCTATGGGTACCAAGCTCAATTTCAGTACAGCCTATCATCCGAAATGGATGGCCAGACAGAAAGAGTTAATCAGGTGTTAGAGGATATGCTTCGCATGTATGTCATGGATCACCAGACCAGATGGGAAGAGTATCTTCCCTTGGTGGAGTTTGCCTATAACAATGGCCATCACACGTCCTTGGGGATGCCACCCTATCAGGCATTATATGGCAGGCGTTGTAGGACACCATTGAGTTGGGACCGCATAGAGGACAGAGTTGCTATTGGTCCAGAGATAGTTCAGGATATGGAGAAGCAGGTGGATTTGCTTAGGCAGTGTCTTAGAGAGGCACAGGATAGACAGAAGAAATATGCAGATGCAAAGAGGGTTGATCGTAGCTACTCAGTTGGAGACAGAGTCTTCTTGAGAGTGCGACCGCATAAGAGTCCAATACGTTATGGAAAGGGTTCTAAGCTCGGACCTCGATTTGTAGGACCATTTGAGATCCTTGAGAGGATAGGGCCAGTTGCCTACCGTCTAGCATTGCCACCTAGCCTGTCATGCATCCACGATGTGTTTAATGTTTCAGTTTTGAGGAAGTATATCTATGATGAGTCTCATATTCTAGATTGGGATGCCTTGCAGGTGGAGTCGGACGGGCAGCTAGCTTTGGAGCCCATTCGCATTTTGGCACGCCGGACGCTGAGCCTTCGAGGGCGAGAGATGGACCAGGTTAGGGTCCAATGGGATTGCTATGATGAGGTCACAGCCTCATGGGAGGATGCAGCACTTATGAGATCACAGTACCCCCACCTTTTTGATGAACTCCAGGAGGAAGTTCATGCCTAGAGGGGGAGGGTGTGAGGCCCTACCCCGATTCAGTTTGACATTTTCAGTTATTTGCATATTGAGACTATTATGGATGCTTTATTTTATGCATTATGGACTTAGAACTTATATGATTCCATGATTTGAATCACACTGACATTTGTTGATGTTTTATTTCATGCATGATGATTATGAAACCTTAGATATGTTACTAGAATAGAATTACATTATGATGGTGAATGTCATTTGCAGGATTTTATTTTGATGAAAGAAAAATGATGCATATTTATGAATGGTTCATTTTTGGGAAATTATGTTGATTGCTTATGTGAAATTGAATGTGAAAACAAATGAGAAATTGAATTATTGTTGCCTAATGTATGAGTGTTGATTTGCAATGGGATCCATGTATTTGATTATGAATAATTGTGATTATTTGGAGTTACTAATGTGTTAATTGAGATGCGCAGGAAAATTATCCATGTGACCATGGAATTTAATGGAGAACCAAGCCTAGACCAACGTGCGTTTGTTAAGCCAGGAGTTGTCTATTTGGAGAGACAACACCCCTCCCCTTGTAATGTATTTTATTTGTGATGTGTATAATGCTTGAGTGTAAAATTTAAATTATATGTAATTGTGTAATCCTTCAAGAGACCAATTTTCCATGTGTAATTTTTATATTGTATTTTTGTTGTGTCACTTGACACATGTGCTGATAAAGTGTCATTGATGTTGACTTGTCTCTTGGAGGGAGTTTTGTTTCTACCAAAGCCATTCAAAATCATGAGTGTGGTCCCAAATTTGTCTTGGGTAGGGAGTCATGGGAGTGGTCAACTCAAGCTTGACCCGTAGGTAAACTTCAGTGGGGTTTCCAAAGGGTTTAATGGACTCCTAGGGTAAGTTTTTAGGCTTTTCCAAAGGTCCTAAGGGTATACCTATGGGTTAGGGGTGTTATGCAACATGTGGCTTCTCCCATGTGACTATGAAGTCACTTCAAAAAGTGGTGTTTTCAAGATGCACGAAAATTGAACTTAGAAAGTTCTTCCTAGGATAGAGAACCTTCCTTTTAGAAGTTAAACTCTCTTCCCCATCTTCTTCCACCTTTTCCCTTTCCAATTTGAGTAATGTGCAAGAGTTTGGGAAGGGCAACCAATGGGAACTCACACCTCACCCAAGGGGTTGGGAAGTGTGTGAGAGGCCTTCTTAGGAAAGAATTTGCAAACTTAGTGAGTAATCACCCACTCTCCTTTCTTGGAGATTTTGCTTGTTTTGAAAAAGTTAGTAGGAGTTTGGCATTTTTAGTGGAATTTTGGAGAAAGTTAGTGTGGAATTGGGCAGCTCATCCCCAACTAAAGTTAGCAAACCTTTTGGCAGAATAAGGTTGGTTACTTCTTTCTTCCTCTTGTTATGTTGTAAATGTTAGTTTGTGTTGTTTTGTGAAAGAAAAGAGTTGTTTGTAAGAATGTGTATTATGAAGTTTTTTTTTATTGTTGAAATGTGTAGTTTCTCTTCTTTGTATTTTGTTTGTGTTCTTGTTGTTTTGGGAGTGTCCAAGGTCTCCTATCCTTGGGAGGGTAGGAAGATCTTGGGGTGGAAGGAGTTTGACAGCCATGGGTGAGAGGCTCTCCTCATGGAGAGTGTTCTCAAGGGTGTCCTTGGTGACCCTTGATGCATAGCCTTGTGTATGCATTTGGGGGTCATAAGGGGAGTAAATATGGCCATGAGCCTTTTGGGGGGCATAAGGAATGATAAAGTATTTTGGTTGCATTTGTGTTGCCATGAGGTGGCTTATGTTGTATTGTTTGGGCATGCATTCTCCCCATAGGTACTTGGTCCACTTCCACCCATGGAAGAGTCACCATGAAAGTGGTGAATGTGTAGCTTGGGAAGGGAAATTTGTATGAAAGTGTTTTCCTATGTTTGTGTAGAGTTTGTATGTTTGTAGCCCATCTAGTGCTTGGTTCTCCAAGCTCGGGGGTGGCTTCTAGTAAGCCTAGGCTGGGAGGTGAGCTTCCCATGGTCAAAAAGTGTTGTTTTTGTAGGTTGCATGGGAATGGGAAAAGAAGAATCAAAGGGTTATGTTGCTGTTTTTTTGTGTTGCAGAAAAAGAAATGTTTTTAAGAAAATATAGAAAAGAAAGGAAAGGAGCTAGGTTGTATTATCTTCAAGAAAAGAGGATTGTGTATCCAATGTTAGTATGTTAAGGAAGAAGTTAGTCAATGATGCATTAAGTAAGGCAATGTATGCCCATTCCATGGAAAGGAAAATGCAAATGTTTTATTGCCAAAATTTATGTATTTATGTTTATTTTCTATCCACTATTATTTTGCATCTACCTTGCTAGAGAAAATTATAAAGTCTTTACTTAGTTGCAAATGAAGTGAGTAATGCATTAGAATGCAAGTAGGATTTCATGTTTCAAAGGAAGAGAAGGAAAAGCTTTTATTTCCTTGTATTCTGCAATTAAAAGAAATCAGGTTGCTATAAATTTAAGTGAAAACAGTTCTTTTTTTTTATTTAATACTGCAAAAGAAATTTATTAAAATGTCTTTTTCATATGTGTAGTCTTATCTATTGGACTTGCCAAATAAGATGTATTCTCCCTACTTAATGCAGAAAATGAAAACTTGTTACAGCAGTTTATTTCTTTCAAAAAAAAAATATATATATGTAGCATTTAGTTTAGTATTTTAATGTCAAGGAAGGATTAAATATGGAGGAATTCCCTTAAATGTACTTTGTAGATTATTCACAAAAATAATATGTTTCCCATGAAAGCTCATATGAGTTATGACTTTTAAAAAGAAAAAAAAATATGCTTACTTGTGTAACTCTTAACCATATACAAATATATATATATATATATATATATATATATATATATATATATATATATATATATATATATACCTTATAAAAAAGAAACCTGCAAAAATATAAATATACAGACTGAAAACAAACATGTTTTATTGTTGATTCTGGTTGCACCTATAGATCCCAAAACACTTATACATATATATAAATACACACACACATATATATATATACATATATATATATATGTGTGTGTGTATTTACATATTTTAATCATTCTGTTCTTTTTAAAAAAAAAAAACCAGAGAACTTATTAAAACATGTATAAATGGATATATACTCATATATATATATATATACCAAAATATATACATATATATATATATATATACAAACCAGGGAACTTATTAAAACATGTATATATATATATATATACCAGCATATATATATATATACATGTATATATATATATATACATATATATATATATATAGGAATCAAAAAAAAAAAACCTCACACGAAATATATATCCTCGAAGCATGTTTTTTTTAATATAACAGCAAACGGTTAACGAACAGGGAGTAGGCACCGCGCGGGCCGCAACCCTGGCGGCGGCGCCCCCCAGGCTGCGGAACCCGCAGTCCCTGGGCGGCGACGTCCAGGTCCTGCGGGGGCCGTAGGCTGGGCGGCGCTGCCGTAGCCGGCGACAACCCCTGCGCTCCGCCTGGTAATCCCTCCCCACGTTGCGGTGTTAAAAGGAAATAAACGCGGGTCTCTACGCCACGCAGCGTAAAAGAAGATCGAACCTGTTAGCAGCCGAGCTCGCAGGTGGTTAAGGAGGAAGGGTGGCTAGGGTTCGGCCCTGTGCGCCCCTCCCGCGGCCGACCCTGCATACAAACCAACGCAAAAAAAAAAAAGGGGGGGGTTAAGTGGATATGACGTGTTCGCCATAACCCTAATTTCGGGTTAGGGCAACACTCACAAAGTTTAAAATATAAAAAGGGGGGGAAATGATGTTCAAAAGGATAAGTATTATTATAAAGTATAAGTGCATGTATGGGTAAATATGTAGATATATATATATGTATATATATATATTCAAATATATATATACATGTACATATATATATATATATTTATATATATTGGTATATATAAAATTAGTAGGATTAAATTGGTAATTAGTTGGTAATAAAATTGATAGATGTGAAGATAAATTTTGAACACTTTGGTTTATAAGAAGAAGGAACGTTATAAAATGATTTAAGTACCTAGGTGAATTGGATTTAGATAAATATAAAAAAAAAGGGTGCAAATACTAAGATTTTGTAGGGCCAAAGAGGGCCAAATTAGGTATATGATTATAATGTAGTTTAAAATTATGGGGATCTAAATTTAATAAAGTATATTCTTCCAAGAGGTTCTTTATTTTAGTAAAGTGATTTTAGACTATGGGGGCTTCAATTGATTAAGGTGTTTTAAATTACCAGGATAATTAAATTAGGAATCCTAGTGGATTAAGATAGATAGATAAGTTAAAATTTAAAAAGCATATGGTCGAGATTAATTCGCCATTTTGGGATATTAATTTAAGTTAATCGCACTAAGTTGCATTATTTTAATTTAGTTAGTCGATAATTGGTTAAGTATATTTCAAAAAAAAAATTTCCGTTCGTGCCCTAAAGTTGGGCATGACATTTTGGTATCAGAGCAAGGTTGCCAACACTAGGGAACCTTACTCCATTACGTTTCGCTATGATTATTTAATTAATTAAATTGTATTTAATTTTATTTTTAAGCTAGCTAAAATATTTACTCCTAAAAATAGTTATTTATTCCAATTTATTTTATTTTCTTGAAAGGGATGCCTCCAACTACGTGACAAGCTCGCAAACGTGGTAGAGGCCCTAGGCGTGCACGCATGGCACGCGAAGAGGTCATTAGGGAGGAATCGGTTCAGGAAGTGGACCTAGCAGGTCCTCCCGAGCAGTCAGTTGACCCAAACCAAGACATCTTGGTAGCCCTTCAGAACCTGATTGGATTAGTACAGGATAGGCTTCCAGCAGCAGACCATAATGTTGAAAACCAGAACTCAGGAAGTCATAGAACAGTGGAACGGGAACGGAGTAGGAGTCCACCTCCTAATACCATAGAGAGTCAGGCTGGGCATGAGCCCAAACCCATTCACCTACCAGCACCACCTCCCGCCGTAGCACCAGTGTATATTGAGAGGGCACGTAGAGATCCAGGGGATCTAATCAGAGAGGTTATGCATCTTCAGCCACCATCATTTGGGGGATCTACCGACGGGGTAGAGGCAGAGGCATGGCTTTTAAGCCTAGATAGGTGCTTTGCATTGCGCTCTTATGAGAGCAATCTAAAAGCACATGCAGCGGTCCACCTATTGCGAGGAACAGCCTCCACATGGTGGAGACAGGAAGAATATAAGTGTCGCTTAGAGATAGAGACCCTCACTTGGGAGATTTTCACAGAGAGATTCAGGGAGAGGTATTTGTCAGAGCATTTCAGACAGCGTAGGGTGGATGAGTTTCATGACCTCCAGCAGAAGGGTATGTCAGTGACACAGTACGAGAACAAGTTCTTTGAACTATTGCCTTATGTAGACTACCTGAA
Organism: Cryptomeria japonica; assembly: GCF_030272615.1. NCBI lineage: Eukaryota > Viridiplantae > Streptophyta > Pinopsida > Cupressales > Cupressaceae > Cryptomeria > Cryptomeria japonica. Next base: position 445,693,740 of record NC_081405.1, read on the forward strand.
AGATGAAAAGCTTCTCGTCAACCGATTTATCAGAGGATTGAATTCCGGCATAGCAGGACCAGTGAGAATGGCCGCTCCAGGGAGCCTCCGGGTTGCCGTGGAGAAGGCGTTGATAGCCGAGGAGATTCAGGCCAGGCCACATGACTCGAAGGACCGGTTTCAGAACCGTAACCCTTCACCACAGACTTATGGGTTTCAGAAACCCCATTGGAAAGGTAACAACAGGCACTCATCGGGGTTCTCCAAACCCCCTCCTCCGCAGCAGTCATAGCAAAACCAGAGGCAAAAGCCTCCGCAGAATCAGCAGGGCACAAAGCCCAAGCAGTGGCAGTCACAGGGTCAGAGGCGAGATCAGAAATCCCAGGCTCCTTACACACCTCCGGCTAGGACTCAGCAGTCCTCTAGAAGTGGGTACAGTGGTTCTAGTAGGACAAGGGGACAGTCTTTCTCCAGACCACAGGGAGTACAGTTTCAGTCACGAGGCCCTTGCTTCACATGTGGGGCCATGGGACACATAGCGAGAGAGTGTCCCCAGGGTCAGATGACAGGAAATCAGAGGATGGCAGCATCAGAGCCGATAGTTGGGGACATGGGCAAGTCCCATAGAGTCTTTGCAGCGGTTGACAACCGCCAGGCAGAGCATCAGGCCATGGTTATTGAGGTAGCAGGTATGATCAGAGGTAGCAGTGTATCTATATTATTTGATTCAGGAGCTACTGATTCTTTTATTTCTCCATTGGTTGTGGAGCGTTGCGGGCTAGTGGCAACTAGGCAAGAGGTCAGTTGGGAAGTGGAATTAGCTTCTGGGGCTAGAGTGTCAGTGGAATCAGAGGTTAAGGGATGTCAGATTCAGATTGGCAACATCACCACCCTAGTGGACCTTAGAGTTACACCACTTGGATCATATGGCGTCGTACTTGGCATGGATTGGCTTTATGCCCACAGAGCCAAGATGGATTGTCGCCTGAAAAGGATCGAGTGTGAGGATGATCATGGCTCTCCTATAGTGATCACTGGAATTCAGAGACCCATGTCTCTTCGTATGATCTCCGCCATGCAGCTTAAGTGGAGCATACGAAAGGGATGTCAGTTATTTGCCATCACCATTAGTGATAGAGAAGAAGGGGAGGAAAAGGAACCATCTATTGACGACCATCCTATCCTTAGAGAATTTGCAGATGTTTTTCCTTTAGAGTTACCTAGTATGCTGCCCCGTAGAGAGATTGATTTTCATATAGACCTTGTTCCAGGAGCCGAACCAATCTCAAGGGCACCATATAGAATGACCACAAATGAGCTTAATGAGCTCAAGATTCAGCTTGAGGAACTCCTAGAGAAGGGGCACATTCGCCCTAGTGTATCCCCTTGGGGTGCACCAGTCATCTTTGTGAAGAAGAAAGATGGATCTCTCCGACTATGCATGGACTACCGTCAGTTGAACAAAGTAACCATCAAGAACCGATATCCATTGCCCAGGATCGATGATTTGTTTGACCAACTTCAAGGTGCCAAAGTATTTTCCAAGATTGATCTAAAGTCAGGATACCATCAGTTGAGAATAGTGGAAAGTGACATCCACAAGACCGCATTTCGCACTAGATATGGCCACTATGAGTTCACCATGGTCCCATTCAGTCTTACGAATGCCCCAGCAGTCTTTATGAGTCTCATGAATGGAGTATTCCGTACATTCCTTGACCGTTTTGTGATTGTGTTTCTCGACGACATTTTGATATATTCATGAAATGAGGAGGAACATGCAGAGCACTTGAGACAGGTGTTGCAGTGTTTGAGGGAAAATCAATTGTATGGCAGTTTGTCGAAGTGTGCTTTCTTTAGAACTGAGATCAAGTACCTTGGTCATGTTATATCCGGTGATGGGATCTCGGTAGACCCATCAAAGATCAGAGCCATTATGGATTGGCCAACACCTACCAGTGTGACAGAGGTCAGGAGCTTCATGGGCTTAGCAGGTTATTACCGACGTTTTGTTGAGGGATTCTCTAGAATTGCCCATCCTATCACTTCTCTTCAGCGCAAAGGGAAGAAGTTTGAGTGGACGGAGAAGTGCGAGAAGGCCTTTCAGGAACTTAAAAAGGCACTTACTACCGCACCTATCCTTGTAGTACCGGATCCTTCAGTGGATTTCATGGTTTGCATAGATGCTTCCCTAGATGGTTTAGGAGCAGTCGTTATGCAGAATGGCAGAGCTGTAGCATTTGAGTCTAGGAAACTCAAGACTCACGAGCTTAATTACCCCACTCATGACCTTGAGCTTGCAGCCGTAGTGCATGCACTTGTGAGATGGAGACATTTCCTTTTGGGTCATCATTTTGAGTTGCACTCAGATGATCAGAGCCTTCAGTACATATTCACTCAGCCGAATCTTAATGCACGTCAGAGGAGATGGATGGAATTCTTGTGTGAGTATGATTTTGACGTTCACTACATCAAAGGGAAAGAAAATGTAGTTGCAGATGCTTTGAGTAGGAGACGTCACGAGGTATTCACCACGTCTATGAGCACGGATTTGAGAGATCGGATCATGCAGCGATTACCAGAGGACAGATGGTATTTAGAGGTTTGCCAGGCTATTTGATCTCAGGAGACTTTAGAAGGGAAATATGTGGATTATACCTTAGAATTCGATGGTTTATTACACCATAGAGGGCGCATCTATGTACCTTCTTCCGGGGGATTGCGGGAGTTCATTATCATAGAGGCACATAGAGCTCCTTATGCAGCGCATCCCGGGGTCAAGAAGTTGCATGCAGACTTGAGAGAACTTTATCATTGGCCAGGAATGCGACAGCTTATCGCCGAGTTGGTAGCCCGATGCCTTGAGTGTCAGAGAGTTAAGGCGGAGCATAGCCATCCAGGTGGGTTGCTCCAATCTCAAGCCATACCAGAGTGGAAGTGGGACACTATATCCATGGATTTTATCATTGGTCTCCCTATGTCATCTCGCCGCCATGATGCCATCTTGGTGACGGTTGACAAGTTGACCAAAGTGGCTCACTTTTCACCAGTTCGTACCACCTTCACAGCACCAGCAGTAGCACAGGTGTTTTTGCGAGACATTGTCAGACTTCATGGTGTTCCACGTAAGATCATTTCCGACAAGGATTCCCTCTTCACTTCTTCTTTTTGGAAGGCCTTACAGGCAGCTATGGGTACCAAGCTCAATTTCAGTACAGCCTATCATCCGGAAACGGATGGCCAGACAGAAAGAGTTAATCAGGTGTTAGAGGATATGCTTCGCATGTATGTCATGGATCACCAGACCAGATGGGAAGAGTATCTTCCCTTGGTGGAGTTTGCCTATAACAATGGCATCACACGTCCTTGGGGATGCCACCCTATCAGGCATTAAATGGCAGGCGTTGTAGGACACCATTGAGTTGGGACCGCATAGAGGACAGAGTTGCTATTGGTCCAGAGATAGTTCGGGATATGGAGAAGCAGGTGGATTTGATTAGGCAGCGTCTTAGAGAGGCACAGGATAGACAGAAGAAATATGCAGATGCAAAGAGGGTTGATCGTAGCTACTCAGTTGGAGACAGAGTCTTCTTGAGAGTGCGACCGCATAAGAGTCCAATCCGTTATGGAAAGGGTTCTAAGCTTGCACCTCGATTTGTAGGACCATTTGAGATCCTTGAGAGGATAGGGCCAGTTGCCTACCGTCTAGCATTGCCACCTAGCCTGTCATGCATCCACGATGTGTTTCATGTTTCAGTTTTGAGGAAGTATATCTATGATGAGTCTCATATTCTAGATTGGGATGCCTTGCAGGTGGAGTCGGACGGGCAGCTAGCTTTGGAGCCCATTCGCATTTTGGCACGCCGGACGCTGAGCCTTCGAGGGCGAGAGCTAGACCAGGTTAGGGTCCAATGGGATTGCTATGATGAGGTCACAGCCTCATGGGAGGATGCAGCACTTATGAGATCACAGTACCCCCACCTTTTTGATGAACTCCAGGAGGAAGTTCATGCCTAGAGGGGGAGGGTGTGAGGCCCTACCCCGATTCAGTTTGACATTTTCAGTTATTTGCATATTGAGACTATTATGGATGCTTTATTTTATGCATTATGGACTTAGAACTTATATGATTCCATGATTTGGATCACACTGACATTTGTTGATGTTTTATTTCATGCATGATGATTATGAAACCTTAGATATGTTACTAGAATAGAATTACATTATGATGGTGAATGTCATTTGCAGGATTTTATTTTGATGAAAGAAAAATGATGCATATTTATGAATGGTTCATTTTTGGGAAATTATGTTGATTGCTTATGTGAAATTGAATGTGAAAACAAATGAGAAATTGAATTATTGTTGCCTAATGTATGAGTGTTGATTTGTAATGGGATCCATGTATTTGATTATGAATAATTGTGATTATTTGGAGTTACTAATGTGTTAATTGAGATGCGCAGGAAAATTATCCATGTGACCATGGAATTTAATGGAGAACCAAGCCTAGACCAACGTGCGTTTGTTAAGCCAGGAGTTGTCTATTTGGAGAGACAACACCCCTCCCCTTGTAATGTATTTTATTTGTGATGTGTATAATGCTTGAGTGTAAAATTTAAATTATATGTAATTGTGTAATCCTTCAAGAGACCAATTTTCCATGTGTAATTTTTATATTGTATTTTTGTTGTGTCACTTGACACATGTGCTGATTAAGTGTCATTGATGTTGACTTATCTCTTGGAGGGAGTTTTGTTTCTACCAAAGCCATTCAAAATCATGAGTGTGGTCCCAAATTTGTCTTGGGTAGGGAGTCATGGGAGTGGTCAACTCAAGCTTGACCCGTAGGTAAACTTCAGTGGGGTTTCCAAAGGGTTTAATGGACTCCTAGGGTAAGTTTTTAGGCTTTTCCAAAGGTCCTAAGGGTATACCTATGGGTTAGGGGTGTTATGCAACATGTGGCTTCTCCCATGTGACTATGAAGTCACTTCAAAAAGTGGTGTTTTCAAGATGCACGAAAATTGAACTTAGAAAGTTCTTCCTAGGATAGAGAACCTTCCTTTTAGAAGTTAAACTCTCTTCCCCATCTTCTTCCACCTTTTCCCTTTCCAATTTGAGTAATGTGCAAGAGTTTGGGAAGGGCAACCAATGGGAACTCACACCTCACCCAAGGGGTTGCGAAGTGTGTGAGAGGCCTTCTTAGGCAAGAATTTGCAAACTTAGTGAGTAATCACCCACTCTCCTTTCTTGGAGATTTTGCTTGTTTTGAAAAAGTTAGTAGGAGTTTGGCATTTTTAGTGGAATTTTGGAGAAAGTTAGTGTGAAATTGGGCAGCTCATCCCCAACTAAAGTTAGCAAACCTTTTGGCAGAATAAGGTTGGCTACTTCTTTCTTCCTCTTGTTATGTTGTAAATGTTAGTTTGTGTTGTTTTGTGAAAGAAAGGAGTTGTTTGTAAGAATGTGTATTATGAAGTTTTTTTTTATTGTTGAAATGTGTAGTTTCTCTTCTTTGTATTTTGTTTGTGTTCTTGTTGTTTTGGGAGTGTCCAAGGTCTCCTATCCTTGGGAGGGTAGGAAGATCTTGGGGTGGAAGGAGTTTGACAGCCATGGGTGAGAGGCTCTCCTCATGGAGAGTGTTCTCAAGGGTGTCCTTGGTGACCCTTGATGCATAGCCTTGTGTATGCATTTGGGGGTCATAAGGGGAGTAAATATGGCCATGAGCCTTTTCGGGGGCATAAGGAATGAAAAAGTATTTTGGTTGCATTTGTGTTGCCATGAGGTGGCTTATGTTGTATTGTTTGGGCATGCATTCTCCCCATAGGTACTTGGTCCACTTCCACCCATGGAAGAGTCACCATGAAAGTGGTGAATGTGTAGCTTGGGAAGGGAAATTTGTATGAAAGTGTTTTCCTATGTTTGTGTAGAGTTTGTATGTTTGTAGCCCGGCTAGTGCTTGGTTCTCCAAGCTCGGGGGTGGCTTCTAGTAAGCCTAGGCTGGGAGGTGAGCTTCCCATGGTCAAAAAGTGTTGTTTTTGCAGGTTGCATGGGAATGGGAAAAGAAGAATCAAAGGGTTATGTTGCTATTTTTTTGTGTTGCAGAAAAAGAAATGTTTTTAAGAAAATATAGAAAAGAAAGGAAAGGAGCTAGGTTGTATTATCTTCAAGAAAAGAGGATTGTGTATCCAATGTTAGTATGTTAAGGAAGAAGTTATTCAATAATGCATTAAGTAAGGCAATGTATGCCCATTCCATGGAAAGGAAAATGCAAATGTTTTATTGCCAAAATTTATGTATTTATGTTTATTTTCTATCCACTATTATTTTGCATCTACCTTGCTAGAGAAAATTATAAAGTCTTTACTTAGTTGCAAATGAAGTGAGTAATGCATTAGAATGCAAGTAGGCTTTCATGTTTCAAAGGAAGAGAAGGAAAAGCTTTTATTTCCTTGTATTCTGCAATTAAAAGAAATCAGGTTGCTGTAAATTTAAGTGAAAACAGTTCTTTTTTTTTATTTAATACTGCAAAAGAAATTTATTAAAATGTCTTTTTCATATGTGTAGTCTTATCTATTGGACTTGCCAAATAAGATGTATTCTCCCTACTTAATGCAGAAAATGAAAACTTGTTACAGCAGTTTATTTCTTTCAAAAAAAATATATATATATGTAGCATTTAGTTTAGTATTTTAATGTCAAGGAAGGATTAAATATGGAGGAATTCCCTTAAATGTACTTTGTAGATTATTCACAAAAATAATATGTTTCCCATGAAAGTTCATATGAGTTATGACTTTTAAAAAGAAAAAAAAATATGCTTACTTGTGTAACTCTTAACCATATACAAATATATATATATATATATATATATATATATACCTTATAAAAAAAAAACCTGCAAAAATATAAATATACAGACTGAAAACAAACATGTTTTATTGTTGATTCTAGTTGCACCTATAGATCCCAAAACACTTATACATATATATAAATACACACACACATATATATATATATATACATATATATATATACATATATATATATATATACATATATATATATGTGTGTGTGTGTGTGTGTGTATTTACATATTTTAATCATTCTGTTCTTTTTAAAAAAAAAAAAAACCAGAGAACTTATTAAAACATGTATAAATGGATATATACTCATATATATATATATACAAACCAGGGAACTTATTAAAACATGTATATATATATATATATATACCAGCATATATATATATACATGTATATATATATATATACATATATATATATATATAGGAATCAAAAAAAAAAAACCTCACACAAAATATATATCCTCGAAGCATGTTTTTTTTAATATAACAGCAAACGGTTAACGAACAGGGAGTAGGCACCGCGCGGGCCGCAACCCTGGCGGCGGCACCCCCCAGGTTGCGGAACCCGCAGTCCCTGGGCGGCGACGTCCAGGTCCTGCGGGGGCCGCAGGCTGGGCGGCCCTGCCGTAGCCGGCGGCAACCCCTGCGCTCCGCCCCATAATCCCTCCCCACGTTGGGTGTTAAAAGGAAATAAACGTGGGTCTCTACACCACGCAGCGTAAAAGAAGATCGAACCTGTTAGCAGCCGAGCTCGCAGGTGGTTAAGGAGGAAGGGTGGCTAGGGTTCGGCCCTGTGCGCCCCTCCTGCGGCCGACCCTGCATACAAACCAACGCAAAAAAAAAAAAAGGGGGGGGTTAAGTGGATATGACGTGTTCGCCCTAACCCTAATTTCGGGTTAGGGCAACACTCACAAAGTTTAAAATATAAAAAGGGGGGGAAATGATGTTCAAAAGGATAAGTATTATTATAAAGTATAAGTGCATGTATGGGTAAATATGTAGATATATATATATGTATATATATATATTCAAATATATATATATACATGTACATATATATATATATTTATATATATTGGTATATATAAAATTAGTAGGATTAAATTGGTAATCAGTTGGTATTAAAATTGATAGATGTGAAGATAAATTTTGAACACTTTGGTTTATAAGAAGAAGGAACATTATAAAATGATTTAAGTACCTAGGTGAATTGGATTTAGATAAATATAAAAAAAAAGGGTGCAAATACTAAGATTTTGTAGGGCCAAAGAGGGCCAAATTAGGTATATGATTATAACGTAGTTTAAAATTATGGGGATCTAAATTTAATAAAGTATATTCTTCCAAGAGGTTCTTTATTTTAGTAAAGTGATTTTAGACTATGGGGGCTTCAATTGATTAAGGTGTTTTAAATTACCAGGATAATTAAATTAGGAATCCTAGTGGATTAAGATAGATAGATAAGTTAAAATTTAAAAAGCATATGGTCGAGATTAATTCGCCATTTTGGGATATTAATTTAAGTTAATCGCACTAAGTTGCATTATTTTAATTTAGTTAGTCGATAATTGGTTAAGTATATTTCAAAAAAAAAATTTCCGTTCGTGCCCTAAAGTTGGGCATGACAGTCTTCTCAAGCATTTAATGCTTCTTTCATCTCCTCTCAACTAGTCTTATGTTGACAATTGTCACCATTTCATTGGTGAAAATTGTAAACATGGATTGATAACTTTCAATCCTGACCCTTGATTAACTCCTTCAATCTTGACCATCCATTGCCCTATTTTCACTATAAATGGAGCTCTTTTTCCTCCATTTTAGGGATCCATGCAAGCTTTTAGTATCTCATTTATGCTCAAATTTATCAATACATCTAGCTTCTCTTTGTAAAAGGAATTAATCTAATAAAAACTTTAGACTATTTCCTTTATCATTAGCTTAAATCATTAACTAGTATATCATGTTAGGATAGGATGCTACTAATATTGTCATCTTATAATCTAGTTTATTAAATTTGTAGGATCATGCACATATAGGATTCATTTCATAATTAAATCAATCATAAGCATCCCTCGTTCTTGCATTTGTCATCCCTAAGCCACTTTTCTCAGTGATCTAAGAGCAAAGGCATTGGCTTGAGGGACCTTGTGAGATAGAGAACCATGGAACCAACCTTGGGAAGTTTAGTCATTCCTCATGACTCCATAACTTCCACCAAGAGGTCTCGTGGGTGTGTGAATAGGCCTCTTTGAGACCGCATTTTCACATTTTAAGTTTCATCACCCCGCTTTTTCTGCACACTAGTGTGTGAAGGAGTAGGTATAATCCACCTGCTCAAAAATCCACAAATCACCAGTACCAACTAAGGAATCCGTTGAATACCCATTGCCCTACCCAAATGCATCCTACTCCTGTCCAGCATCGATGGGGTCTCATACTCACAAACCTCTCGAAGGTAAAAATATGTTGCATCCAACTGATACTCTGGGATGATAGCATGAATGGGGATCCTCAAGATCCTCCATATATCCAAAAGGGTCACTGTCGCCTCCCCAATAAGAAGACAAAAGGTGTTATACCTATTGTCCCACCTCTCCACTAAAGTTGTCATCATCACAATATGCGTCCATATCCTCAGCCACCTGCCCATATAATGCTATCCAAGAGTAGCTAGCACCTGCAACTTATCACAACCCAACTCCTGAAATAAGCTCATCAAAGTAGGCCAATGCTCCCTCAAAGCCAACGACCCCATCTCCACCTACATCCATCAAATCAAATCATTACTTCCATGTCCACAAGTCCTATTCGACCCTTCAGAACTAGCCATAACCTCACCCTATCCCACATATTCTAAAACTAAGCCTAAAACTCCCCCCTCCTGAGTGCACGTGCTGATTTGTCTAGTGCTCGCACCAAAACCATGGTGCTCGTGCCAATCTGTAGGCACTCATGCTAACAAATAAAGCTCACCTCCCCAACCCTCCTTACAATTTCCATCAATGCAAACGACCACGTAAACCCTTGAGTGCCCGCATTGAAGCACAAGCAACCGCACTAATCAACCCCCATCCCCCAAAAAACCTATTTTATCCACCCCCTCCCAGCGAGCGTCTACGCTATTCGCTAGCACTCGTGCTAACCCAGGGGCATGTGTGCTGAAACAATGATCAGCGCGTATGCCTTGCCAAATCCACACCCTAAATTTAGCCCTAATCCTACCCCTACCCTAAAAATTTCAAAAGAGGGAATGGTCCTACATATCAGTTGTCCATAGCTAGTGGGTCTGTCGAACCATCGGATCCTCTTGGCATGATGATTATGGGTAAGAATGTGATCCATCTCTCCTTCTCTTCTTCTATGCTCTGAGTGGCTCCAAGGCTTGTGTGTAACAATGACTCTTCATTGGGCCCTTTGTGGCTTATATGGGCCCCCTCAAGGGCCCATTCCCTCCATGGTCTCCCATCTTCTACTCTTTCTTCTAGATTTTTTGCATCTACTTCATATTTCATCCTCACTTATCTCCTCCACTAAAATTCTTCTTTCTTTATTTTTGAGAATTTTTCATCAATTCTCTTTCATCAAAATTATTGAGAGGGCATACACCTCCCATGCTTTATGCTGGCGCATCCATTTCTTCTTCTTCTATCTTCTACCCATCGCCAAATTTACCGCTGCGTAAAAGAGGGGCAAACTGTAGACACCTAAAAATAATTATTTTAATTATTATTAAATCCTAACATAATTAATTTATTAATTATGCCAATATTAATTGATTATAATTAATATTGTCATTATAGTTTGTGATTGATTTATTTAATAAATCAACCCCCTTTTATTCTTCTAAAAATCTTCAATATTAAATCTTCTCAAAATCCTCCTTTTATCTAATTAATTTCAATTAATTAGTTAACCAAAGTGATTCCTACAAATCGTCTTTTCCTAATCCATCATTAACCTAATAAATTCTTCTAGAAACTCCCTAAGCTCACTTAGTATTATTCTTCTAATTTTAAATTCCCTCCACTTATTCTCTCCTAGTTGAATCCTCCTACAAATCTTATCTATCCTAATCCCACCTAATCTTCCCTCTAATCCCCCTCCTAATGAGTTACTAGTGGCTAATCATCATGATTAGCCACAAAGTCAACTCCTTGTCCCTTCCATCCAAGCACTCTCCTTAAATGCCCTTTTCCTAGGTGAATGTGAGATTTTCAAAATCTCACATTCCTCTAGACATCTCATCTTCCAAGGAAATTTTAATTCCTTCTTATTCCTCCAATCCCCATGAACATCCCTTTTTGAAGAATTTTTAATTCTTCCTCTCCATCCCTCAAGAAATGTCTCATCCCTTGCTCTTCTCAAGGCACATTGGGAAGTCTTCCCAATGTACCTTGAGGAGTGTAGATACAAGAAATGCCTTTAAGACATATCTCTTGGTCTCCACACCTCCTCTTGGGCCTTGTGTGGTCTCACAAGGAATCCTGACCCTCCATCTTGGGTTAATCCTAGCCCTTCATTTCTTCTTCTCTCTCCCTATAAATTGAGGACTCCATCCTCTCACATTTCATCTCCAATTTTAGCAAGTTTATACTGTTAGTTTGTGCCTAGAAAACCATACTTGCATCCTCATCATGCTAGAATTACCCTTCATCCATACTTATCCATATCATCCATATCATCCATCTCATCCTTCAAATCCATTTTATCCATTTGTGCATAATGTTTGAGAGCCAACCACATCAAGAAATCTAGGAGCAAATTGACATCACGTTGCAGGCATTTGGGTGCACTTCGACTTCATCCAAGATCAATCTGAGTGAGAAGGTAAAGGTTTGCAAGGTATAAGCATTATCTTCATATTTTTATGTGGTTTTATTCATGTTTCATGTTTTAATATCTTTTAGTGTTTTGTTTGTTCACTAACCACCTGAATCCACCTTGCTAGTTTTTCCCCTCTTCAGGACACTTCTGACATGTTTGGATCAGTGAAGTATATTGGATTTCATGTGTTATATGCTCCATAAGCATGTTTTGGTTAGTTGGTATTGTCTTGGTAATTGGATGTTATTAGACACTCTGGTAAACCCTTATTGGCATTGGTTTAAGGCTTTACCAACAGAGCTTTCAATAAGGAATCATGGCAGGATGCACAATTGGTGTTGGTGTAGCTTCTTCGAGGAATTATAGATAATGAAGATGTTCATTGATCATGCTTCAATTGCTTGAAGACATTGCTTTGGCATGGTAGACCCAGAATAGGTCTGGTACCTATTTAGATTATGGACTAGTATCATGCTAGTGTGTAATCTACATGTTACTTGGATGATTCGAGATGTTTTATGGATTTTTTATTTTTGTTTTGATCGTAAGCCAACATGGCATGTCATTGTAATAAGAAATTATGTAATGATATTATTGTAATATCTTTAGGTGGTCAAGATAATTGGTTTAGGCCTTAGGGTTTGTTTAAATAAGAGGTAGAAACTCTTTGTAAAGTATCATGGTTATTGGAAAAGGCCATGGTTAAGGAACGTAATGTGCGAATATTGCAATATCATTTAGGTAGAGGAGTTGATTGATCATTGGTGATCAGATTGGATTAAGAAGTGGATTTAGTCCTCCGACATTGACCTTAACCGGGACTGTAATCAGGCATAGTAGATGTTATTTCTAGTAGTTCACTCTATTGGATTATTGTCCATTTATCTTGAGAAGGTTGCAGCCTCTATGTAGTCATCGAGACTCTTTGCAATGAGCAGTATGCTCTAGGCAGTGTGCCTTCCTACAAGTGCAGGTCCCTCATTGTAACACAAACTTTTTGCAGAAGTATCATCTAACTGTGGGTAGGCTTCCCATCATGGTTTTTCCCTTTTTTAGGTTTTCCACATACAAATCATGGTGCTATGTGGTATGGTTACTTTGCATTGATTATCTAGTTAATTGTTAAGTTATATTGTTTACCAGTATCTATTTCTCCTGGCATTTGTTTGTGTTTTACCAATACTTGATCTATTGAAGGTTATATTATGGATTAAAAGTTATAATTTGTTAACAACTGATTCAACCCCCCCTCTTAGTTTTTCACTGGTTACCCTAACAATTGGTATTAGAGCTTTGGTCCTCTTTTACAGAAGCTTAACTGCTTGAGGTAGATCATATGGTAGCTAACACTTCTAATCCACCGATAGCTATTTTCAGAAGAGAAATCCCTAAGCTTGATGGAAAAAAATATGGGATATGGAAAATTTGAATGGAGACTCATATTAGATGTCTTGGCAAGGATATTTGGGAGATCACTGAGAAAGGATACACACCTGATGATCTAACATCTGGCAATCCTTCTCCTGTAGATTTGGATAAGAATATTGAAAATGATTGCAGAGCTAGAGAAGCCCTCTTTTGTGCACTTACTAATCAATAGATTATGGGATTGATTGATAAATCATCAACTAAGGTTAAATGGGAAAAATTGTAAACTCTAAATGAAGGTGACCCTACTGTCAAAATTGCTAAACTTGATGGTTACCGGGTAAGGTATGAAAACTTGAAAATGGAAGAAAATGAAAGAATTGTTGTGTTTATGGAAAGAGTAAATGAGATTGTAATGGGAATTCAATGTTGTGGAGTATTTCTAAGTGAAGATGAAATAGTTTCCAAAGTCTTGAGATCCCTTCCACCAACTTACAAGATGAAGGCAACTACAATTAATTAGCTAAGAACAATGGCAAACACTTCAGTCAATAGAGACATTCTGATTGGGAAATTATCTGCTTTTGAGCTTGAAGAATTTGGATCTTCTATAGTTGTAAAGTCTGAACCTTCTTTTCATGCATCATCATCAACATCTACTGGCAAAAGTGATTGGAGAGCCCTATATGCAAAAGAATTGGAAGACATGAGGAAAGAAGATGAAGAGCTTGAGCAAATTGAAGCCTTATTTTCTAGAAGAGTACCTAAAGGTCCAACTAGAAGTAAGTATGAAGGAAAAACACCTTTTAAATGTTTTTCATGTAATAAGATTGGTCATTTTGAATCTAGATGTCCTGAAAGGAATGCAAGGTTTGAGGAAAGAGTCAAGAAAACTTTTAAGCCTAACCCTAATAGATATAGATTCAAGAAAAAACAAACAATGCTACATAGCAGATGAGGAAGGAGTAACTGATGACTCTGGAGATGAACCGATAGAAGACTCTACTAGTGGATCTAGAAATGGAAAGGAATGGGTGTTCTATGCTTTCAAGGAAGATGAACTAGAACCGGCTATCAAAAATGAAGAGAAGGCCCTAGTATCAAAAGTTGAAGATAAGGATGAATGGGTAATTGATAGTGGATGCTCACATCATATGACTAGAGATAAAAGAAAATTTCTATCCCTGCAAGAATACAATGGTTGTCAATTCAGATTTGGAGTAGACAAGACATGTATGATCAAAGGTAGAGGTATTATTTCTTTAGATGGCAAGCATAACACTGATAATTTCTATTATGTAGAAGGTTTAAGGCATAATCTTTTGAGTGTTGTTCAATTAGTTGATAAGGGTTTTCAACTTCAGTTTAAGGATAGAAAATGCAAAATCATTAACAAAACTAGTTTGGAAATTGCAACCGGTATTCAGATAGGAAGTAACATCTTTCACTTGAACACTGGTAATAAGACATGTTTCATTGCTCATATTGATGAGAGTTGGCTATGGCATAAGAGGTTGTGTCATGTTAATTTTGATTGTATTGTTAAGATCAGTTCAACTAAGGCAGTAAGATTATGAATCCTTATAATCTGGTATGTAAGGAATGTCAATTAGGTAAGTAAGTCAGAAGTTATTTTAAAAGCATACATGCTAAATCTAATGATGTACTTGATTTAATTCACACTGACTTATGTGGTCCTGCAAGGACTAGAAGCTTTCAAGGTGATAGGTATTTCATGCCAATTATTGATGACTATTCTAGAATTATGTGGGTGACTTTTCTGAGGGAGAAGTCTGAAGCTTTTGATGAATTCAAGATCTTTAAAGTGAAGGTTGAAATAGAAAATGGATTGAAAATTAAATATCTAAGATCAGATCATGGTGGTGAGTTCACTTCTCATGAATTTAATAGTTATTGTGAGACAAATGGAATCATGAGACAACTATATGCACCTAGGACTCCTCAGCAAAATGGAGTAGTTGAAAGAAAGAACATAACTATTTTAGATGCAGCTAGATCTATGATGATGGAATCCGAATTGCCTCATAGTTGCTAGAGAGAAGAAGTGAGTATAACAGTCTACACATTGAACAAAATTCACATCAAAGGTGAAACCGGTAAGACCCCTTATGAACTATGGTTTGGAAATACACCTATTGTTAAGTATTTCATAATTTTTGGAAGTAAATGTTATATCAAAAGAGATGATTCAATTGGAAAGTTTGATTCTAGATGTGATGAAGAGATATTTCTTGGTTATTCAACTTTGAGAAAACCATATATATGTTATAACAAAAGTGTTAGGATTCCCAAAGATACTGAGAGGGGGGGGGGTGAATCAATATCTAACTAGTTATAGAATTTACTTGATTTAAAACATGTAAAGCATATCAATATAGTATACTGGTAAACCAAAAATAATGCAGTAAACAAAGATAACAACAACCACATGAAAAGCACACCATAACATAGTGGTTTAACGAGGAAACCCGGTGTGGGAAAAACCTCAGTGGGATTTGTGACCCAGAATATTCGCTTACTGGCCAATAAGTGAATATTACTCTTACAATAGGGGTTTGCACATGCAGGAAGGCCAAGTGCCTAGAGCTCAATGCTCAACTACAAAATAAGAAGTCACACTGACTTACAAAATGGATTATACAAATCAATGTCTTGCACTGCTTCAAAATAGCATCTTCTATGCCAGAACCAATACCAATTTTAGCTCTGCTGCATACATAAACCCTTAACCTAAAATTTACATATTAGGTCTACATAATTTCGCCTATCTCTTTCTTACAAAATGTTCTACAATGATCTCATACATATATGACTCATATTAAAACTCGCCATGTCATCTTACAATGATTTTACAATTAATTACAAAATACATTATAAACAAAATTCCTGTCAACTTGGGTGTCGGTATCCTTCCTTTGTCTGCCGATGTCTTGTGTGCCGATGTAGAGTCTATCATTGCCAGTGTTGGTATGTTGTCTTGCCGGTATCATATGATTGCAAGATTGCTATCAATGACAAAACCTTCAATCATCTACAATTTCTCATTGGAGTGTTCATTTGCCAACAATCTCCCCCTTTCGCATTGATGGCAACACTCATGAGAAAAATCCAAAAAGTGTCATAAAAAAGTGTCATCCAAAAATGAGTCTACCAGAATTGTCTTACCAAAAAAATATGAGCTCCCTCTGAGCTGATGAGCCATTTGCTGATCATTTTTCTCATAGCCTCTACTCCCCCTTTGACATCAATGACAAAGGTTGTCATTTGCTATAAGTTGAGTCCTGCTTGGTTTCTTGTAACTGGTGAGTTACACTCTAAAAAAATATCTGTCAAAATTGAATTTATGTCATTGTTGAATGTTTTACTGTCTTTTATAGCCTCATGGGTTCTCTACATTGTACCAGTGAGTGTGCATTTGCTCTTCTGATGTCTTTAGTTCGGGAACCAGAGCCTCAGATATTTCTTTTCTTAAAGAAATGAGATACTCTAATCTTGGACCAAGTCGGCATTTTAAGTCCTTTGCTTTGTCGTTTATTCTTTGTTTTTCATTTTCCAGTTTCCTGATTTTCTCTTCTTGCTTTGCAATTTTCTTTTCTAATTCCAAAAATGAATCTGATGTCCCAATCAGATTGTCAGCAATATTGTTAATCTTATCATGTGTCTTTCTAAATTATTTGTCAAGATCTTCTATTAATACATCTGTTTTGCATGTATCCCTGTATAGTTTCTTGAAGTAAAAAATGATTTCATTGAGTTCTGGTAAAAGAGTTTCCATCTCTCCCTTGTTCTTCTTATCTATATCCTCAAAGAATTTTTCTTTTTTCTTTATCAATCTCTCCTTAAATGTATCCTCATTTATTTTGTCCAGTGTTATTAGGTTATTGGTTATATACTTCGACAATGTATCTAATTGGTTCAAAGAATATTTGTTGTCTATATTACACTTTGGAGCTATCATCTTCAAAATTGGTATGGTGTCATCAATAGCCTTATATGCTAGTGCATTACAATCTATTATTTTCTTAATTGAATCTAGAAGTACCTCTATCACATTTGTTGGTCTGAAATCAGACATGGAGGTTCCAGATGTTTGTCCAACTGACTTCACAATTTGTAATCCGTCAGTGGTGATAATAGCATTGCTTTCCTCTTTACTGGAGGATCAGTTTGTGTCTCCATTTCAGCTACCAAAGGTTTAGGTTTTTTAGTTGTAGCTGGTGGCACTGTCTCTGGATGTACTTGTGAATGAACTTGTTGTTCTTCCTATTTCTTTGTGCTCTCTACTGATGGTTTCTCTAATGGTGCCTCTAATGATTTTTCAGTGGTATTCACTGCCAGTTTTTCTACTTGTGATTTTGTATTTTCTACCGATTTCTCTGTTCTTGCCCCTGAAATGTTTTCAGTCGGTTGCTCAATACCAGTGCTATCAGTTTTTCTTGTATATGTTGTCTATTCAATTTGTTCCTCACTCTGAATTTCAATGTCTCAAAATGTATCTTCAACATTTGTCTCAGTTGTTGTGTCTTCTACCGGTGGCTCAGTTCCCACATCTCTTTTCTCACTTGTTTCCTTATCAACCACAATGTTGACTTCCTGTGTGTCGATATTCATTGTGTACAACACCTCAGAGTCAAGATTTGTGTCCTCATGTGTTGTCTTCATACTCTTTGTTGCCGGTTGATTTTTAGTAGTGTCTACCGGTGGGGTATCTAAAGGCGGTGGGGGTAAGTTGTTTGTTATCTTTATACAAGGTGGTCCACCAACCTTGCCTTTTCCTTTGTCCCTATCCTTTTGGTATACCTTGAAGGTTTTAGGTTTTTGATACTCTTCTTGTTTTCCTTTTTCTACCAGGAATATATCCCATGCATCTGTTATTTCCTTTGTTATTTGATTCACTCTCCTTGCCATTAGTGCTACATGTTGGTGAGCAGTTGAAAATATTGACTGGTTAGCCTCAGAGATCAATTAATCTATCTCATCAGGTGAGTTAACAAGATGTACAACAAGTAATTTTTCAATCTTTATTTTCTTATCAAGCTCAATAATAGCCACTCTTCTAGCTTCTAGTCTGTTGTATAGATCTGTTGGTATTTCATCAACAACTTGCATCAAAAAATTTCTTGAAAATATCTAAGTGTAATATTACACTATTCTCTACTTTCTCCTTGTCATCAGTGGATAGTGTGTTATACAGTTTGTTGATATTCTTCAACTTGCCATCCTCAGTAATTTCATCCATTAATTTATCAATAGGAGCTATAGTTTGTTTTGACTTCTTCTTAGGAGTCAACTTATTTTTCTTTAGAGTTAATTTATTTGCTGGGGGCCTTATTGCCTGTTGCTTCTATCATTTTGGTGTAAGAGAAGGTGTCGATGAAGGTTTTCTCTTCCTCTCAACTCTCTTGAATACTACATGCATGTCACTTTCTGAAGAAGTTCCAATCATTGAAAGGTGTGTTTTCAGTTGGATTGCTTCCAATTCACCTTTAGTTATACCGGTTTTCTTTAGCACATCTTCTTTAATAGCTTTTTCCTGTTGGGTTCCTTTTCTAATAGTTGCCTCAACCTTTTTAACTTTGTTCTTTGATTGAATTTGACTTTCTATAGTTTCAGCATTACCAAATACTTCTTCTTCAGGTTCCTTAGGAGCTTCTAGGAGCGCTTTTGCATAGGTTTCTATTATGTTGTCATCAGTCTCATACCCCATTTTAGTAACCTATATGGTTCTAGGAACAACTGCCTCCATCCAAATTTCATCTTTCTTTATTGCAAAACAAATTTCCTTTTGGTACTTGTCCACAATAGCTTGTGATAACCTTACTCTTGTTTACATTCGAGCTTTCAATGCTTGAAAATACTCATTTAAGTTCTTTTCCCTGTTCTCTCCCATGTTGTTTAGCAATACTGGTAGTTGTTTTCCTACCGATATATCATATCCAAAACCTTTTGTGCCAATACCAGGTACTTGTTTGGTTATATATAGCATCAATCAAACAAGTAGGTTTCCAAATCTGAATGTTCCTTTCTTGTCTTTCTTTATCTTTCCCAAATTATCAATCAATTCATCTTTAAGCCATTCACATATGTCTATCCTTGCATTATTATTTACCATATCATAGGTACTTTTAATGCATAGGCTAGAAACTAAGTTTAACCTATTTGCATGTGTAGTCTTGCAACCTAAGATCACACTAATAAATTTGACATTGATATCTGTTACATCATTTACCCTTAGTGATATCTTGTCAGATGTTGCATCGGTTAGGTTTGTCACTAGATCATTTGAGACCTTCTTAGTTTTGTTAGGTCTGTTGCCAGTGGAGGTAACCCTGTCACAATTTTTATTGCTTCTTTAGTAATCTTGTGAATAGATTCCAACCAAAAGAATTCACCATGAACCCTGCTTAGCACAATTCTTATGATATCCTTGGGGAAATCTAGGATACTAAGAATTTATGTAAAACCCAGGGTTTCTATTATCTTGTGTTCAGTTTTGACATTTCTGGATTCATAAAAAATTATAGATTTATACATATTCTTAATTTCCTCACCACCTAGTTCATCAATATGATAGTGTATATACATTCTAGGTTCTTCAGCATATACTACCCCTTTAGGTATTTGAGAAAATGCACCTAAACTATCATCTTTCTTTGCAATTTTGGGAACAAGCTGAAATATGGGTCTAGGGCATTTAATAACTTCAACAATAGTAGGGTTTGCAATAAATTCAGGAGTAGATGAGGATGCCATAGCTATAAATACCTTAATCTGCCTTAGGGATGAAAGATTTGATAGATTTCTTTGCTTCTTTTCTTGGAATGACTTTGCTCAGAATTTTCATGCTCTCGAAGATTTGAATGCTCAGTGAAATGAAAATGGAGCCAAAATACTTGTTTTATAATGTTATTTTCTTCACCTCATTTAATGCTTGTCAGTTAAGTCACAACTTAACTTATCTACCGGTAAAGAAGTAATCTCAACTTCTCACCATCAACTGAGGGAATAATAGCATGTTTTACATTCAGTTGCTAAACCCTCAAAAGGATTTTCCTTCAATTAGATGAAGAGTCTCCTGCCGGTGGATTGTTACTCTGTTCTACTGGTGGAGTTGTATTCCCATCAACATTTTGTTCTAATTTTCTGATCAATTGTTTTGAGAATTCTTGCTTTACCTCTTCAACCTTTTCTTTACCTTTCAAACTAGGACCTTTGTTATTTTCCAGTGAGGACTTGCTTCTACAAAATTTAACAATGTGTCCAATCTTGTTATAGGCATAACAAGTCACATTGTTTTTTTGAATTGCTTTCCCATATCCTATGTTGATTTGTGTTTTGCATTGATTAGATAAGTGTCCAAATCTTCCACAAACATAACATCTCACATTCATTCTACAATTCTCTAAATTATGACCAATTTTGTTGCATTTAGAACACTGACCGGTGGATGTATTGGTATTCTGATAATTTCTAGATCTACATTGATTTTCTCTATGACCATACTTGTTACAATTAGAGCATTTGCCATTAAATTTATAAGCAATTGGTTATCTTACTAGTTTGCTACGATCATGTGTGTTTGTAGTACCAGAGCTTTCACCAGCTTCAAAGCCAAGCCCATTAGTGTCACCAATAGGTTTCTGATTCTTCAGCATGTTACCAAGTTCTTCTAAGCTTTTCTTGAATTTTTCCTGGTGCTGATTTGCAGTATCTAGTTCTCTTTCCAAGATTTCTTTCTATCTCATAAGTTCTTTTGAGTCATTTTGTGTGTGCATTAGATCTATCTTTAACATATCATTTTCATAACTATGTCTTATGTTTTCATTTGCAACATCATTCAGTCTTCTAGTCAGATCTTCTTCATTTTTCTTCCTATCTTCAATTTCTTTGCAAAATCTCATAGTCATATCCTACATCTCATTCTGCGTTGTACTTATCTCTTGTCTTAGTTTGTTTACCAGATCATTAAGAGTTTCCTTTTCATCTCCCTCTTTCCACATCTTCTCACAAAGTTCTCTTCTTTTATTCCTTGCTATAGTGTAATTTTCTTGATGTACTTGAATGATATCCTAAGCAGCTTTTAGATCATCTTCAAGTTTGATATTCTTCAATTTTTCTGTATCATAGTCTGAAAGAGTTGTTTCCAATTGTTTCTTCAAGTTATCAATCTCCATCGGTTGCAAGATCTTCCTCAAGCTATTATGCTTCTGAAAATAAAGAACTAGGCCCTGATACCAATTGTTAGGATTCCCAAAGATACTAAGAGGGGGGGGTGAATCAGTATCTAACCAGTTATAGAATTTACTTGATTTAAAACATGTAAAGCATATCAATACAGTATATCGGTAAACCAAAAATAATGTAGTAAACAAAGATAACAAAAACCACATGAAAAGAACACCATAACATAGTAGTTTAATGAGGAAACCCGGTGTGGGAAAAACCTCAGTGGGATTTGTGACCCACAATATTCGCTTACTGGCCAATAAGTGAATATTACTCTTACAATAGGGGCCTACACATGCAGGAAGGCCAAGTGCCTAGAGCTCACTGCTCAACTATAAAATAAGAAGTCACACTGACTTACAAAATGGATTATACAAATCCAATGTCTTGTACTACTTCAAAATAGCATCTGCTATGCCAGATCTAGTACCGGTTTTAGCTCTACTGCATACATTAACCCTTAACCTAAAATTTGCATACTAGGTCTGCATAATTTTGCCTATCTCTTTGTTACAAAATGTTCTACAATGATCTCATACATATATGAGTCATATTACAACTCGCCATGTCAGCTTACAATGATTTTACAATTAATTACAAAATACATTATAAACAAAATCCCTGTTGGCTTGGGTGCCGGTATCCTTCCTTTGTTTGCCGGTGTCCTGTGTGCCGGTGTAGAGTCTTTCGTTGCCAGTGTCGGTATATTGTCTTGCTGGTATCATATGATTTCAAGATTGCCATCAATGACAAAACCTTCAATCATCTACAATTTCTCATTGGAGTGTGCATTTGCCAACAAAAAGATTGAAAAAATTGTGGAAAGTGCTAATGTGAAAGTGGATGAACATTACAAAAATCAATCTATATCATATGATAGGGAACCGACAATGGAAGTGATCATAACTGAACCAATAATGCCTCAACCAGTATAGGAAGCTGAAACAGTTACACTGACATAGTCTGAATATTCAACTATGACTAATGATCAGAGTGGTGAACCTGAAGTTCACACTCCAAGGTATGTAAGATTAAATTATTCTAAAGATCAAATTATTGGAGATAGGAACAAGGGGGTAATGACAAGAAGAAAAATGGTAAATGAAGAGGTATGTCTTATTTCTCAAGTTGAACCGACAACTGTTATTGAAGCTTGTAAGGATAAACATTGGTTAAAGGCTATGGAAGATGAATTAGATCAAATAGAGAATAATGAAACTTGGTCTTTAGCTTCTCGACCTAAAAATAAGAATGTTATTGGAAATAAATGGGTTTTTAGAAATAAAATGAATGAGGATGGTCAAGTTATAAGGAACAAGGCTAGATTGGTTTGTAAAGGATATTCTCAAATGGAAGGAATTGATTATGGTGAGACATTTGCACATGTAGCTAGAATTGAAGTTGTTAGACTATTTCTTGCCTATGCAGCTTATAAGAACTATAAGGTTTATCGAATGGATGTCAAATGTGCATTTTTGAATGGTGAGCTTGAGGAAGAAGTTTACATTGAGAAACATGATAGATTTTCACTGATAGATGACAAAGACACGGTTTGTAGATATAAGAAAGCTTTATATGGTTTGAAACAGGCTCCTAGAGCTTGGTATGCAAGGTTGGATACATATCTTTTGAAGCTTGGTTTTACTAAAGGCAGTGCTGATAGTAATCTATATTATAAGATTACTGATAATGATATTTTGATTATTGAAGTTTTTGTTGATGATACCATTTTTGGAGGAGAAGATAAATTGTGCATGGAATTTTCTAACAACATGAAAAATGAATTTGAAATGTCCATGATTGGTGAGATGAATTTTTTCTTAGGTTTGCAGATTACTCAAACTGACAAAGGCATTTTTATCTGTCAAACTAAGTATCTGAGGGAACTATTGAAAAAGTTTGGTATGGAGAATTCCAAACTGGTAAGTACTCCTATGGCTACAAGTGAGAAATTATCTATCAAGGATACTTCTTCATCGATAAATTTGATAAGGTATAAATCTATGATTGGTGGTCTGTTATATCTAACTTATACTAGACTTGATATTATGAATGCAGTAAGTATTGTTTCAAGATATTAAAGTAATCCTAAAGAAAATCATGAATGTGTAGTAAAGAGGATATTCCGGTATTTGCAAGGAACAATAGAATATGGTTTATGGTATTCCAAAAATGATAATTTCACTTTATATGAATATACTGACTCGGATTGGGCAAGTGATACTGATGATAGGAAAATCACTTCTGGTGGAGCTTTCTTTCTTGGAAATAAATTGGTTTCATGGATAAGCAAAAATAGTCATGCATTTCTTCATCTACTGCAGAAGTTGAGTATGTTATAGCAACAACTAATTGCACTGAAGTTTTGTGGATGAATCAAATGTTGAAGGATATCAGGGTAAATTGTAGTGAACTGGTAGTTATCTACTGTGATAATTCTGCAGCTATTGACATGTCCAAGAATCCAATATTTCACTCTAAGACTAAGCATATTTCAATAAAGTATAACTTTCTAAAGGACAAGGTAGAAGCAAAGGAATTCAAATTGGTTTATGTGAACACTAAAGAGTAGATTGCAAACATATTCACTAAACTACTATCTAAGGAATCATTTCAATACTTGAGAGATAGGTTAGGGTTTTTTGCCCCTTCGGAAGAGACTTGATTGATGAAGTTTTTCATCAGTCTGACATGTATTATTAGAAACATTATTCATTTTGGGACTGATGAGTGGTGCTACTACTCAGGGGGAGTAGTCAACTTTGAGATTCAGAGGTTTAAACCATTGCTTTGATATTTTTGTCAGGTTTCTAGCATTGATGTCAAAGGGGGAGAGATATTGATGTGAAAATAAAAGAAAAGTTGTATACATTGGGAAGAGAGATTTGTTCAGAGCCTTACAGAGATATCATTCATTGAGGGAGAGTTATTTATTGTTGGTTGTCTTCCACAGGGGGAGACTTGTTTGGTGTTTCTTGGTACTTAGATGTTTTTCACATCTAGTGTTGCCGTCAATGCCAAAGGGTGAGATTGTTGGAATTATGGGTGAACTGATTATGTGTGGCATTGATATTTTGTCATTGATGTCAACACTAGCTGTTACCAATAGACAGAGTTACACTGGCTAATATGGAAGGTTACCAATAGATAGTTTATTAGTATAAGATCTAGTGTTACCGATAGGAGAGATTATCTATTGGACACTTCTGACATGTTTGGATTAGTGAATTATATTGGATTTCATGTGTTATATGCTCCATAAGAATGTCTTGGTCAATTAGTATTGGCTTGGTAATTGGATGTTATCATACACTCTGATAAACCCTTACTGGCACTAGTTTAAGGCTTTACCGACAGAGCTTTCAATCAAGAATCATGGCAGGATGCACAATTATTGTTGGTGCAACTTCTTTGAGGATCTTAGGATAGTGAAGATTCTTGTTGGTCATGCTTCAATTTATTGAAGACATTTCTTTGGTGTGGTGGACCCAAAATAGGTCTGATACTTATCTAGGTTATAGACCGGTATCATGCTAGTGTGTACTCTACATGTTACCTGGATTATTCAAGGTGTTTTCTGAATTTGTTATTATTGTTTTGATCTTAAGCTGACATGGCATATCATTTTAATAAGAAATCGTGTAATGATATTATTGTAATATCTTTAGTGGCTAACCTAATTGGTTTAGGCCTTAGGGTTTGTATAAATAAGGGGTAGAATCTCTTTGTAAAGTATCATGGTTATTGGAAAAGGTCATGGTCAAGGAATGTAATGTGCGAATATTGTAATATCATTCAGGTAGAGGAGTTGATCGATCATTGGTGATTGGATTGGATTTAGAAGAGGATTTAGTCCTCCGACATTGACCTTAACCGGGACTGTAATCAAGCATAGTAGATGCTATTTCCAGCAATTCACTCTATTGGATTGTTGTCCATTTATCTTGAGAAGGTTGTAGCCTCTTTGTAGTCAGTGAGACTCTTTTTGTAATGAGCAGTATGCTCTAGGCAGTGTGCCTTCCTACAAGTGTAGACCCCTCATTGTAATACATACTTTCTGCAGAGTATCATCTGACTGTGGGTAGGCTTCGCACTGTGGTTTTTCCCTTTCTAGGTTTTCCATGTACAAATCATAGTGTTATGTGGTATGGTTGCTTTGCATTGATTATCTAGTTAATTGTTAAGTTGTATTGTTTACCGGTATCTATTTCTACCGGCATCTATTTGTGCTTTACCGGTACTTGATTTGCTTAAGGTTATGTTATGGATTAAAAGTTATAATATGTTAACAACTAATTCACCCCCCCTCCCTATCAGTTGTTCACCAGTTATCCTATCAATCTATAGCAGCAATTCTTTTAGGGTTAATTCTCACACCTTCTTTTGATACAATATGTCCTAATAATTTACCCTTTGTTACTCCAAAATGACATTTTTTAGGGTTAAGAGATATATCGTACTCTAATTCTCTTATGAAAATTTTCTCCAAGTCATTGCAATGGTCTTCCTCTTTTCTTGAGTAGACTATCAAGTCATCTTGATATACAATAAGAATATAATCGATCGAACCTTCAAATTCTACACCCATAGCCCTTTGAAAAGTAGCTCCTACATTAATAAGTCCAAAAGGCATTCTAGCATAGACATATGTTCCCCAAGGTGTTGTAAAGGCATTTTTGTATTTCTTTGTTTCCTTGACCTTCACCTGATTATACCCTAAAAACCCATCCATCATGGAAAGTAATTCACTCCCTGTGACTTTCTACAACAAAGTCTCCATATTAGGCAAAGTGTAATTGTCCTTTAGTGAAGATACATTTAAATTTCTAAAATCCACACAAAGTCTTATATCACCATTCTATTTTCTAATAGGTACCAAGTTGGACACCCATGTTGAATGTCTGATTGGTTTTATAATCATTGTATTCCTCATCTTCATCAATTCCTCTTTCATTTTTGGAGCTAGGTTTGGATTTATAGGCCTTTGTCTCTGCCTAAAAGGTTTTGCATCTAATTTTAAAGGGATTTCATGTTGAAAAAGATATTCTCAATATGCTTTGAGGTCATCATATGACCATGCAACGACATGTTTGTATTTTCTCAATAAATTTATCAATGCCATTTTGTTCTTGGGAGTAAGTATTTTTCCAATGAATATCTCCCTATGATTATGCTCACTACCCAAATTTATCTTCTCCACATATTCACAACTTACAGGGCTAGACTTTAGATCAACTCCATCTCTATTATCAAAAATTATTTCCAATGCTACTAGTTCTTTTTGGATCTTGTTTGATTTCAGTTGAACAATTTCTTTCCCAAACAAAGTATCTTTGCCATCCTCATTTTCCACATATGCATTCCAATCAATCCTTTGATCTTCATGCTCATCTTCACATGTAAGGAACTTCAACAAATTTCTATCATTATCAAAGATCTGCCAATTTTTCACATTGTCTGGTACTGTTGGCCTTGTTTTAATTTTGACTTGAGTAATCTCATCAAGAGGCATATCATCATGTTTGATTACCAAATTCACCATAAAATATGTCAATATATTATTTGATCTTTCGGTCTAATTAATTGCAAATGCGTCAAAAATCTCTATGGAATCCCATACTTTTTTCTTGTAACACTTGAGTTTTGAATTTTTAGTAGCAAACTTATTTCTAACCTAAGATACAATCAACTTTGAATCACCATAAATAGTTAGTATTTGAATTCCATATTTTCTTGCAATCCTAAGGCCTAACAAAAGGGCTTCATATTCAACCACATTATTAGTACATTCAAATGCCAACAAAAATGAATATTTAAAAGATTTTCCATTAGTGGAAATGAAGACAACTCCAACACCGTTACCATCTTTACTACATGCCCCATCAAAATACATTTTTTATATCATGTCTTTATTTTCTTTGGCATGTTCTTAAATTTCTTCTATCTTTGGCACAATAGGTTTGGTCATACTCACCTAAAAAATTGTCCATGTCAATATGGAAAAACATGCTATTTAATTTGGTTCCACTTCTTCAATTATGTAGGATGACCTTGGCTCTCTGTTGATTCTTACCCCAGTACTGTTAACAGGAATAGTTGCATATGATAGGTCCAACTGCACATGTCCTCCTACCAGATTAGACCATTGTCTAGATAGTAACATTCCATAACTTGCAGGTACTTCAACCACTATAGCATCAGTTTTGTAAGATACTTTGGGAGATGCTAGAAATTTGAATTCTACATCCTTCATAATCCCCACCACTGGTACTAATCTATTATTCATAGCATAAAACTTTCCATATGGTGAATCCACCTGCATTTCAAGTTCTTTCATAACTTCTGTTGGCATGATATTTACTATTGACCCCAAATCAATCATACAGTTCTTGACCATCTTGTTATTAATCAATAAAGTTAAATAAAAGGGATCCACCTAAGTTAGATTTTTAGTTATAGAAGTACCCAAATAAACAATTGGTGAATTTTCAACATTTTGTTGTTGTTTAGGATTCTCTTTACTTACTTCACCAACACTAGATAGTATTTTCAGTGTTTCATCCTTATAATTAGGAAATTTCATAACTTCAAGCAGGGGAAGGGAAATTTTTACCTGAGACAAAGCCTGGGACATAAAAGAATTATAGTTTGAAACTTTCTTACCATTTTTATTTTTATCAACAGGGTTTGTTAGCTTTGGAGGTTCTACCTGTTCGGTCTACTATGATATACTCTCCTTTCCCTTTTTGAGATTGCTATCTTTATTACTATTTTGCTTTGGTACTTTTATAAACATCCCTATTGGATTTCCTTCATCTACATTTATTGTTATGTTTCTCAGTTGAAAATTAGTCTTTGCTTGTGTTACTACTACTATCATACAGGCCTTCTTTTCTTCATCTGTTAGAAAAAAGTTACTTAGTGTAGGTGTCTCCTCTTCATCTCAAAAGACTTGTTGTCCACTACTTTGTTGATTCATCCTTCTTAACTGTACATCATGCATATATTCTTCTTCTGATGAACTATAGTCATCTCTGCCCCAAAGTGGTTCAGATGAAAGTGCATTTATTGTGGCTTGTTGATCTTCATCTTGGTTCTCATCTTCCAAAAAACTTTGAGCAATCATGCATTGTTCAGGTGCATGAGGCAATCTACAAACATCATACCATGGGTAATCCTCTACTAGATGATTATTTTTCCTTAATGGATCTGGGGTCTCCTCACTTTGATTAGGCTTTTCAGGCTTTCCTTCTTTCCAATTAGTATTTTATGGCATATCATAAAGTCTAGGTCTGTAATTAGATGGCTTATCATTCTTATATGGTGGTGGTTTATCATTTCGATTCTGCCTTCCTTTAATGTCTTTGAGCATATCCATTATATTTTTGAAATCATCTTTCTTACGAGCCCTAAGACTATATTGTTAGGTCCGAGAGACAACAAAGAGAGGGGGGGGGTGAATTAGTTGTCTAATAAATTCAAATCAAAAACTTATTAACCAACTTAATACTTAATATTGATAAACCAGTTTAGTATACTGGTAGATAGTGTTAACAATAAATTGCTATACCGGTAAGAATTAATGCATGAAACATAAACACAAAGTCATCCACAACACATGACACCAATATTTGTACGTGGAAACCCTGTAAGGGGAAAAACCACGGTGGGAAACCTTACCCACAATCAGATGATACTACTACAGATAGTAAGTGTACAAAAGGGGTCTACACATGCAGAAAGGCCAACAGCCTAGAGCTCACAGCTCAATCACAAATGGGAGTCACACTGACTATAGTTGGATGGTTAAATCCAATAGGAATGTATTGCACAAAATTGCATCTTCATATGCTAAATTCAGTACCGGTGTAATGCTGATATGCTTCTACAAAAACCTAACTTCACCTTCAAATGATGTCTTCATGTATGCCTCTACTTTATCTCGCATATACCTTCACTTGAATCTTTTTCGCATTCCACACTTGATCTTACAAATAAGATCTTACATTTATACCATACCCTAAGACCAATTTTAGTAGGTCGGCTCTACAAGATATTACAATAAAAACATTTTACAAATAATATAATATTCGACACAATAATCGATTAATCATGTCAGTTTAATGCATTTACAACAATAATAAATCATCTCCATAGTGTGCCATGCTGATCTGGAAAAGATAAACCTGTTGGTGTAACCCTAGATAACCTGGACCTATTTGCCGGTAAAAGCAAATATGCAAATATGAATATATGAATATACCAATGATTATTACTTCAAAATAAAGTGTCCTCATGATGTCTTTGACATTACCAAGTGCCTTCCATGTCATTCCAGGTATCGATGAACATTATATCCTGCCAGTTAATCATATACCAGTAACTGTTGCACAGATTACTACTTGCCGGTGAATGTTGCTGGATCTCCAAAATAGGTGTATTTAGTAGGTGTTGACATCAATGACAAAACCATACCAAAATACTAACAATCTCCCCCTTTGGCATTGATTGCAACACAATATGGAAAAACCATCACAGTGCCAAAACAGAAATGCCAAAAACTAACAATCTCCATATCTCCCCCTGGGAGTAACAATCTTTCATACCAATTTCTTCTTAAATGTGTTTTTCAAAATTTCTCCCCTAAAATCTCTTTTACCAAAAAGATAATTTATTTTCCCATAGATATCTCTCCCCTTTTGACATCAAATGCCAAAGTCAGAAAGGGTCAAGTTTATACAAAATACCAGCCAATTCAATATACCAACTACTCCCCCTTTGAAGTAGCTTCCTCATCAAATACTGGAATAAAGATTTGCTCATTTAATTCTATCGATTCATGACAATCATCAACTATCTAAGTCTCTATCGGTGGTGGTATGACTCTGAGCTGACCTCTGAGATACTCAAAAGTTTCCTTAGGCAAAGGTTTTGTGAAAATATCTACAAGTTGTTCTTTAGTATTCACATAAACCAGTTTTATCTCTTTTTCTTCAACTTTTTCCCTTAGAAAATTTAGTTTGATAGAAACATATTTTGTTTTAGAATGTAATACTAGATTTTTAGATATATCAATTGCAGCAGCATTATCACAGTATATAGTAATAGGTTCCTTGCATTTTACCTTTATGTCTTTCAACATTTGCTTAAGCCAAAGTACTTGTGTACAATTTGTTGCTGCTGCAACATATTCTGATTCTGCTATTGATAAAGATGTACAACTCTATTTCTTACTCGACCAAGAGACTAATCTTTTTCCAAGAAAAAATGCTCCTCCAGTGGTGCTTTTCCTATCATCCACATCTCCTGCCCAATTTGCATCTGTATATGCACATAGATCAAAATTTTCATGTTTAGGATACCATAATCCAAGATTTACTGTGCCTTGTAAGTATTGGAAAATCCTTTTTACTGCTGATTCATGATTTTCCCTAGGATTACTCTGAAATCTAGAAATTATACATACTGCATTCATAATATCAAGTCTAGTTTGTGTCAAATATAGTAAACCTCCTATCATAGATTTGTATCTAGTTGGATTAATAGGTATAGATTCATCCCTTTGAGATAATTTGTCATTTGTAGTCAAAGTTGTGCTTACTGGTTTAGAGTTCTCCATCCCAAATTTCTTTAGTAGTTCTTTCAAGTACTTAGATTGACTCAAAAATATACCTTTATCAGTCTGTAAGATCTACAATCCTAAAAATAATTTTATTTCTCCAATCATAGACATTTCAAATTCTTGCTTCATTTCAAGAGAAAATTCTTTGCATAATTCATCTTCTCCTCCAAAGATTATATCATCAACAAATAATTCAATAATCAAGATGTCATCATTAGTTACTTTGTAATATAAATTGCTATCTGCATTTCCTTTAGTAAAACTAATTTTTAAAAGATACTTATCCAATCTTGCATACCAAGCTCTTGGGGCTTGTTTTAATCCATACAATGCTTTTCTTAATCTGCAAACCATATCACTGTCATCTGTTAAAGAAAATCCATCTGGCTGTTCAATATAGACTTCCTCTTCAAGATCTCCATTCAAAAATGCACATTTAATATCCATTTGATAAACTTTGTAATCCTTGTGAGCTATAAAAGCCAAGAATAATCTAACTGCCTCAATTTTGGCTATTGATGCAAAGGTTTCATTGTAATCAACTCCTTCTTTCTAAGAATATCCCTTACATACTAGTCTTGCTTTATTTCTGACAACCTTACCATCTTCATTAAGTTTGTTTCTAAATACCCATTTGGTTCCAATTACATTTTTTTTTTTAGGCCGGGGAACTAATGTCCAAGTATTATTTTTCTCAATTTGTCCTAATTCTTCTTCCATAGCTTTAATCCAAAATTTGTCTTCACATGCCTCATTGATAGATAATGGTTCAATTTGAGAAATAAGACATTTCTCTTCATTTTCCAATC
Source organism: Cryptomeria japonica (assembly GCF_030272615.1). Lineage (NCBI taxonomy): Eukaryota > Viridiplantae > Streptophyta > Pinopsida > Cupressales > Cupressaceae > Cryptomeria > Cryptomeria japonica. The sequence continues at coordinate 445,725,454 of NC_081405.1, forward strand.
TTCCTCTTGTCATAACTCCTTTAAATTTGCTTCCAATTATCTGATCTTCAGAATGATTCAGTCTTACATGCCAGGGTGTCTTAGTCTATTGTTGTTCTTCAATTACTATGGAATCCTCTAATGATACCGGAGTAACTGGATCATCATTCTGTACCGGTGGATTCATTGTAGGTTCATTTGTCATAATTTTTGTTTCTGGTTCAGAGTCTATATATCTTGAAGTTCCTCTAAATTGTTCATCAATCTTTACATTTGTACTCTCAACAATTTTCTGTAATCTTTTATTAAAACATCTATATGCCTTGCTCTTAGATGAATAACCAAGAAATATTCCTTCATCACTTCTAGGATCAAATTTGCCAATATACTCATCTCTTCTAATATAACATTTACTTCCAAAAATTCTGAGATACTTAAGAGTAGGAATATTACCAAACCATAGTTCATGAGGAGTCTTACCGGTTTCACCTTTGATGTGAACTTTGTTGAATCTATAGACAACAGTGCTTACTGCCTCTCTCCAGTACACATGTGGTAGATTTTCTTCTGATAACATACTTCTTGCTACATCCAAGATAGTTTTTTTTTTCCTTTCAACAACTCCATTCTGTTGTGGTGTCCGAGGTGCTGATAACTATTTTTTGATTCCATTCACTTCACAGAATGTATTAAAATATTTAGATGTGAATTCTCCTCCTTGATCTGATCTTAAACATTTGATTTTCTTACCGGTTTCATTTTCAACCATTGCTTTGAATAGTTTGAACTTCCCAAGTGCTTCTGATTTTTCTCTGAGAAAAGTAACCCAACACATTCTAGAGTAATCATCAATAATTAGCATGAAATATCTATCACCTTGTAAGCTTTTAGTTCTAGCTGGACCACATAAATCAGTGTGAATTAAATCAAGAGCATTATTGGATTTTTCTGGAATACTTTTAAAACTAGCTCTAACTTGTTTTCCAAATTGACATTCCTTACAAATTGTATTCTGAGGTTTCATAATTTTAGGTAGATCTCTATCTGCCTTAGAAGTACTGATTTTTACCATGCAATCAAAATTTACATGACATAGTCTTTTATGTCATAACCAACTTTCATCTATATGTGCAATTAAGCATGCCTTTTCATTGTTATTCAAATGAAAGATATTACCTCTAGTCTGATTACCGGTTGCAATTTCCAAACCAGTTCTATTCAAGATTTTGCATTTTGTATTTTTAAATTGTAACTGAAAACCTTTCTCAACTAATTAACCAACACTTAAAAGATTATGCTTTAATCCTTCAACATAGTAGACATTGTCAGTGTTATGTTTACCATCAAGAGATATTGAACCCTTACCTTTGATTGAACAGGCTTTGTCATCTCCAAATCTTACTAAACCTCCATTGTATTCTTGAAAGTTCAAGAATTTACCTTTGTCTCCATCAAGTGATGTGAGCATCCTGAGTCAATAATCCATTCATCCTTTAATTCAACTTTAGCTGCTAGGGCTTGTTCTACTAGTTGAGTAGTAGGTGCCGGTTGATCTTCTGTTATAGCAACAAAAACCCATCCATTGTCTGTTGGATCCTCATCAGAATCATCAGTAACACTTTCATCAGCAATGTAACAAGATTTATCTTTGTTCTTCTTAAATCTATATCTCTGATATTCAGGATTAGGCTTGTATGTTATTCTAGCTTCTTCTCTTAGTCTAGCATGTCTACCAGGGCATCTTGAAGCCATATGACCAATCTTATTGTAGTTAAAACATTTAAAGGGTGCTTTACCTTCATACTTACTTCCAATTGGACCTTTTGGCATTTTTCTTGCAAATAGTGCTTCAATTTCTTCAAGCTCTTCATTCTCCTTTCTAGTTTCTTCAAGTTCTCTTGCATAAAAGGCTCTCTAGTTTGATTTGTCAAAAGTTGGAGTAGATGATGTTGATGCTTTGAAGGCCAAATCAGTCTTTATAGTAGCAACATGACCAAATTTCTTAATTTCAAAAGCTGAAAGTTTTCCAATCAATGTATCCCTAGTTACTGATGTATTAGGCATTGTTCTCAACTCATTTATAGCAGTAACCTTCATTTTATTTGCCGGTGGAAAACCTCTTAATATTTTTGAAATAATCTCATCCTCACTCAAGGTTCCTCCACAACATTTGATACCCAAAACAATTACATTTACTCTTTCCATAAAAGCATAAATCCTTTCATCTTCTTCCATTTTCAGATATTCATACCTGATTTGGAAGCTTTCAAGTTTCACAATTTTGACTATGGAATCTCCTTCATTTAGTGTTTCCAAATGATCTCAAATAGCTTTAGCAGTAGACCTATCTGATAATCCCATGATTTGTTGATCTGATAATGTGCTCAAGAGTGCTTCTCTTGCTTTGCAATCATTTTCTTCATCTTTGGCTAAAGTAGTTGGAGCAGTCTAACCAGCTACAGTAGCAATATAACCATTCTTAGTAACTTCCTAGATGTCTTTACCGATGCAATTCAGATGTGTCTCCATTCTGATCTTCCATATCCCATAGTTGGTTGCATCAAGTTTAGGACTATCCTTTTTAAAATAATTAGTAGACATTGGATCTCCTCAAGTTGTTAAACTTCAAAAAGAGGACTAGGCTCTGATACCAATTGTTAGGTCCCGGAGATAACTGAGAGGGAGGGGGGTGAATCAGTTGTCTAATAAATTCAAATCAAAAACTTATTAACCAACTTAATACTTAATATCGGTAAACCAGTTTAGTATACTGGTAGACAGTGTTAACAGTAAATTGCTATACTGGTAAGAATTAATGCATGAAACATAAACACAAAGTCATCCACAACACTTGACACCAATATTTGTATGTGGAAACCCTGTAAGGGGAAAAACCATGGTGGGAAACCTTACCCACAATCAGATGATACTACTGTAGATAGTAAGTGTACAAAAGGGGTCTACACATGCAGAAAGGCCAACAGCCTAGAGCTCACTGCTCAATCACAAATGGGAGTCACACTGACTATAGTTGGATGGTTAAATCCAATAAGAATGTACTGCACAAAATTGCATCTTCATATGCTGAATTCAGTAGCGGTGTAATGTTGATATGTTTCTACAAAAACCTAACTTCACCTTCAAATGATGTCTTCATGTATGCCTCTTCTTTATTTGACATATACCTTCACTTGAATCTTTTTTGCATTCCACACTTGATCTTACAAATAAGATCTTACATTTATACCATACCCTAAGACCAATTTTAGTAGGTCGGCTCTACAAGATATTACAATAAAAACATTTTACAAATAATATAATATCCAATGCAATAACCAATTAATCATGTCAGCTTAATGCATTTACAACAATAATAAATCATCTCCATAGCGTACCATGTTGATCTGGAAAAGATAAACCTGCCGGTGTAACCCTAGATAACCTAGACCTATTTGTCGGTAAAAGCAAATATGCAAATATGAATATACCAATGATTATTAATTCAAAATAAAGTGTCCTCATGATGTCTTCGACATTACCAAGTGTCTTCCATATCATTCCAGGTACTGGTGAACATTATATCCTGTCGGTTAATCATATACTAGTAACTGTTGCATAGATTACTGCTTGCCGGTGAATGTTGTTGGATCTCCAAAGTAGGTGTATTTAGTAGGTGTTGACATCAATGACAAAACCATACCAAAATACCAACATATACAATTTTACATCATCTCTCTTGTTTACTCTTCCACCAACTTTCCTCTTATTTGTAATAGTAGTCACGGTTTTAAAAGCTTGTTGTAATGTTGTAGGCCTATGTGACCTGATTTCATAATGAGTTTTACTATCAAATGTACTTAAGTAGAAATAAATTAAAAAAGAATCAACTGGTCTCACATCCCTTGGGATTCTATTTAACAACTTAGTGAATCTCTTATTAAACTTAGGCACTGATTCATCAAAATTCTTTTTTATGCTAGTAATGATGTATCATTATTGTAATACCCTAAAATTGGTCATCTAAATCATGGGCCCCTAATCTTGACAACATCACCAAGGTCCTAACCAAAGGAAATTAAATCAATCTTGAGCACATTATTAATTCTTTAATCATCAAATATCACATGGAAAATCAATTACTCAATATTAATTAAATATTTATTTAATTAATTGATTCATTTCCAAGAATATCATTTTGATCAATTATCCCATTTTAATTTATTAAATATCCTTGCATATTTAATTAATTAATATAAATTGCCATTTAATCATGCAAAGAGAATTAATTTATTACAAAAGATAGATTAATTACAAAGCAAGAGTTGAATTGAAAATAAAACAAAAAAAAAAGAATTGAATTGAGAGAGAAATCAAACTTGAGATATTATTTCTTTTTCTAAATTTGGAACTTGAAATCAGAAAAGCAATTAAATTGAATTATTGAATAATTCTCTAAAATTGGAACTCAAAGCTTTTTAGAAAAAGAAGTTTAGTTGCATTGAAAAGATCTTTTTCTTGGATAAATCAAATATATGCATGGAATTATCTATTTTTATTCTATGAGCATGGAATTATCTATTTTTATCCTATAAGCATTGAATTAATTTATTATTATTTTCCAATGCAACTTGAACTTCTAATTTGAATGCATTTCAATTAAACTATAATTGGAATCTATCTCAAGGTTAACTGAATTTGATTTCTCAATTTTTTTCAACTAATCCTAAATTGAGCTTTTTCTCTTGCAATTCTCTATAAATTCAGTCTTCAGCTCTCATTCCAATTCACCCCAGAGATTTTTGAGAACACGCTTGGAGATTATTATCATGCTAATTTCACTCTGGATTCATTGAAGATTATTGTGCTTTTTAGATTGTTTGCATCCATTATTGCTTGAATTGAATATTTGCTTGAATTATCCATCCATCTTGCATCCATATAGCTTAATATCATATAGATTAAATCCTTCATCTTGGTGTAGTCTAGTCACTGGTATTGCTTCTAAAAATCTAAGAGCAATCTTATACTCGCATCTTTTAGAAGGCAATTGGTCACTTTGTTATGGTTTATTACTTATTGATTATTGATTATTAACCATGCATATAATGACTTAATTGAAGTGTTTTGCTTACAGCTACAGGTTCACTTTTTCACACGCCAAATATCTAGCACCCATCGTGGGGCCCAAGACTACTTTTTTTCGGCCTCCAAGATTGATTTTTTATTTTTGTTATTTTTCAGGTTTTTTGACTTTTCGGATTTTCAGCCATATAGTCTCTACGTCATCTCGTACGACAATTTTCATAAGCCAAAACAATAAACTACAGGTGTCGTACGAATTGAAATATCCTACCGTATGAGAAAATCGTCTGTCATACGAGCAAAAATCCTCTGTTGTACAAGGAAAGATCATCAGCAATCTTCTTTCGTATGATACTGCATCCTGTCTTGTACGAGTCGATAATCTATCATACGATTTTGCATTTTCAAGTAAAAAAAAGGCAAATTTCATAATTTTTTCATTTCTGATTGATTATTCTGAAGACTGACCCTGACTGTTTATCTGTCTATCTTAGAGTTTATCACAACCTAACTAGTTTTTGCAGAACACTTGTTGAAGAATATGCTTGTTGCACAAAGACAATATGACTACTAATTCGTTGTCTTTGCAGGTTGCTTGAGGAGAATCAACTAAATATCATGTATTCTTTAAATTCATTTTTAGGCACCTAACTTGCTATCTGGTTAATGAACAAAATCTATCTTTTGTGTTTTAGAAAAATCTGAGAGGTAGTAGAGTATACTATTGTCTTCTTCTAGACAATCAGAAATCTAGACCCTTGAAGTATTTTCTTAAGATTGATTGCAATATTTTTAGCAGGCCTGCCCTCCCGAGGAGCTAATAACTCTATAGACATTACGATCGGTGAGAGGGGAATGACCTAAGTGGAATAGCTAGATGCCAAGTACTCCAACCAGCTATAAAATAAACGTGATTTGATGAAAATCAAGTCAACGGCAGTGCTCGGGAATAGCTCTCCTTCGTACCTTCGGGTATATTAAACCTTGGTTTTCAAGGCTGGGAGACCTCTTAATTGATTTTATACCTCAACGCACTGAACGGATCTCTGACTAAATCCAATTCAAAATTAGAAGCTACCCGGTTCACTTCCGAAAGGGAGATAATCTTTGTGCAAGAGAGATAGTAACTCTCCCAAGATACTTGTCATTTCATGCCCCCATTAGCGTTTGGAGTCAGATAATACGATGTTGAGAATCCATTGCGTGAGACTCAATGGTCATATTCTGATTAGCTATTAGGTGTGTACCTAAGTCTACAAGCAAAGGTTTTCTTTCCTCACCAAATTCCTTAGGGTTTGCATGCTATGATTGGAATCACTATTACATACTACCTATTTTCTATGTTTTAATCCCTGAAACAAAAACTAAAATACCAAAAACTGGAGAAGACAAGAAACAACTCAGTGATTTGAAACTCTGTCCATGTTGGAAACTAGTCCATCCTATGTCAAAACTCTGTTCATGTTAGAAATTAGTCCATCTTAAGTTGAAACTCTATCCATGTCAAAAATTAGTCCATCTTAAGTTGAAACTCTGTTCGTGTCAGAAACTAGTCTATCCTGGTCAAAATCAGTCTATCTCAGAATTGGTCATACTCGGTTATCATACTCAACAATCAGAAAAACTCAAAATTTCTAGGTTCTATCCTGTGAACAGTCACACAAGTTTGATAATTTATCATCCTAGATCACATCTTGCGTTGTACGAGTCTTCTAATTTATCATCCTATGCCCAATCCTATATCATACAAGTCATTTTCATCTATCATCTGGCTCTGTATCTTGTGTCATATGAGACATAACTGCTCAGAGTCTTTTGTCATCCTGTACATACCCATCTATCATATGGTACGAGGCAACAACTTGTACAAAACAAAATTATTGTCATCCTATAGCTACTACATTGTCGTCCAGTCCAAAAAATCTTGTTGTATGAGTCTTTGGTTTTGTCAAAACAGAACAATCAAACTTGCCTAAAAATAGCTTACAGTGAACATAATACTAGTTATCAATTTTCCTGAGCATAAACAGATCAAGAAAGTGTACCTCTTCCATTTGCATTGCACAATTTGGTCGATCACCTTTCAGCTAGTTCAATCAACTACCTATCAAATTTTAGTCACTTAGATAATGTCTTATACAAATTAGATCGTTCCTGAAACTAGATTGAATCTTACACTACACTTAGAATCAACTTAGATAACATCTTATACAAGATAGATTGTTCTTGAAACTAGACTAAATCTCAATTGTTTCTCCCAAACAATACTCTAAACAGAACAACTAGCTCTGAAATTGATCTTGACCTCTACAGCACAAACATCTTTAGGTCACACTAATCCATAAAAATGCCTATTAAAACCAAGAATTCTCGTAAGAAAGAAGCCAAAGGCAAAGAACAAACCTTCAAATATCAAGATAATCCATTCTACATGAAGGATCCACTCACTGACATGCCATCATCATCAAGTAGACCAATTTTTGATGAACCTGAATCTCCCACCATACATGAGATAGAATACAATGATGGAAACAAAAATGATTGTAATATTTCCAAAAATCATAATGACTCCTCATCATCAAGTGAGACTAACAAAGACGTTGAACTTCCAGAAAAAGAAATCCTTGACTATCAGAAAGACAAAGACTTTAGAAAAATGATGAAAACTATCATGACCCAAGAGAAGGAAGACAATTTCTTAGAACTAGCAAAACAAGGTGCCAAACTTCCTATTGGATATGATGTCTAGACACTTGTTACTAAAAAGGAAGACTCACCTATACTCATGGTACACAAACAATTACTAGCCTTGCAGATGGAGGTCATAGAACCAAAGAATAAGGACAAGTCCCCAAAACAATATGTCCCTTTCCATTTGACAAGAATCTACACATTCCTCCATTTTCTCCATGAGTGGAATTCCCAAAATTTGACAAATATGATGGTACCTCATATCCTCAAGATCATGTTAGGGAATTTAGTGCTGCTTGTATGGAGTTCATGCATGATCAAACGTACCTCATGCGTCTCTTCCCAAGGAGTTTAGGGGGTCAAGCAATGGAATGGTTCTCAAGTCTACCCAAAGGAATAAAAACATTTGAAGAACTAGTTCAACTATTTTTACAACAATACTCATACAACATTCGACATCCTGTGACTATGATCGATCTTTGTAATACTCAATAGAAAATAGGGGAACCTCTTCTTACATTTCTCCAACACTGGAGAAAGATGTTCTCTAGGTACCCATGACCTATTCCAGACTCTAAGAAAATGGATATATATGTCAATAACTTGGTCCCTGAACTAAAATATAGTATACAAATGCAAGTACACCCATCATTTAACAAAATGGTAGATAATTCCATTTGAATGGAAGATGTGTTCATAAAGAAAGGAGATATCATGCCTTGAAAAGAAACACAAACAGGATCTAGCTCTAAAGAGAAGAACAAGTATTGGAAATTTGCCAAATACAACAACAAGAATGTTGTTAATGATGGAGTAGTAGATGCTATCAAAACTAAGTCAAAATCCAGAATATTCAACTTGACTAGTGGTACACAGAAACTTAAAGCTGCTGAGGTTACAACAGACAATCCCCCAAAGAAAACAAAGGAATGGTTCAAAGAAAATCCTTGGCTTTCCAAATCTAAGTGTGATTAGACTCCTCTTGAAGAATCATATGAATCCACTTTCAAAACTCTATTGGAAAATAACTTGATAACACTACTAGATAACTCCAGACCATATGATCTAGATGTCAAACCAAGATGGTGGAGAGAAAATGAATACTATGACTTCCATCAGAATAAGGGTCATAACATAAACAATTCCATGAAGTTAAAACATGAGATTCAAGATCTCATAGATGCTGGTAAAGTTGTTGTTGGGAATCATCCAACCAATGCTAACCATAAAGCATTTAAGGACCCTTTGTCATTTTACGAACAAGGTGATTCCTCAAAGACCAAAGGAGGTGCCAAGGTAAATTATACTTATGCTAGCCAGGAGAAAGTTATCAACATGATTGAGCCTTCACACTTAGAATATTGCAATGTGATTATAGTTCAAGATAAACCAAATGAATCACGATATGCAAGATCTTTGACGCAATCTCAAAAGAAAGTCACTCTCCAAGGAGCTAGTTCTTCCACCCTAGCTCAAGAAACATCAAACCCAACAACCTTGCCAAACAAACAAAAGGAATCAACCTTGGACAAATTTAAAAGGTTAACTTCATCATCATCCTCTAGATACAACATAGTTGAACAGTTAAAAAGGACAAATGCTCAAATTTCAATTTTGAATTGCTACAACTCTCATCTGCTCACAAGGAAATTCTAGACAAAGCATTGCTCACTACCAACATTCCAAAAGATTTAGACATTGATCGGTTTCAGTCTATGGTGGGTTATCTAACTTCACCTCACTATTTGACCTTCTCTAAAGAAGATGACAATTCATTAAATCATCCACATAACTAGCCATTGCATATTAAATCCATGATCCACAAACATAGAGTCAACCGTGTTTTGATAGATGGAGGCATGGGGTTGAATATATGTACTTATCATCTGCTTACACAACTAGGATTCTCTAAAAATGTCATTGATCCAAGCAAGAAAATAACAATTAAAGCCTATGATGAGGAAGAGAGGACCTCCAAAGGTCTGGTATCATTACCAATCAAAGTGGGACTGGTAGAGTTAGAAGTCCTTTTCTAGGTTCTTAATATTCCAATGTCATACAATATTTTACTGGGTAGGCCATCGATTCATGAAATGAAGGCATTACCGTCAGTGTATCACCAATGCTTAAATTTTCCCTATAATGGAGTTGAAGTCAGTATTCCTGCTGATACAAATGTCATCTGTGATGCACTAACAAAAGGTGTAGATACTTTTGTGCCTCATAATAGGGAAGCCTCTCCAAATGAAGATCCAGAAACATTGATGAAAGACTTAGAAAAGAGATTGAAGATTACAGACACTAGCATGGATGGCTACAAGATAGAACCGGTACTATCATTAGTTTCTCTCCCTCCATCACCAAAATAGTTGGGCAAGCCATCAGAAGCTATGAGAACACAAACTTAGGCTCTGAATACCATATATGAAGGTCTCTTTGTACAGTCTTCTACCTCCGTAGCAGATGAAATAAAAGAGGATGTTGTGCTTAACTGGCTCTTTAAGGAAGATAGTCAAAATGAGGAGGTACGACACTATGAGATTTCCTTAGAACAATATGGTCCTGGCTATAAAATAATTCAACGTATGGGATACCCAGGTACTAGTCCTCTAGGAAAACAAAAAGAAGGTATTACTGAACCACTTCAGCTACAAACCAAATCCACAAATGATAAGTCTGGACTGGGATACAATCCGAAAAAGACATCAGACCAAAAACATTTTTCTAAGTCTAAGTGCTCAAAAAAGATATCACCTTTAACATTACATGAAGCAGACACTAAACAAACAAAAGTAGAGTGTAGAAAAGAGAAAGAGGAATCAACAGTCAAGAAAGAAGAAATAGTCAGTGCTCAAGCTTCGATGGTATCAGCTATGATAATACAAGAAGTTGAGGTTCCTGAGGATATAAGAGATGAAGTGGTAAGAATCAAAGAATTGTTTGCACCATTAAAAGTTCCAATCATATATACTGGCAGGCAACAAGTAGATGATTTAGAGATAGATTCAAACGAGTATGAATGGGATCCCAACTATCTTTCAGACACATCCACTACAGAAACTCCAGAAGAATCTAGTGGTGTCATAGATGATACTCAAGAGCTGATGCGCATAAAACTAGAGAAGGAAATACAAGAAATTAGACAAAAGAGGCAAGCAAATTATGAACAAGGATTGAAAGAAGGAAGAATACCAAAAAGCTTCTCATCTATGTGCCCTTATCCTAAAATAGAACAAATCAGTTATAGCACTACACAGGAAGAGTCGGAAGCTACAGAACAAGAACTAGTCATCAGTCCAAAAGAAGCTGAATGGAGTAGATGACAACAAATCACATAAATAATGAGATCATGTCAACAGGTGTGTCAGATACAAATGACAAATGAACCAAAACATGAAGGAACTTGTAGCATTAAAGATGTTGGTATTGATACCATACACATGCTTACTAAATCACCTGAAAGAGGCTTGGAAACTTCATCCAATGACAATGATGACTTTGATGATAGTCCTATTCATGATGATATCCACTCAGCCTCAAATTCTAAATCATCTGATACAAACAATGAAAAGTTGCCTACTAGTCTTATTGCTGTTAAACCACGATATGATGTCTAGTCTGCCATAGTAAACGATGTTACAAGTATATCTATTGGATTAGATTGATTAAATATTAATGTGAACTTTAATAATCATGATCTGACTCTTCCTCATCTTGAGACACTTACATAAGGTATCATTCTGGAACTCAAATTTTTGATCTGCAACTATGATAACAATACCATGAATGCTCTTGAACCTATCCAAAATTTGTCCTTAGTACATCCCGAATTGATTTACAGAACCAACCCATGGATATATCTACTTTTGCCAATGACTATACATTATCCTATTATCTCAATGTAGTCAAACCTATAAACTCTTCCACCAGTGAACAAAGTGAAAATATGACTGAAGTAGATATCAAGTATCTTAGTCGCAAAAACAAGAAAAAATAAAATAAAAGATCTGATGGTGAAAACCACATTGTGGCGGTGTCAGAATCTAAAAAAAGAGAAAATAAAGGACATACCTAAAGGTGAAAACCTCTTTGAGGCCCTTGAAGGTGAGATACTTGGTATACTGCCTAGTCATTTTCATGAGCGGTCTTCCATATTGATCAAGCCAACTCAGCCAGTGAATATCGAGAATCAAGAGACACCACAAATCATTCACGTAGCTCAATCACTATCAGTAGAAGAATTGAAGGAGTTCACTCAGCTATTCTTAGAAAAGAAAATAAACTTTGCATGGATGTACTCTGATATGCCAGGATTGGAACCTGATCTCATTATGCACCATCTCTCAATCACACAAGGAGCAAAAACCAGTTAAGCAAAAAATTTGTAAGATGCACCCACATGTAGCATTATTGGTCAAAGCTAAACTAGAGAAACTACTCAAAGTTGGATTTATTAGAGCAATAGATTATGCTGAATGGATTTCCAACATAGTGCCTGTGTCGAAGGCAAATAAATCTATCAGAGTTTGTACAGATTTTAGAGATCTCAACAAAGCATGTCCAAAAGATGACTTTCCATTGCCAAATATTAATATGATAGTCGACATGATAGCTGGGTATGAGATGTACTCACTAATGGTTGGATTTTCTAGCTACAATCAAATTAAAATCACTCCTGGAGATCAAGCAAAGACAACTTTCACCTGTGCATGGGGAACCTTGCTGGAATGTCATGCCATTTGGGTTAAGGAATGCAAGGGTGACCTATCAAAGAGAAGTTACAACTAACTTTCATGACATGATGCATAAGAATATGGAAGATTATGTTGATGACACCTTAGTTAAGACTATGAAAAGATCAATGCATATTCAAGAGTTAGGTCCTATACTTGAAAAAATGGAAAAATTCAAGCTCTGATTAAATCCAAAGAAGTGTGCATTCGGAGTGACATCTAGTAAACTACTTAGCTACATCATTTCAAAGAAAGGAATCGAGGTTGATCCTGAGAAGGTCCAAGCTATAATGGAAATGTCACCTCCAAAGATCATCAATCAAATGAGAAGTCTACAGGGACATCTCCTATCCATTAGAAGATTCATTTCTCAGGTAGCAAACAAGGCTCAACCTTTTACAAAAGTATTGAGAAAAGGAATAATATACAACTAGGATCAGTAGTGTGAACAACATCTTCAGCAAATAAGAGAGTACCTGTCTAATCCACTGATATTGATGCCACCTATTTAGGGTAAGCCACTAATCTTATATATATTAGAAACTAATTCATCACTAGGGGCACTTCTGACACAACAAGATGACAACAAAAAGGAAAGAGCTATTTATTACATCAACAAGAAATTGGTGTCTGATGAAATGAGCTACAGTATAATAGAAAAAGAATGCTTGGAATTAGTCTTTGCATCACAGAAACTGAGGCACTATATTCTAGCACATTTAGTCAAGTTGGTGGCCAAAATAAATCCACTTAAGTATCTTCTTAATAAAGCAACACTCACCAGAAGATTGGTGAAATGGGTTATGACCTTATAGAGCTTGGCATTGAATATGTGGAATGAAAAGCCATAAAAGGATAGGTAATTGCTGATCAACTTGCTGAAGCTCCACTTGAGGATACTCAACCACTACACATCAATTTCCCAGATGAATCAATAATGCATCTTACTCAACAACCTTGGAAGATGTTCTTAGATGGTTCCTTTACTCAAAATGGTTTAGGTGCTGGCATATTATTCATTACTCCTCAAAAGTATTCAATCCCAAAGTCTTATAAGATTCTATTCCCTTGCCCAAACAATATTGTAGAATATAAAGCTTTGGTGAATGGAATAAAACTAGCCATTGAATGGAAAGTTGCTGAATTACATATCTATGGAGATTCTCAGCTGGTCATCAATTAGATCAAGGATACATATTAGACTCGCAATGAGAAATTGATGCCTTACAAGAGGATGGTGGATGATCTTAAGAAGTACTTTTCTTTTGTATCATTCCAACAGATTCCTAGATCAGTGAATAGAGCAGCAGATGCTATGGCCACCTTGGCATCCATACCTAAGTTACAGGAGTCCAATTTTCTCTTTGATTTCCTAGTGGAAGAGTTATATTACCCCGCTTATGATTATCCTGAGACCCAAATAGTCTGTTCTATTATTGGACATGACTCATCCTGATATAGCCACATCTATTCCTATCTATGCGATCAAATTATCCCTAAAAACCTTAGTCATAATGAGAAAAGAAACCTAACTCGAAACGCTTCATGGTATGTTATCATAGCTAACAATTTATTTAGACGGGGTTTGGATGATACATTGCTTAGATGTCTAGAAACTGAAGAATCTAAACATACATTATCTGAAGTCCATGAAGGTATTTGTGGATCTCATTCGAATGGTTTTACTTTATCTCAGAAACTATTATGGGCTGGCTACTACTGGCCAGATATGGAAAAAGATGTCATAAAATTTGCTAAGACTTGTGAGAAATGTTAGCTTCATAGAAATCTCATACATGCCCTGGCAAGGGATCTCATACCATTCATTACACACTGGCCTTTTCAATAATGGGCCTTTGATCTCATTGGTTAGATATATCTGGCTTCATCCAATGGACATAAATTCATCATAACTACCACTGAGTATTTCACCAAGTGGGTAGAGGTAGTTCTTCTTATCAAAGCAATTGGTAAACAAGTCACCTTATTCATCCTAAACTATATAATTTGCAGGTATGGGATACCTTCATCCATCATGACTCATAATGGAGGACAGTATAAGAATAAAGATCTGGATGAGCTTTGTGAGAAATTCAAAATAAAGTAACACTGGTCATCAGTATATTACCCTCAAGGTAATGGACAAGCTGAGGCATCTAACAAAAACCTGCTGACTATCTTGCACAAAACAGTGAACAAATCTAGGAAGGATTGGCATCTGTAGCTCAATCCTGCACTATGGGCTTACAAAACTAGTATCAGAACACCTACTAGGGCTACAGCTTTCTCTCTGGTGTATGGGTCTGAAGCAGTATTACCTATTAAAGTAGAAATACAATCTCTAAGAGTTTTGTTGCAAGGTCTTGTTACTGATGAAGATCCTAGAATATCTAGATTGCAAGAACTCGAATTGCTGGATGAGCATCAACAAGTGGTGTTTGGTCATCTCAGAGTGTATCAAAAGAGAATGTCTAGAGGATATAACAAGAAAGTTAGACAAAGAGAATTTCAAGTTGGTGACATAGTCTTGAGAGAGAATCCAAAAAATCAACAGTTTCATGATAATAAAGGAAAGTTTGAACCCAACTGGCTAGGTCCCTACATTGTTACTGCAGTATTTGGCTTTGGTGCCTATCAACTCTCAAACTCAGAAGGAGAACAGCTCCATGAACTGATTAACACCATCCACTTGAAGAAATTTTTTGTTGAGCATTCTCTGCTCCAGCAAACTTGTATAGTTGGAAAAGGTCCTGAAAAAAATCAAAAAAATCAACAAGAACAAAAAAAAAAAGGAAAAAAAAAAGAAAAGAAAAAAAAATTGCCCTGGTGAAAACATGGTAAACAGGCACCTTGGTAAAAAAAAAATGAATCTCTGCCAAGCAGGTGAAAACCTGGCAAACAGGTGCCTCTTGTACTCAAGCACTCCATCTATCAATGCAATGTTGGCATTTCCTGCTTTCTTGCATCATTTGCTTTCGCTTGTACATATTTTCAGTCACTTTCATGACATCCTGGTTCGTTGGAACCCTCATGAATAGAAACTGATCAACATCCTAGTCTTAGGTTACTTGACAGAGCATATTACATATCCTAAGCAGTGTCAACCAAGTCATTTTTCTGTTAGTGAAACCTGGTCGTCCACTCCA
The DNA here is from genome assembly GCF_030272615.1 of Cryptomeria japonica. Taxonomy (NCBI): domain Eukaryota; kingdom Viridiplantae; phylum Streptophyta; class Pinopsida; order Cupressales; family Cupressaceae; genus Cryptomeria; species Cryptomeria japonica. The sequence continues at coordinate 445,741,085 of NC_081405.1, forward strand.
AGTCAGTCACCTGTCTCTGAACTACCAAAGAGTTTATCACTGAGTTCACAAGCAAAACAACATAACAGAAAATAATCACTAAATTGTTTGATCTATGAATGAAAATTTTCTTTGTATGCTATATTTTATTTTGATTTTTGATTACTGTCCCTCTGAGTAACTTGAGGAAGTCTATTGTGACTAAGAGGAGCAAGATTTGGGGGCATAATATTTTCTTTGTTTTCTACTTGTAGGAATGATCCCGATGATCTGGAAACATATAAATTAGCTGGGTGTCTGTGATAAGAGCCTTCACATCAAGGTGAAATCGCCTCACATACCTTGACTCCACTTATTTGTATGCTACAGGGAGGTCCATATCATTTCTTTGTTCATTTTGAGGGAATTTTTTTATGATGCAATTCGGGTCCCTATGAAATCTGTCCAAGGATATGAACAAAAAAAGGGTCATTGCGGACAAAATAATTAATATTGCACATTGAAAAAGAAAGGAACTATAACTTTCCTGTTGTGTTCGTTATGCTCAATGATGAATCTTAATTATTTTAAATCCAATGAGTAGGCTTAGGTTGCATTTTGCACATCATTTTGCATGTCATTTTGCATTTTTGTGAATCTAGAGTGATTTCAATATGGTAATAATCTCTTTATCTTCTGAAGGAGAGCTGAAAGCATCATCATTTCTTACGCTAAGTGGTCTTTTTATCATCATTTCTTCGATTAAGTACTTGCGTTTTGAGATGTTTTAGCTGCATACATAACATTTCATTTAGCTTCATACATTTTATTGTTACTCATTTGCATTATCATTTATTTACATATAAAAGAAACACAAATATACATTCATAATCATTTGCATTACATACATTCATATGGAAAATAAATGCATACATATAGAATAAAGCATATAAGAGACATCTCATAAATGAATCAACATAAGTACAATGAACTCAAATCGAATCTCATGTATATATATATATATATAATGTCAAGTATAAGAGTACAAAATGATGTCCAATGACATATACAAACTCCCATTGGAGCAAGAATCATATAGGCTACAAAAAATTGGGGTGTCTACAAAAAAATATATCCAAGCTACAAAAAAAGAATCATCTAGCTGGTTCCCTCTCCCTCATCGCCTGGTGGAGGAGGAGGAGCTTGATGTCTGAGATCCTGGCGTGGTGCCCGAGCTCCCTCTGATTGTGCCATATACTATGAATAGGGTTGCACCTACTGTGCAACAGGAATTGTGACACTATATGCCACCACATAATTTGTTGCCCTACTACTCTGGAGGATGACCTCTTATCATAGAGCCTCAATCTCAACTCTCGACTCTGCTCTCAAGGCCGCTATCTGATGATCCTGCTCAGCCCTCACCTCGATATGCTGTCGGTCTCATTCCGCCAGCTGAGTCTGAGCCACTATCAACTATGACTATAGTTCTGCAAGGTGTGGTCTCATCAACCTACCAGCATCCTATCCCTGCTCTCTCACAGGCTCACCACCCCCATCTCCACCCCCATCTCCACCTATGGCTCCACCCTGCTCATCCCATCGCTATCGGACCTATCTCGGAGTTGCTCAATCCTCTTCAGTCCCACCCAATCTCGCCCCTACTCTCGCAAGGGATCCACCCTCAGCTGGCACCTTGCTGCTGCTAGCACCAGGATCTCCATCTATCCACCTCGAAGCCTCAGCTCTCTGTTCCTACCTCTAGCCCTGTCTCTAGCCCTGTCCCTATGCTAGTGTAGGGGCATCATCCTCCACATCCTCAATATGAGGAGCCTGCTCTCCCAATTCTGTAAATCAAGGGAATGGATGCTGCTGAAAGTAATCCCTATACTGGGGCAATACCCCCACATTCACTACATCCTCCAGGTAATCCCATCTCAGGTAATGTAAACCTATTAGCTCCTACATCACCAAAGCATATGACAACCATGGAGACCATCCCTGCCTCTCCTCATTAGCATAGCATGCATAGGCTGTGTACTCCTGCGAGATCCCCTGAGGCCAGCCATACTACCTCATCACTTGAGAAATGATGAATTGCTCCATAATGGTTTGTGATCTCCCAATCAGTGGGCGTGTCACAAAAAGGTCTCTCCGAACCGCCCGCCAGTCATCCCACAACTCCAAGCCCCTGTATTGTCTCCAAACAACTGCTATAAGGTCATCGAGCTACCATCTCTAGAAGTCCATCTTGCCCAAATGGGGCTATGTAATATATCTGGCATACTTGCAAATAATTAGTTGCCTTGGCTCTTTGCTATCATCAACTATTGGCTGACAAACAGGAAGGTGCTCCCAAGCCCAAACCTATAAAATATATACACCTGTAGTCATGCTCCACCCATCTCTATATACAATCTCATGCATCTCATGATACATGTGAGCAAGCAAGCAAGAGCCCTAGCCAAGTCTCTGAGGGGTCTCTATCAACCTCTCTAGAATCCGGCCCCATCCGCTCTGGAAACCCTGCTACCCTCTATTTGGCATCAAGAAGCAACCAATGAACCCTTCTAGAACACATGCTAGGGGATACTCCTCACTGTACCTACTCATCAGTATGTACCAACTCATGGACCAAGTCAAAATGTCTAGATCCTTGAATATATTCCTAAGTGCTTGCAGTCCAGGTAACAATGCGGTATCATAATCCACTTTATCCCCAGCAAAAGGGATATGAAGGATCCTATACACATCCTCGGGAGTGATAGTCAACTCCCCAACTAGCAAATGAAATGTATTCTACTCCGAATGAAAATGCTCAACCAATGTCGTGAGCCTACAAGAGACCATCAAAAAACATTCCAAATAACCCTACAAGAGAACTTAAACATCACGCAAATCCAAATAAGTCAAATGCAAAACCAAAATTTCATGTTTACACTTTCAAAAATGATGACTATCTTTTGAATGACAAAACACAGTTAAGCAACATCTTGTACGAGTCAGGAATGGCTTTCGTACAAGAAAACAACCTCAAACATTAAACTTTTACACATCGCATGACAAAATAGTCTTTTAACAGACCTGTTGTACGACACGAGGGTGGATCCCATACAACAAATCTAATGGGTTCAAATGACAAAATAAAATATACCAATTTCTCATATGAGACAGGATCCTGTCTCGCACGATAAAATGAGATGCCCGACCCCCAATATGCAAAAAACGTGAAAAATGCACCAAAAAAAAACTCAAAATTGAAAACATAAATAGGCTTAAGATCGATCACTTACCACGGGCTCATAATTTCGGGGTCGATTATGTCTTCTCTGGCACTCGAATCAATGCTGATGAGTAGGGACCACCATTTTCTTCGCAGAAGGGTTTTTTTGAATTTTCAAACTTGGAGGGTTAAAATGATTTGAAAATGACACTATTGTCCCATATATAGCCTAAAACCTAATTTTTCAACTTGCTCTAATGGTCATGAAAATTGTACCCTTAGCTAATTTTCTTGCTCTGATTCCATTTTCGAGATCGAAATCGAAATTCGAGATCATTTTGCTAGTCAATTTCACAATTTGGATCACTTAGCGCTCTTTTCATCAAATGCTCATTCTTTCTTCAAATTGTGCTCAATTTCAATGCTGAATTCAATTTCATTCTACACATCAACATTACAATCAACTTTGCGCTCAATTTATCAGCAACCAATGCCAAATCTTCAAATATACCTCAAAATCAATTTGTGCTCAAATAACTTATTTTTGCCACATACTTGCCTATAATCATTTACCCTCGGTATCTTTTGATTTCGCTCCCAAGGGGGCATACTCATGACCTTATGACCTCATATCTCAAAGTCGAGAAAATTTTTAAATCTTCATCAAAAGTCGAGTAAAATCTTTTCAACCAAAGAAAATCAATTCTTATTGCTAAGGGGCATCTCAGCTTTATTATTTCACGTCAAGTTGAGATCTCTTGATCATCTGAATCAAATCAATCACTAGGGGCATATTAGTTTCATCGCTTCAAATCAAGTTGATATTTGTCCTTCTCCTAAATTAATCTCTTAATGTTAATCAGTTTCATCACTTCACATCAAGTTGATTATTCATTTAAAATCAATCAAAAGTTTAAAGAGTATCTTTGATCACACTCAATCTAAGCAAGTGTTCAGTAATCGTTTCTTGATCAAGCTGGATAGTTTATCTTCATTCATCATGTCTTGATCAATCAAGTTCAAGATCAATTTTTATCATCACTCACTATATCTAAGTTCAATCAAGTTCTAGATCAGTAAGATCCGTTTCTTGATCAATCAAGTTCAAGCTCGGTATCTTTTGTTTTCTATCATTCCTTAGTTCAATCAAGTTTGAGATTGATATCACTTTAATCAGATTTCATTCAGCTTTGTCGCTTTGAATCAAGATAAACACCTGGCTCTTCATCTAGTTCATGATCAATCAAGTTCAGAATTGGCATCTCCTAGACATCACACATTCTTTGAACCAATGCATTGCTCGCACATGAATTCAAAGAGGGGCAAATGTAATACCCTAAAATTGGTCATCTAAACCATGGGCCCCTAATCTCGACAACATCACCAAGGTCCTAACCAAAGGCAATTAAATCAATCTTGAGCACATTATTAATTCTTTAATCATCAAATATCACATGGCAAATCAATTACTCAATATTAATTAAATATTTATTTAATTAATTGAATCATTTCCAAGAATATCATTTTGATCATTTATCCCATTTTAATTTATTAAATATCCTTGTATATTTAATTAATTAATATAAATTGCCATTTAATCATGCAAAGAGAATTAATTTATTACAAAAGATAAAATAATTACAAAGCAAGACTTGAGTTGAAAAAAAAAACAAAAAAAAAACGAATTGAATTGAGAGAGAAATCAAACTTGAGATATTATTTGTTTTTCTAAATTTGGAACTTGAAATCAAAAAAGCAATTAAATTGAATTATTGAATTATTCTCTAAAATTGGAACTCAAAGCTTTTCAGAAAAAGAAGTTCAGTTGCATTGAAAAGACCTTTTTCTTGAATAAATCAAATATATGCATGGAATTATCTATTTTTATCCTATATGCATGGAATTAATTTATTATTATTTTCCAATGCAACTTGAACTTCTAATTTGAATGCATTTCAATTAAACTATAATTGGAATCTATCTCAAGGTTAACTAAATCTGATTTCTCAATTATTTTCAATTAATCCTAAATTGAGCTTTTTCTCTTGCAATTCTCTATAAATTCAGTCTTTAGCTCTCATTCCAATTCACCCTAGAGATTTTTGAGAACATGCTTGGAGATTATTATCACACTAATTTTGCTCTGGAGTCATTGAAGATCATTGTGCTTTTTAGATTGTTTGCATCCATTTTCCATTCATTATTACTTGCATCCATTATTGCTTGAATTGATTATTTTCTTGAATTATTCATCCATCTTGCATCTGTATAGCTTAATATCATATAGATTAAATCCTTCATCTTGGTGTACTCTAGTCACTGGTATTGCTTATAAAAATCTGAGAGCAATCTTATACTCACATCTTTTAGAAGGCAATTGGTCACTTTGTTATGGTTTATTACTTATTGATTATTGATTATTAACCATGCATATAATGACTTAATTGAAGTGTTGTGCTTACAGCTACAGGTTCACTTTTTCACACACACAGTTATGATCTTTGAATTCTTCAGTGAATTGTGCTACAAAATCTTGCCAGCTTGCAATTTGCCTGTTAGGCAGGCCTCTATACCATTCACCAGCATCTTTAGTCAAGGATTGGACAAATAATTTCATAAACAAATCTTCATGAAGAACCTCAAACTCTTCAATGGTATTTTTCAATTTAATCATGTGTTGTTCGGCTGATTCTGTCCCATTTCCAGTGAATTTTAGAATGGATGTCCTTAATTCATTTTGAATAGGGTTTGGATATCCCACTTTGCTGCTGAAATCTAGTTGTTTGTGTCCTTCAATAGTCATAGGTGCTTTGTATCTAACATTGTGATTTTGATTATTATCATTTCTCCCTCCATTATTTTGATTTCTCCTATCATTGTTTCTTGTTTTATTTTGGTTTAGATTTTCATTATTCCACTATCTTGTATTATTCTGATCTTTATTTTCTCCATGGTTTGTTTCCCCCTGTCAGTTTCTTTCATTTCCATTGTCACTATTTCTAGTTTTTTCTTCAACTTTAGTTTCAAATAGTGGATTGTAGTGACACCTGATGAAAGGTTGTTCTTTACCTTTTCGGTGGGGAGGGCTATATTTGTTAGATTCAATGACAATCCCAAAGACACTGAGAGGGGGGGGGGGTGAAACAGTGTCTAACCGGTTAGTGGAATATTTAAACTTATTTATAACTTTGCAATCCAAATCAATGTACCGGTAAGCAAGAAATAGTGCAGTAAAGAGAAATAATAGAGACAACATAAATGCACACCATAACAGAAGAAATTTTAACGAGGAAACCCGGTGTGGGAAAAACCTTGGTGGGATTTGTGACCCATAATATATATTCACTGGCCAATATGAATAAATACTACTTACAATAGGGGCCTGCACATGCAGGAAGGCCAACTGCCTAGAACGCACTGCTCAAAAGAGTCTCACTAACTACAAAATGGATAATTAAATCCAATACAATGTACTGCTCAAAATAGCATCTCAAATGCTTGGTTCAATATCATTTTAAGCTCAGTCAGATACCTTAACTAAAACCTTTTGTTGTTCACTATATCACTTCATACAATAATCTTCTACTATACAAAATGACCTATGAGATCTCATATATTTGAGTCTATTACAATATACCAAGTCGGATTACAAATAATTAATTATATTTACAATAAATTCATATAAGCAAAACTTTATCCCATGTCGGCCTGAGTGCCAATATACTTCATTTTCGGTGTAATCTGGATGCTAATGAAAGTGTCTGTCGGTGTCGATGCCTATGTAGAAACCTGTTGCCAATTAGTTGCCATATGGTTGCCATCAATGACAACATCAACTATTCTCATTAGAGTGTAGAATTCCAACAATCTCCCCCTTTGGCATTGATGGCAACACTCATGAGAAAAATCAAAAACTGCTATCCAAAAGAAGTGTGCTCCCCCTAAGCAAGTGATCTCATTTATTTTCTCCATACTACTCCCCCTTTGACATCAATGACAAAGGATGTCAAAAAGTATCAAAGAATACAAAAATGCTACCTCATCGCCTATAAACCATTGGTTACAATCTGAAAGATGTCCACTAAAATTACATTTAGGCTCTACATGAATTTGTTGTTGTCTGAGAGAATGGTCTCAGTTTGTTGGATCATGTCATATAGATAGTGTATTTGTTTCTCTGATGACCGTTCTCCTTGAACTATTGCCTTTGATAGCTCAACCTGATGAGTAATAAGATTGTCTAATTTTGGACCAAGTTTACTTTTGAGTTCCTAGGCTTTTAACCTTATCCTTTCTTTCTCTGTCTCAAGTTTCTCTAACTTCTCAAAAACTGGCATTTCCTGCTCAAAAAATGAGATAAGTCCCGAGGAACCTATCATGTTATCCGCAATGTCATTAATCTCTTTTTGTGTCTTTTTAATCTCGTCATCAATGTCCTCTGTCAAATAGTAAGGTTTACATGCTTCTTTATACAACTCCTTATACTCCAAAATTGTTGAGTTGAGTACCGGTAATAATGAATCCATATGCTCATTAGAGTTTTTGATGGTTTTCTCAAATATTTCTCCTTTCTCTTTATCTACTCTTTCCTTTATAGTATCCTCATTCACCTTATCTATAGTTATGACATTTTCAGCAATGAATTTGGACAATGTGTCCAATTTAGCTAAAGAATCATTAATGTGATCTATCTTACAAGTAGGTGCAATCATCTTCAAGATAGGTAATGTGTTATAAATTGCCTTAAATGCTAAGGAATTGCAATCTATTATCCTCTTGATAGAATCCAATAGAACATCTATTATATTAGTGGATCTGAATTCTCTTGTTGATGTTCTTGGTTCTGTTATGGATTTCTTCTCAACAGATGCTTGACCAATTACCTCCACTATTTCCTCGTTATTTCCATTAGTTTCTTCCTATTGGTATTTTGGTATGGTTTTGTCATTGATGTCAACACCTACTAAAACACTAGCACTTTGGAGATCCAACAAAATTCACCGGCAAGCAAGTAATTATTGCATAGTTACTGGTATATAGTTCACCAACAAGACATAATGATCACTGACACCTGGAATGATATGGAAGACATTTGGTAATGTCAAAGACATCACGTGGATACTTTGTTTTGAAGAATTAATAATTGGTATATTCATATTTGCAAATTTTCTTTTACCGACAAATAGGTCCAGGGTTACCTAGGGTTACACCGGCAGGCTTATCTTTTTCAGATCAGCATGGCACACTATGGAGATGATTTATTATTGTTGTAAATGCATTAAGCCGACATGTATAATAGGTTATTGCATCAGATATTATATTGTTTGTAAAATGTTTTTATTGTAATATCTTGTAGAGCCGACCTACTAAAATTGGTCTTAGGTTATGGTACAAATATAAGATCTTATTTGTAAGATTGAATGTGGAATGTGGAAAAGAATTAAGAGAAGGTATATGTGAGATTAAGCAGAGCTATACATGAAGACATCATTTGAAGGTGAAGCTAGGTCTTTATGGAAACATATCAGCATTACATCGGTACTGAATCTAGCATATGAAGATGCTATTTTGTGCAGTACATTCTTATTGGATTTAACTGTACAACTGTAGTCAGTGTGACTCCCATTTTGTGATTGATTAGTGAGCTCTAGGCTATTGGCCTTTTTGCATGTGTAGATCCCATTTATGTACACTTACTATCTGTAGTAGTATCATCTAATTGTGGGTAAGTTTTCCCACCGTGGTTTTTCCCCTTACAGGGTTTCCACATACAAATATTGGTGTTATGTGTTGTGGATAACTTTATGTTTATGTTTCATGCATTAATCTTTACCGGTATAGCAATTAACTATTAACACTATCTACCGACATACTTAACTGGTTCACCGGTATTAAGCATTAAGTTGGTTAAGTTGTTTTTGGTTTGAAATTAGTGGACAACTAATTCACACCCCCCCCCCTCAATTGTCTCCAGGACCTAACAGTTGGTATCATAGCCTAGTCCTCTTTTGCAGAAGTTTAACAACTTTAGGAGATCCAATGACTACTAATTATTTCAGAAAGGATAGTCCTAAACTTGATGGAACCAACTATGGGATATGGAAGAACAGGATGGAAACACATATGAATTGCATTGGTAAAGACATCTGAGAAGTTACAAAGAATGTCTATACTATTGTTGTAGCTGGTTAGATTGCTCCAACTACCTTAGCTAAAGATGAGGAGAATGATTGCAAAGCAAGAGAAGCACTTTTGAGTGCTCTATCAGATCAACAAATCATGGGATTATCAGATAGGTCTACTACTAAATCTATTTAGAATCATTTGGAAACATTGAATGAAGGAGATTCTATAGTCAAGATTGAAAAACTTGAAAGATTCCGAGTTAGGTATGAACATCTGAAAAATAGAAGAAGATGAAAGGATTTCTGCTTTTATGGAAAGAGTAAATGAAATTGTTTTGGGTATTAAATGTTGTGGAGGAACCTTGAGTGAGGATGAAATTGTTTCAAAAATCTTAAGAGGATTTCCACTGGCATATAAAATGAAGGTTACTACTATAAATGAGTTAAGAACAATGCCTAATACATCAGTAACTAGGGATACATTGATTGGAAAACTCTCAGCTTTTGAAATTGAGGAATTTGGTCCTATTACTACTATAAAGATAGATTTGGCCTTTAGAGCATCAACATCATCTACTCCATCATTTGACAAATCATATTGGAAAGCCTTATATGCAAGAGAACTTGAAGAAACTAGAAAGGAGAATGAAGAACTTGAAGAACTTGAAGCACTATTTGCAAGGAAAATGCCAAAAGGTCTAGTTGGAAGTAAGTATGAAGGTAAAGCACCCTTTAAATGTTTTAACTGCAATAAGATTGGTCATATGGCTTCAAGATGCCCTGATAGACATGCTAGACTAAGAGAAGACATTAGAAGAATATAGAAGCCTAATCCTGAATATTAGAGATACAGATTTAAGAAGAACAAAGACAAATTTTGTTACATTGTTGATGAAGGTGTAACTGATGATTTTGATGAGGATCCATTAGACAATGGATGGGTTTTTCATGCTATAATAGAAGATCAACCATCACCTACTACTCAATTAGTAGAACAAGCCCTAGCAGCTAAAGTTGAAGTAAAGGATGAATGGATCACTGACTCAGGATGCTCACATCATATGATAGGAGACAAAGGTAAATTCTTGAACTTTCAAGAATACAATGGAGTTTTAGTAAGATTTGGAGATGGAAAAGCCTGTTCAATCAAAGGTAAGGGTACAATATCTCTTGATGGTAAGCATAACACTAACAATGTCTACTATGTTGAAGGATTAAAGCATAATCTTTTGAGTGTTGGTCAATTGGTTGAGAAAGGATTTCAGTTACAATTTAAGAATGGAAAATGCAAAATTATGAATAGAACTGGTTTGGAAATTGCAACTGGTAATCAGACTAGAGGTAATATCTTTCATTTGAATAACAGTGAAAAGGCATGCTTGATTTCACATATAGATGAAAGTTGGTTATGGCATAAGAGACTATGTCATGTAAACTTTGATTGCATGGTAAAGATCAGTACTTCTAAGGCAGTTAGAGATCTACCTAAAATTGTGAAACCTTAGAATACAATATGTAAGGAATGCCAATTTGGAAAACAAGTTAGAGCTAGTTTCAAAAGTATTCTAGAAAAATCCAATAATGCTCTTGATTTGATTCACACTGATTTATGTGGTCCAGCTAGAAATAAAAGCTTACAAGGTGATAGATATTTTGTGCTAATTATTGATGATGATTCTAGATTTTGTTGGGTTACTTTTCTCAGAGAAAAATCAGAAGCACTTGAAAAGTTCAAACTGTTCAAAGCAATGGTTGAAAATGAAACCGATCAGAAGACAGTTATCAGCACCTCGGACACCACAGCAGAATGGAGTTGTTGAAAGGAAACATAGAACTATCTTAGATGTAGCAAGAAGTATGTTATCTAAAGCAAATTTACCACATGTATATTGGAGAGAAGTAGTTAGCACAATGGTCTATACATTCAACAAATTTCACATCAAAGGTGAAATTGGTAAGACCCCTCATGAACTATGGTTTGGTAATACTCCTACTCTTAAGTATTTCTGAAAATTTGGAAGTAAATGTTATATTAGAAGAGATGAGTATATTGGCAAATTTGATCCTAAAAGTGATGAAGGAATATTTCTAGGTTATTCATCTAAGAGCAAGGCATATAGATGTTTTAATAAGAGATTGTAGAAAATTGTTGAGAGTACAAATGTAAAGATTGATGAACAATCCAGAGGAACTTCAAGGTATATAGACTTTGAACCGGCAACAGAAATTGTGACAAATGAACCTACACTAAATCCACTGGTACATAATGAAGATCCAGTTACCCCGACACCATTAGAGGATTCCACAATAATTGAACAACAACAACAAACTAAGACACCCTAGTATGTAAAATTGAATCATTCTGAAGATCAGATAATTGGAAACAAATTTAAAGGAGTTATGACAAGAGGAAGATTGGAAAATGAAGAGGTATGTCTTATTTCTCAAATTGAACCATCATCTGTTAATGAGGCATGTGAAGATAAATTTTGGATTAAAGCTATGGAAGAAGAATTAGAACAAATTGAGAAAAATAATACTTGGACATTAGTTCCCCGACCTAAAGATAAAAATGTAATTGGAACCAAATGGGTATTTAGAAACAAACTTAATGAAGATGGTAAGGTTGTCAGAAATAAAGCAAGACTAGTGTGTAAGGGATATTCTCAGAAAGAAGGAGTTGATTACAATGAAACCTTTGCACCGGTAGCTAGAATTGAGGCAGTCAAATTATTCTTGGCCTTTACAGCTCACAAGAACTACAAAGTTTATCAAATGGATATTAAATGTGCATTCTTGAATGGAGATCTTGAAGAGGAAGTCTATATTGAACAACCTAATGGATTTTCTTTGATAGATGACAATGATATGGTTTGCAGGTTAAGAAAAGCTCTATATGGATTGAAACAAGCCCCAAGAGCTTGGTATGCAAGATTGGACAAGTATCTTTTAAAGATTGGTTTTACTAAAGGAAATGCAGACATCAATTTATATTACAATATAACTAATGATGATATCTTGATTATAGAAGTATTTGTTGATGATATAATCTTTGGAGGAGAAGATGGATTATGTAAAGAATTTTCTATTAAAATGTAGCAAGAATTTGAAATGTCTATGATTTGAGAAATAAAATTCTTTTTAGGATTGCAGATTTCATAGACTGGCAAAGGTATATTTTTGAGTCAATCCAAGTACTTGAAAGAGTTACTAAAAAAATTTGGGATGGAGAACTCTAAACCGGTAAGCAAACCTATGACTACAAATGATAAATTATCTCAAAGGGATGAATCTACACCTGTTAATCCAACTAGATACAAATCTATGATAGGAGGTTTACTGTATTTGACACAAACCAGACCTGATATTATGAATGCAGTATGTATTGTTTCTAGATTTCAAAGTAATCCTAGAGAAAATCATGAATTAGCAGTAAAAAGGATTTTTCAGTACTTACAAGGCACTGCAAATCTTGGATTATGGTATCCTAGAGATGAAATTTTTGATCTATGTGCATACATAGATGCAAATTGGGCAGGAGATGTGGATTATAGAAAAAGCATCACTGGCGGAGCATTCTTTCTTGGAAAGAGATTAGTTTCTTGGTTGAGTAAGAAACAGAGTTGTACATCTTTATCAATAGCAGAATCAAAATATGTTGCAGCAGCAACTAACTATACACAGGTACTATGGCTTAAGCAAATGTTGAAAGACATAAAGGTAAAATGCAAGGAACCCATTACTATATATTGTGATAACACTGCAACAATTGATATATCTAAGAATCTGGTATTACATTCTAAAATAAAACATGTTTCTATCAAACTAAATTTTCTAAGGGAAAAAGTTGAAGAAAAGGAGATAAAACTGGTTTATGTGAATACTAAAGAATAGCTTGCAGATATTTTCACAAAACCTTTGCCTAAGGAGACTTTTGAATATCGCAGAGATCAGCTTGGAGTCATACCACCACTAGTAGAGACTTAGACAGTTGATGATTGTCATCAACTGACATAATTAAAAGACAAATCTTTTACTCCAGTCTTTGACGAGGAAACTACTTCTCAGGGGGAGTAGTTGGTATTGATTGGTATTGATTGGTATTTTGTATATGAACTTGATTTTTATAACTTTGGCATTTTATGTCAATGGGGGAAAGATATATATGGAAAAACACATTATCTTTTAAGGAGAGTTTGGTATTGAAAATCTTTGATAACATATGTTGCTCCTAGGGGGAGAGATATTGTTGGTTTTTGGTATTTGGCATTTATGTTTTGGCACTTTGATGGTTTTTTCATCTTGTGTTTCCATCAATGCCAAAGGGGGAGATTGTTGGTATTTTGGTATGGTTTTGTCATTGATGTCAACACCTCCTAAAACACTAGCACTTTGGAGATCCAACAACATTCACTAGCAAGCAAGTAACTATTGCACAGTTACTAGTATATAGTTCACTGGCAGGACATAATGATCACTGACACTTGGAATGATATGGAATAAACTTGGTAATGTCGAATACCAAAGACAATGTGTGGACACTTTGTTTTAAAGAATTAATCATTGGTATATTCATATTTTCATATTTTCTTTTACCGGCAAATAGGTCCAGGGTTACCTAGGGTTACGCCGCTAGGCTTATCTTTTCCAGATCAGCATGGCACACTATGCAGATGATTTATTATTATTGTAAATGCATTAAGCCAAAATGTTTAATTAGTTATTGCATCGGATATTATATTGTTTGTAAAATGTTTTTATTGTAATATCTTGTAGAGCTGACCTACTAAAATTGGTCTTAGGTTATGGTATAAATGTAAGATCTTATTTGTAAGATCGAATGTGGAATGCGGAAAAGAATTAAGAGAAGGTATATGTGAGATTAAGTAGAGCTATACATGAAAACATCATTTGAAGGTGAAGCTAGGTCTTTATGGAAGCATATCAACATTACACCAGTACTGAATCCAACATATGAAGATGCTATTTTGTGCAGTACATTCTTATTGGATTTAACTATCCAACTGTAGTCAGTGTGACTCCCATTTTGTGATTGATTAGTGAACTCTAGGCTATTGGCCTTTCTGCATGTGTAGACCCCATTTATGTACACTTACTATCTATAGTAGTATCATCTGATTGTGGGTAAGGTTTCCCACCATGGTTTTTCCCCTTACAGGGTTTCCACGTACAAATATTGGTGTTATGTGTTGTGGATAACTTTATGTTTATGTTTCATGCATTAATCTTTATCGGTATAGCAATTAACTATTAACACTGTCTACCGACATACTTAACTAGTTCATCGGTATTAAGCATTAAGTTGGTTAAGTTGTTTTTGGTTTGAAATTAGTAGACAACTAATTCACCCCCCCCCCTCTTAGTTGTCTCTGGGACCTAACACTTCCTTTTTACTTACATTTTCTTCCGGTTTCTCTATCTGTGTTTGTACCTCTACTTTTGATAGTTTCTCAGTCTGCACAAGTACCTCTTCAACTATCAATTTCTCTGATTCTGGTTGCTCTATGTTAATTACCTTATCCTCTATTGGTTTTTCAGTCTCTGGTTTGTTAGCTTGTGTCGATATCTCAGTCTTCAGAGAGTCAACAGTGTGTGCCAATAACTCAGAGATTTTACTGTCCTTAACATCATCTTCCTTCACCTCTATAGTTTCTTTATCCACAACAATGTTTATATCCTATGTATCCACATTCATGGTGAAAAGTATTTCAAACTTTGGGTTAGTATCATCATGAGTTACTTCATCAGTTGCCTTATCTGATTGAGTTTTTGTATGTATTGGTGATGCTAAAGTTAATGGAGGGGTGTCCTAGGCTGGTGTAGGGATGTTATCTATTACCTTTATAGAAGGTACACCACCAATCTTTCTTCTCCCTTTCTCCTTTTGGTACACCTTAGAAAAAGATTTATCTATTTTCTGTCTTTCTTTTTCCTCTTTCTTTTCCTTTTGAACAAAAAAGATATCCCATTTGTCCACAGTCTCATCAGCAATCTCCTTCACTCTACCAGCCATTAGGCTAACTTTCCAGTGTCC
Source organism: Cryptomeria japonica (assembly GCF_030272615.1). Lineage (NCBI taxonomy): Eukaryota > Viridiplantae > Streptophyta > Pinopsida > Cupressales > Cupressaceae > Cryptomeria > Cryptomeria japonica. Next base: position 445,756,446 of record NC_081405.1, read on the forward strand.
ACTGATAAATACTGACCAGTTGGCCTCATAGATTAATTCATCAATTTCATCCTTTGAATTTATAGGATATACCGCCAACAATGCTTCACTTTCAACTTCTTATCAAGTTCCATCACTGATAGTCTTTTTGCTTCTAACCTTAAATATAATTCATTCGGTATATCCTCTACAACTTCAATCAAAACCTTCTTATATATATATCTAAATGCAAAATTATACTAGCCTCTATTATTTCCTTGTCTGAATTTTTGTAAGAATGATATTATTTATTCACATTACAAAGATTTCCATCCTATGTTATCTCATTTACCAGTTCCTCTGGTGCCTTAGTTTGTTTCTTCTTTGGTGTTAATTTCTTTTTAGGTTCTCTAACTGCCTGCTGCTTCTTCCTCAAATTTCTAGTCATTTTGGGAGAAGGAGAGGGTACCAGTGAGGGTTTCATCTTCTTTCTTTCAACTCTTTTGAACTCTGTTGCTTTCCCACTATCTGTATCTGAAGAAGTAACAACTAGTGAAACATGAGCTTCCGATTTTAGTCCTCCCATATCATTGGTAGATATACCACTTATGTTCATTACATTTTTCTTAATTTCTTTTTCCATATTGGATGTATCTCTGATAAATTTTTCTCTCCTTTTTCTTTTCTTTTGCATTGAGACAACACTCTCAATGGTCTCAGCATTACCAAAAATTTCTTCAAATGGTTCTCTAGGTGCCTCAAGTAGTGTTTTAGCATATGTTTCAAGAATGGGTAAATCAACTTCATAATTCATTTTAGTAACCCAAATAGTTATAGGGCTAATTTCTTCCATCCATGTCTCATCATGTTTGATTACAAAGAAGATTTTCTTGTCATACTTGTCTACTATGCTCTGGGGTAACCTTTCTCTAGCTCTCATCTTAGTCTAAAAGTTTTTGAAGTAATTTGTTATAATGTTGTCACTATTAGAGTCCATACTGGTGATAGCTTCCTTGATTTGTTTGCCTACCAGGAAGTCATATCCAAAGTCCTTATGACCAACGTCGGGTATCTCTTTGTTGAAGTAAAGCATTAGACACACAAGTAGGTTACCAAAAGGAAATCTCCCTTTCTTGTCACCCTTAATCTTTTTCAAGTTGTTCTTTACCATTCACAAATATCAATCTTAGCATTATTCTTTGCCATCTCATATGCATTATGAATACATAGGCTAGAAACTAAATTCAATCTATTTGCATGTGTTACTCTGTACCCAAGTACCATACTCACATATGTCACATTGGCATCAGTAATGATATTAACCCTAAGAGATCTATTGTCAAATGTAGCTCCAGTTAACTTCATAACTCCCCTGTTAGGTATTTTCTTAGTTTTTTTGGGCCTACTATTGGTTGAGAGTAAAATAGTAACTACCTTGATTGCTTCCTTAGATATTTTAAAAATAGAGTCAAGCCACATGAACTCTCCATGAACTCTACTCAGAACTAGATGGACTACCTCCTTAGGAAATTCAAGTATGTTCAGTATCTCAATGAATCCTAAGTCTTCAACTCTCTTATGCTCTAGTTTAATTAAACCTTTTTCATCAGTAATGACACCACTATACATATTCTCCAAATCATCGCTTCCTAGATTTTCTATGTTGCAGTGAATGTACATTCTAAGGTCTTCAACAAAAGCGACTCCATTCAGAATTTTCAAAAAAGCTCTAATAGAATCATCTTCCTTGACAATTTAAGGGATTATTTTAAATATGAGCCTAGGGTGCTTAACGTTTTCTACCATAGTAGGCTTTGCAATAAACTCAGTTGCAGAAGATGAAGATGCCATTTCATAAGATAAATACCTCTTAGCTTGAAATACTTAGATGCCTGAAAATCACTTCGTTGCTTCGCCTTTAGATTGGCCTTGCTCAATTTCTCACTTTCTAAATGCTTGATGAGTTGAAATGAGGGTTTTGCAGTGTTATATAACCAAAAAGTACTTCAAAAACTGCATTAAATGCTTGCCGGTTAAGTGAGAACTTAACATATTTGTCGATAAAGAAGAAATGTGTCCTCTTACCATCAACCGAGGGTAGAATGCATGATTTTCAATTTTTTGCAATACCCCCTAAATGTGTGTGTGAAAAAGAGAAAAGAAAACTAATAGCTGTAGGCACAACACTTCAATTAAGTCATTACATGTATGGTTAGTAAATCAATAATCAATAAATAATAAACCATAACAAAGTGACTAATTGCCTTCTAAAAGATGCGAGTATAAGATTGCTCTCATATTTTTATAAGCAATACTAATGACTAGACTACACCAAGATGAAGGATTTAATCTATATGAGCATTATATTAAGCTATTTGGATGCAAGATGGATGAATAATTTAAGCAATAACGAATTCAAGCAATAATGGATTCAAGCAATAATGAAATAAACTAAACATGGAAAAAACTAAACTAAGATGCAATAATCTCAAAAAGCAAGCACAAGATCTTCAATGACTCCAGAGAAAAATAAGCATAATAATAATCTCCAACGTGTTTCTCAAATATCTCTGGGGTGATTTGAATGAGAGCTAAAGGCTAAATTTATAGAGAATTCACAAAAGAGATCAAGAAAAAATACAATTTAGAATTAATTGAAATAATTGAGAAATTAGGTTCAGTTAACCTTGAGATAGATTCCAAATATAGTTTAATTGAAATGCATTTAAATAAGAAGTTCAAGTTGCATTAGAAATAAGAACTAATTAATTCCATGCATTTGTGATAAAATAAGACAATTCTTTGATTTATTCAAGAAAAGAGTCTTTTAATGCAACTGAACTTCTTTTTCTCAAAAGCTGGGAGTTCCAATTTTAGAGAAAGCGATTAAATTCCTTTTAATTGCTTTTCTGATTTCAAGTTCTCAATTTAGAAGAAAGAAATAATATCTCAAGTTTTATTTCTCTCTCAATTTAATTCTTTTATTTTTTTTTCAATTTAACTCTTGCTTTGTGATTAATTCCTCTTTTTGTAATAAATTAATTCCTTTTTTGCATGATTAAATGGTAAATTTATTAATTAATTAAATATGCTAGGATATTTAATAAATTAAACTGGAAATTTGATCAAAATGATATTCTTGGAATGATTCAATTAATTAAATAAATATTTGATTAATATTGAGTAATTGACTTGCCATGCAATATTTGATGATTAAAGAATTAATTAATGTGCTCAAGATTGATTTAATTGCCTTTGGTTAGGACCTTGGTGATGTTGCCGAGATTAGGGGCCCATGGTTTAGATGATCAATTTTAGGGTATTACATTTTCCCCTCTTTGAATTAATGTGCAAGCAACGCATTGGTTGGTTCAAAGAATAGTTGATGTCTAGGAGATACCAGTTCTAAACTTGATTGATCATGAACCAGATGAAAAGCGAGGTGTTTAGCTTGATTTGAAGCTATGAAGCTAAACAGATTTGATTAAAGTGAAACTGATCTCGAACTTGATTGAACTAGGAACGAAAGAGAGAAAATATACCAAACTTGAACTTGATTGATCAAGAAGCGGATCTTATGGATCTAGAACTTGATTGATCTAGACACAACGAGCAAAGATAAAATTGATCTTGAACTTGATGGATCAAGACATGATGAGCAAAGATAAACTATCAAACTTGATTTGATGCAATGAAACCAAACACCTGGTTAGATTGAGCATGTGATCGAAGATACTCTTTAAACCCTTGATTGAGTTTAAACAAATAATCAGTTTGATGAAAAGCAATGAAACTAATTAATGTTAAGAGATCAATTCAGAAGAAGACAAATATTAGCTTGATTTGAAGCAATGAAACTAGTATGCCCCTAGCGATTGATTCAATTCGGATGATCGAGAGATCTCAAATTGATGCGAAGCGATGAAGCTGAGATGCCCCTTAGCAATAAGAATTTGATTTGATTTTCTTTATTTGAAAAAGTTTTTTATTTTTGCTCAACTTTGATGAAGATTTAAAAATTTTCTTGACTTTGAAGATGTGAGGTCATAAGGTCATGAGTATGCCCCCTTGGGAGTGAAATCGAAAGATAGCGAGGGTACATGATTTTAGGCAATTGTTAATGATGATAATAATTTGAGCACAAATTAATTCAGAGGAATTTTTGAAAATTTGGCTTGATTGATGAGAAATTGAGCGCAAAGTTGAAGCGAGAATGAGCATTTGATGAAAAAGCGCTAAGTGGTCCAAATCTTGGAAATTGACTAGCAGAATGATCTTGAATTTTGATTTCAATCCCAAAAATGGAATCAGAACGGGCAAATTAGCTAAGGGTACAATTTTCATGTCCATTGGAGCAAGTTGAAAAATTACAGTTTTAACTATATATGGGGTAAAAGTGTCATTTTCAAATCATTTTAACCCTCCAAGTTTGAAAATTTTAAAAGCCTTCTATGAAGAAAAATGGTGGTTCCCACTCATATGCATCGCTTTGAGTGGCAGAGATGACATAATCGACCTTAGAACTATGAGCCAGCGGTAAGTGATCTATCTTAAGCCTGTTTTTCATTTCAATTTTGAATTTTTTTGTTGAATTTTTCATTTTTTGGCATGTTTAAGTTAGGCTTTCTTGTTTTGTTGTGTGAGACAGAATCCTATCTCATACGACAAACTGATTGAGTCTCTTTTTTCATTTTAGTCCATCAATTTTGTCATTCTAGGCCTACCCTTATATCATACAAGAACATTCAAAAGAGCCCCTTTTGTCATCCTAGGGCTAGTCTTGTGTCATATGGGAGTCTTCTGTCATACTAGACCTATTTCTGACTCATACGAGTTGCTGCCTCTACTGTGTTTTATGATTTGGAAAATAGTGAGCATTTTTGAAGGTGCAAACTTGAAATTTTAATTTTGGAATTGACGTAGTTGAATTTGCATGATGTTTTGCTTCCCTTATAGGCTTACTTGAAATGTTTTCTGATGCTCCGTTATTTGGTTTTTGCAGGTTTGATTGCCTCATGTTCTTTTTAGATGTGTATATCCATCGACGATGACCTTAGTGCATCAGTTGTCAGAGGTTGATTGGGCACATACTGATTTGTGTGAATTGACCCACCTTCTTGATTTACCTGATATTCGTGTGAATCACGGAATGCTGACTACACTTGTAGAGAGATTCCATTCTAAGCATAACACATTCCATTTACTAGTTGGGGAGATGACCATCACTCCTATGGATGTATACAGGATTCTCTGTATCCCTTTTGCTGGGGGTAAGGTTGATTATGATGCAGTGCAGCTTCTTGGGTTAGTAGTTGTTAGACATGTTTTTAGAGATCCTAATATTTTGACATGTTCTATCAGTTGGGATGTGATGATGGGAAGGTAGAGTGAGGACTTTCCACTTGCTTGCATCTTGGTAGGTTTTATTGGCTGCTTTCTGATGCCAAACAAGAGACAATAGGGTTTTTTATATGGATGGGGTAGGATGTTAGAGAGGCTTATTGAGACCCCTCAGAGATTAGGCTAGGGCTCTTGTATATTAGCACACATGTATTATGAGATGCATGAGATTGTATTTAGGGAGGGGAAGAGTATGGCTGTAGGTGTTTTGATTTTATAGGTATGGGCTTGGGAGCACCTCCCAACTTGCAGGCTGATTGTAAATGGCAATAGAGATCTTGGTCGACCCATTATATATATATATATTCATGATATGTTACTCAGCCCCATCTAGGCAAGACATATTTTTGGAGTTGGCATCTGGAGGATTTGATAGCCATGACATGGAGACTATACAGGGGTCTAGAGTCATGGGATGATTGGAGGGTTGTATGCAGGGATTTGTTCATGACTCGCCCACTCATTGGTAGATCATAGATAGTAGTCGAGTGATTCATTGTTTCTCGAGTGATGAGGTAGTATGGTAGACCTCAGGGGATCTCACAGGAGTATACTGCATATGCGCATTATACAGATAAGGAGAGGTAGAGATGGGCACTGAGATTATCTTATGCCTTGAGTTGCAAGAGCTGACTGGATTACAACATCTCAGATGGGACTATATAGATAATGTTGCAGATGTGGGGGTATTACCCCAATACAGGGATTGGCTCCAGCAACATCCATTTCTAAGATTTATGGATCCAACTAAGCAGGTATCTTGCATAGAGGAGATAGAGGATGATGTCCCCGTGCAGGGATAGGGATAGGGACAGAGACAGGCAGGTGGTGATCCTGGTGCTAGCAATAGAAGGGTACCAGCTGGTGGTAGATACTGGAGAGGAGAGGGTAGATCCCTAGGTACGGTTGGAGTGAGACTTGGTGGAGTGAGAGTGCCAGAGGGTGGAGGAGAGCAGAGAGAAGCACTGAGACAGGTTCAGTAGAGGAGAGAGGAGCAGGGGGAGCCAGAGGTGGAGATGGAGGAGGAGAGCATATGAGGGATGAGGGGGTCAACATAGCATGGTCGATGAGAGCACCCCTAGTGAGGTTATAGTCATAGTTGATAATGTCACAGACTCAGCTAGCAGAGTGAGACCATTAGTTACCAGAAATGAGAGAAGAGCAAGAATCTTTGCGACAAGAGGTTCTTCATCAGACAAGTCAGGTAGCGTATTATGTTGCAGCTTACAGCATAGTTGTTCCAGTAGCGCAACAGGTTGTACCATATTCACAGTATATGGCTCGATCTAAGGGAGCTCAGGCACCTCATCATGATCCCAATCAGCAGGCTCCACCTCCTCCACCAGGCGATCAGGGAGAGGCCGAGAGCTAGATTTTCTTTTTTGTATCTTGGAGATTTTTTCTAGACACACCCATTTTTTGTAGCCCTTATGATTCTTGCTCTGAGGGGAGTTTGTATATGCCAGTTGACATTATTTTGTACCGTGAGACTTGATGATTATATATACAAGATCTGGTTGGACTTCATAGTACATGTGTTGATCAATTATGAGATGTCTTCTATATGCTTTATTCTATATGTATGCATATTTATTTAGCATGGATGTATGTAATGTAGATGAATATGAATGTTTATTTTTATTTCTTCTCATATGCAAATAAATGATGAAAATGAGAAATGATTAATGTAAATATTTTTTTATGTTTCTTTTTTTTCTATGCAATAAGATGAATGCAAATGAGTAATAATGAAATGTATGAATCTATATAAGATGCTTATGTATGCAGCTAACATCTCAATACACAAGTACTCGATCGAAGAAATGATGAAAAAGAGACCGCTTAGCTAAGAAACAATGATGCATCCAACTCTCATTCAAAAGATAAAGAGATTATTACCATACCAAAATTACTCTAAACTCATAAAATAGAGAATGAAATGAAAAATGAGATGCAACCTAAACCTAGTCATTGGATTTAAAATGCTTAAGTTTCATCACTAAGCATAACAAACATAACAGGCATATTAGAGTTCCTATCTTTTCATGTGCAATATTAATTATCTTGTCTGCAATGACTCTTTTTTGTTCATATCCTTGGATAGATTTCGCAGGGACCCAAATTGCATGATAAAGAAATTCACTCAAAACAGACAAAGAAATGATGGGAACCTCCCTATAGCATACAAATAAGCGGAGTCACGGTATGTGTAGTGATTTCACCTTGATGTGAAGGCTCTTATCACAAACACCCAGTTGATTAGATGTTTCTAGATAATCAGAATCATTCCTACAAGCAGAAAACAAAGAAAATATTATGCCCCCAATCCTTTCTCCTCTTAGTCAACATGGACTTCCTCAAGTTACTCAGAGGGATAATAATTGAAAACCAATATAAAAGACAACATACAAAGAAAATTTTCATGCATAGCTCAAACTGTTTAGTGATTGTTTTCCATTATGTTGTTTTTCTTGTGTACTTAGTGATAAAACTCTTCGGTAGTTAGGAGACAGGTGACTGACTCAGAGTGGACAACTAGGTTTCATTGATAGAAAGATGACTTGGTTGATATTGCTTAGGAAATGTAGTGTGCTCTACCGATTAACCTAAGAATAGGAAATTGATCAGTTTCAAGCCACGAGGGTTCCAATGAACCAGAATGTCATAAAAGTGACTAAAATATATGTACAAGTGATAATAAAGATGCATGAAAGTGGAAAATGCCAACGTTGCATTGATAGATGGACCATTGAGTACAAGAGGCGTCTATTTACCAGGTTTTCACCTACTCGGAAGAGATTCATTTTTTTTTTTACCAGGTTTTCACCAAGGCATTTTTTTTTCTTTTTCTCTTTTTTTTTTTTCTTTTTCAGGACCTTTTCAGTTGTACAAGTTGCTGGAGCAAAGAATGCTAAGTGAATAATTTCTTCGAATAGATGGTGTTAATAGGTTCACGAAGTTGTTCTCCTTTCGATGTTGAGAGCTGATAGGCACTAGAGCCAAATACTGTAGTAACGATGTAGGGAACCAACCACTTGGGTTCAAACTTCCCTTTGTTGTCTCAAAACTGTTGATTTTTAGGATTTTCTCTTAGAACTAGGTCACCAATCTTGAATTCTTGTTGTCAAACTTTCTTGTTATATCCTCTAGACATTCTCTATTGATACACTCTAAGATTATCAAATGCCACTTGTTGATGTTCATCCAACAATTCGAGTTCTTGCAATCTAGATATTCTATAGTCTTCATCAGTAACAAGACCTTGCAAAGAAACTCTTAGAGATGGTATTTCTACTTCAATAAGTAATACTGCTTCGGACCCATACACCAAAGAGAAAGTTGTAGCCCCAGTAGGTGTTCTGATACTTGTTTTGTAAGCCCATAATGCATGATTGAGCTATAGATGCCAATCCTTCCCATATTTGTTTACTGTTATGTGTAGGATAGTCAACGAGTTTTGTTAGATGCCTCAGCTTGTCCATTACCTTGAGGGTAATATACAGATGACCAATGTTGTTTAATTTTGAATTTCTCACGAAGCTTGTCTAGATCTTTATTCTTGAATTATCCTCCATTGTCAGTCACGTTGGATGAAGTTATCCCATACCTGCAAATGATATGATTTAGAATGAACAAAGCTACTTGTTTACCAGTTGCTTTGATGAGCGGAACTGCTTCTACCCACTTAGTGAAGTACCCAGTGGTAGTTATGATAAACTTGTGTCTGTTGGATGATGTAGGATAGATCTGACCTATGAGATCAAAGGCCCATTGCTGGAAAGGCCAATGTGTGATGAAGGGTATGAGATCCCTTGCTGGAGCATATATGAGATTTCCATGTAGCTGACATTTCTCACAAGTTTTAGAAAACTTTATAGCATCCTTCTCCATGTCTGGCTAGTAGTAGCCAGCCTTAGTAGTTTCTGAGCTAAAGTAAGACCATTCAAATGAGATCCACAAATACCTTCATGGACTTCAGATAATGCACATTTAGACTCTTCAGTTTCTAGATACCTAAGCAATGTACCGTCCAAACTTTGTCTAAACAAATTGTTAGCAATTATGGCATACCGTGAAGCATTTCGAGTTAAGTTCCTTTTCTCATTATGGGTAAGATATTCTGGGATATTTTGGTCAAGCAGATAAGAGTAAATGTGGTTATATCAAGATGAGTCATGTCCAATAATAGAACACACTATCTAGGACTCAAGAGAATCATAGGCAGGGTAGTGTAACTCTTCCACCAGGAATTCAAAGCAAAAATTAGATTCCTGTAACTCAGGTATAGACACCAAGGTGGCCATAGCATTTGCTTCTCTATTTGTTGATCTGGGAATTTGCTGGAATGATACAAAAGTAAAATAGTTTTTGAGATCATCAACCATTCTCTTATAAGGCAATAGTTTCTCATCTCGAGTTTGATATGTATCATTGATTTGACTGATAATTAGTTGAGAGCCTCCATAGATATGTAACTCTAGAACCTTCCATTCAATAGCTAGCTTGATCCTGTTTACCAACACTTCATACTCTGCAATATTGTTTGTGCAAGGGAAAAGAATCTTGTAAGCCTTCGGGATTGAATATTTCTGAGGAGTGATATATAGTATTCCAGCACCAGAACCATTTTGCATGAAAGATCCATCAAAGAACATCTTCTAGGTTTGTTGAGTAAGGTGCATTATTGATTCATCTGGGAACTCTATATGACCCATTTTGCCAATCTTCTGGTGAGTGTTGCTTTGTTGAGAATATACTTGAGTGAATCAATCTTAGCTACTAGCTTGATGGAATGTGCCAACATGTAGTGTCTCAATTTTTGTGATGCAAAGACTAATACCAAGAATGTTTTTTCTATTATAGTTTGGTTCATTTCATACCACACCAATGTTCTACTGATGTAATATATAGCTCTCTCTTTTTTATTTTCATCCTATTGTGTCAAAAGTTCCCCCAATGATGAATCAATGGCTGATATGTATAAGATCAATGGTTTTCCCTGAATTGGTGGCATCAATATTGGTGGATTGGACAAGTACTCTTTGATCCACTGAAGGTGTTGTTCACATTCTTGATCCTAGTATATTACTCCTCTCCTCAATACCTTTTTGAAAGGTTGAGCTTTGTCTACTAGTTGAGAAATGAAGTGTTTGATTTATTGGAGACGTCCCTGTAAACTTCTCATTTGACTGACATTCTTCGGAGGTGGTATTTCCATTATACCTTGGACCTTCTTAGGATCAAGCTCGATTCCCTTCTTTGAAATGATGTAGCCAATTAGTTTACTAGATGTCACTCTGAATGCACACTTTTTTAGATTTAGCCAGAGTTTGAATTTTTCCATTCTATCTAATATAGGACCTAGCTCTTGAATATGCATGGATCTCTTCATAGTCTTTACTAAAGTTTCATCAACATAATCTTCCATATTCTTATGCATCATGTCATGAAATATAGTTGTTACTGCTCTTTGATAAGTTTCTCTTGCGTTCTTCAGCCTGAATGGCATGACATTCTAGCAAAAGGTTCCCCATGCACAGGTGAAAGTTGTCTTTTCTTGATCTCCATGAGGTATTTTGATCTGATTATAATCAGGGAATCCATCCATTAGTGAGTACAACTCATACCCAAAAGTCATATCGACTATCATATCAATGTTTGGCAACGAAAAGTCATCCTTTGGACAAGCTTTGTTGAGATCTTTGAAGTCTATGCAAACCCTAATAGATTTGTCTACCTTTGACATAGGTACTATGTTTGAAATCCATTCTGCATAGTCTATAGCACTGATAAATCCAGCCTTTAGCTATTTTTATAGCTCATCTTTGACTAGTAGTGCCACATGAGGGTGCATCTTACGAAGTTTTTGCTTTACTGGTTTAACTCCTGGTGTGATAGAAAGATGATGCATGATAAGATCAGGATCCAAGCCTGGCATATCAAAGTATGTCCATGTAAAATTGATCTTCTTTTCTGAAAATAGATGAGTGAAATCTTTCAATTCTTTTGCTAATAATGATTGAGCTACATGAATGATGTGTGGTGTCTCTTGACTCCCAATGTTCACTGGCTGAGTTGGCTCGATCAATATAGAAGACCTCTCCTAGAAGTGACTTGGTAGTATATCAAGTATCTTACCTTCAAGCACCTTAGAGAGGTTTTCACCTTTAGGTACATCCTTTATTTACTCTTTTTTAGATTTTGACACCGCCACAATGTTGTTTTTGCCATCAGATCTTTTATTTTGATTTTTTTGATTTTTGTGACTAAGATACTTGATATCTATTTCAGTCATGTTTTTACTTTGTTCGTTGGTGGAAGAGTACATGGGTTCAACTGCATTTAGGTAATAAGCTAGTGTGTAGTCATTGGCAAAAGTAGGTACATTCATGGGTTGGTCTTGCAGACTACAGTCAATTAATTTAGGATGTACCAAGGATAGAGTGTGGATAGGTTTGAGGGAGATCATGTTATTGCCATCACAACTACAGATTGAAAAGTGTAGTTCCAGAAGGATACCTTGTGTAAATGTCTCGAGACTAGGAAAAGTTAGAAAATGATTATTAAAGTGCACGTTAATATTTAGTTGACCCAATCCAATAGACCTACTTGTGGCATCAATCTCTATGCTAGGTTGGACTTCATATCGAGGTTCGATAGTAACAAGATCAGTAGATAGATTCTTGCCATTTATATCAAAGGATTCAGAGTTTGATGTTTAGATATTGTCATAAACATGACTATTATCAGAGTCCTCAAAGTCATTGGATGAAGTTTCTGAGTCTTCTTCAAGTGGTTGAGTGAATGTATGTATGGTACCAACACCAACATCTTTAATGTTGCAAGTTCCTTCAAGATTTGGCTCATTTAGCATTTGTATCTAACCCACCTGTTGACATGATCTTGATGGTTCTATGACCTCGTGTCTTCTACTCCATTTAGCTTCCAATGGACTGATGACCGGTTCTACTTTTGTAGCTTCCAATTCTTCTTGTGTAACCCCATACCTGATTTGTTTTGTTTTATTAGAGGGGTATATAATAGATGAAAAACTTTATGGTATTCTTCCTTCCTTCAACCCTTGTTCATAGTCTACTTGTCTTTTTAGTCTGATTTCTTGTGTCTCCTTTTCTCGCTTTAAGCGCATCAGCTCTTGAGTATCATCTATGATACCACTAGACTCTTCTAGATTTTTTGTACTGGATGTATCTGAGAGGTGTTCTGGACAACATTCATACTCATTTGAGTTAATCTCTGAATCGTCTACTTGCTGCCTACCAGTGTATGTGACTGGAACTTTCAGTGGTGCAAACACTTCTCTGATTCTTTCTATTTCATCTCTTATATCCTCTAGGATTTCAACTCCTTGTATTGTTGTCACTGACACCATCAGAGCTTGAGTGTTGACTGTTTATTCTTTCTTGATTACTAATTCTTCTTTCTCTTTTACACACTCTACTTGAGTTTGTTGAGTGTTTGTTTCCTATAATGTTGAAGGCGATATCCTTTTCTGCCACTTATACTTAGAAGCATTTTTTTGGCCTGATGTCTTTTTTGGATTGTACCCCATTCCAGCCTTATCATTTGTTGATTTTGTTTGCAGCTGAATCGGTTCAATAATACCCTCTTGATGCTTGCCTAGGGGACCAGTACCTAGATATCCCATGTGTTGAATAATTTTGTAGCCTAGACCATATTGTGTTGAGGAAATCTCACAATGTTGTACTTCTTTGTTTTCACTATCCTCCTTAAAGAGCCATTTTAGAACAACATCCTCTTCTATTTCATTTGCTAGGGAAGTAGAAGATTGTACAAAAAGACCATCATATATGATATTTAGAGTTGAAGTCTGTGTTTTCATAGCCTCTGATGGTTTGTCCAACTATTTTAGTGATGGAGGAAGAGAGACTAATGAAAGTACAGGTTCTATCTTGTATCCATCCATAATAGTATTGGTAATTTTAAATTTCTTTTCCAAGTCTTTCATTAGGGATTTTGAACTTTCATTTGTAAAGGCTTCTCTACTATGAGGCACAAAGGTATCAACACCTTTTGTCAATGCATTACAAGGGACATTTGTATCAGTAGGAATACTGACCTCAACTCTGTTATAAGGAAATTTTAAGCATTGATGGTATGTAGATGGAACTACCTTCATTTCATGAAGCCATGGCTCGCCCAGTAAGATATTGTATGGCCAAGGAAGATCATGTACCTAGAAAATGACATCTCTTTCTACAGGTCCCACCCTAATTGGTAATGATACCAGACCTTTAGATGTCCTTTCCTCTTCATCATAGGCTTTAATTTTTATTTTCTTGACCAGATCAATGACATTTTTAGAAAATCCTAGTTGTGTAAGCACACTGTAAATATAGATATTCAACCCCGCGTCTCCATCAATCAAAACATGTTTTACTCTATGTTTATGGATTATGGCTTCAATGTGCAATGACTAGTTATGTGGATGATTTAGCAAGTTGTCATCTTCTTCAGAGAAGGTCAAATAGGGCGGTGAAGTTAGATGACCCACCATAGATTGAAGTCGATCAATGTCTAAATCTTTTGGAACATTAGTGGTGAGAAAGGCATTGTCCAAGATCTCTTTGTGAGCAGAAGAGATTTTTAGTAATTCAAACATGGAAATTTGAGCGTTTGTCTTTTGGAACTATTCAACAATGCTATATCCAGAGGATGATGATGAAGTTAGCCTTTTAAATTTATCAAATGTTGATTCTTTTTGTTTGTTTGATGAGGCAGGTAGGTTTGACATTGTTTGAGCCGGAGTTGAAGAACTAGCTCCTTGGAGAGTGACTTTCTTTTGAGAATGTGTGATAGCCTTTGCATATCGTGATTCATTTTGTTTATCTTGGATTATAATCACATTGCAATATTCAGATTGGGAAGGCTCAATCATGTTAATGACATTGTCCTTGCTGGTATAATTATAATTTACTTTGGCACCTCCTTTGGTCTTTGAAGAATCACCTTGTTCGTAAACAGGTAAGGGATCCTTAAAAGCTTTATGATCAACATTTTTTGGGTGATTCCCGACAACAATTTTACTAGCATCTATGAGATCTTGGATCTCATGCTTGAGCTTCATGCAGTTGTTTGTGTTATGACCTTTACTCTGATGGTAGTTGCAGTATTCATTTTCTCTCCACCATTTTGGTTTGACTTTAAGATCATATGGCCTAGAATTATTTGGGAATGTTATCAGGTTGTTTACCAATAGAGTTTTGAAAGCGGATTTGTATGATTCTTCTAGAGGAGTGAATTTGCATCTAGGTTTCAAAAGCCAAGGTTTCTCTTTGAACCACTCTTTTTCTTTCTTCAGAGGATTTTCTGCTGTGGTTTCAGCTACTTTGAGTTCTTGTATGCCACTAGCCAAGTTGAATATCATGGGCTTTGAGTTGGTTGTAATAGTGTCTACTACTCCATCATTAACAACGTTCTTTTTGTTGTCTTTGTCATACTTCCAATACTTGTTCTTCTCTTTAGAGCTAGATCTTGGTTGTGTTTCTTTCCAAGGCGTGATATCTCCTTTCTTTATAAGCACATCTTCCATTCGGATAGCATTATCTATCATTTTGTTAAATGATGAGTGGATATTATATTTCAATTCAGGGATCAGATTGTCGATGAATATATCCATTTTCGCAACATCTGGGATATGCCATGAATAGCTAGAGAACATCTTTCTCCAATGTTGGAGGAAAGTGAGAAAAGGCTCCCCTGTTTTTTGTTTGGTATTGCAAAGTTCGATCATAGTAATAGGATGTTGAATGTTGTTGGAGTATTGTTGTAAAAATAGTTGGATTAGTTCTTCAAAAGTTTTTATCCCCTTAGGTAGACTTGAGAACCATTCCATAGCTTGTCCTCCCAAACTCCTCAAAAAAAGGCGCATGAGATACGTTTGATCGTGCATGAACTCCATGCAGGTAACACAAAATTCTCTGACATGATCTTGAGGATCTAAGGTACCATCATATTTTTTCAAATTTTGGAATCTCAACTCGTGAAGGGAATGGAGGCATGTATAGGTTTTTTTCAAATGGAAATGGGCATATTGTCTCCAGAGAATATTGTTTTGGGGATTTGTCCTTGTTTTTCAATTCTGTGATCTTAGTTCGTAAAGCTACTAATTATTTGTGGACCATTATTATAGGTGATTCTTCCTTTTTAGTGATGAGAGTCTGAATGGAATATCTAGTAGGAACTTTGGCGCCTTGTTTTGTTAGTTCTAGAAAATAGTCTTTTTTTCCCTAGCCATGATAGCCTTCATCATTTTTTGGAAATCTTTATCTTTTTTACATTTATGAATATCTTTTTTTGGAGGTTCAGAATCTTTAGCTTCACTTGATTAGGAATCATTATCGGTTTCATGAATACTGAGGTTGTCTTCGTCATTTTGTTCTGTTCTAGGTATAGTGGGAGATACAGGCTCATCATAAACTAGTATCTCTGATGATGAAGGTTTATCAATCAAGGGATCCTCTTCAAAAAATGGATTATATTTATATGAAAAGTGTTGCCCTTTGTCTTTGGCATCTTTCTTATGAGAACTCCTGGTTTGAGTAGGAATTTTTATTGATTCATGTGACCTAAATTTGTTTGTGATGCATAAGTCAAGATCAAATTCAGAGCTAGTTGTTCAGTTAACGTATTGTTTGAGAGAAGCAACTAAGATTTAGTCTAATTTCAGGAATGATCTATCCTATATAAGACATTTATCTAAGTTGATCCAAGAGAAGTGACTAAGACTCAGTCTAGTTTCAGGAAAGATCTATCTTGTATAAGATGTTTATCTAAGTGACTTAGGTTTGATATGTAGTTGATTGAACTAGCTGAAAGATGATCGACAAAATCATGCAACACAAATGGCAGAGGTACACTATTTTGATCTATTTATGCTCAAGATGATGATAACCAGTTTTATGCTCATTGTAGACTGTTATAGGAAAGTTTGATTGTTCTGGATTGATAAAATCAAAGATTCATATGACAATTTTCTCAGGACCAAACGATAATTCAATAGCTTCAGGATGACAAAAATAGTGTTTCGTACAAGTTGCTGCCTTGTACCATATGACAGATAGGTATGTCTAGAATGATAGACTAATCAATGCAATGTTTTATCGTACGATACAAGATGCAAAGTGAAATGATGACTCTCAAAACTGGACGATTGACAATCAGGACTCATACAACATAGGATTGAAGATGGAACGACAAACTGTTAGGATTGATGGAAGCTCATATGACATGGGATATGAAACCAGATGATAAATCAGAGGAATCGTATGACTGTTTCCTGGACAAAGGCAAATTTCTAATTTTTTAATGACTGAGTATAACCAGATTTGAGATGGACTGGGTTTCGATCGCTGACTAACGATGAGCAGTTTAGAGGTGGACTGAGTTCTTGACAGCTAAGGTATACTAGTTTATGACATAGACAGAGTTTTGATTAGAATAGACTAGTTTTGGACACAAACAGAGTTTTGACTAGGATAGACTAGTTTTGACACGGACAGAGTTTTGACTAGGATAGACTAGTTTTGACACGGATAGAGTATTTGATCACTGAGTTGTTTCTTGTTTTCTCTAGTTTTGGTATTTCAGTTTCAGTTTCAGGGATGAAAACATAGAAAACACGAAATATGAATAATAACTCAAATCACAGCATGCAAACCCTACAAAAATTGGTGAGAGAAGAAAACCTTTGCTTGTAGACTCAGGTACACACCCAATAGCTAATTAGAATATGGTTGCTGAGTCTCACACAATGGATTCTCAACATCATATTAGCTGACTCCAAATGCTAATGGGGCACAAAATGACAAGTATCTTGGGAGAGTTACTATCTCTCTTGCACAAAGATTATCCCCCCTTTCGGAGGTGAATCAGGTAGCTTCTAATTTGAATTGGAACTAGTAAATGGTTTGTTCAATGTGTCAAGGTATAAACTCAATTAAGAGGTCTCCCATCCTTGAAAACCAAGGTTGAATATACCCGAGGTTACAGAGGAGAGCTATTCCCGAGCATTGTCGTTGACTTGATTTTCATAAAATCACGTTTATTTTATAGTGGGTTGGAGTACTTGACATTTAGTCATTCCCACTTGGGTTGTTCCCCTCACACTGGTTGTAAAGGCTTTAAGAGTTATTATCTCCTCAAGAGGGCAGGCCTGCTAAAGATGTACAAATCTCAAACTTAAAGAAAATGCCTCAAGGAACTAGATTTCTGATTGTCTATATAGACAAGAGCATACTCTCCTACCTCTCAGAATTTACTCAAAACATGAAATACAGATTTGTTCTTTAACCAGATAGCAAGTTAGGTGCCTAAAAATGAATTTAAAGAATACACGATGTTTGGTCGATTCTTCTCAGGCAACCTGCAAAGACAACGAATCAGTAGTCATATTGTCTTTGTGCGACAAACATATTCTTCAACAAGCGTTCTACAAAAAACTGATTAGGCTGTGAAAAATTCTCAGATAGACAGATAAACAGCCAGGGTCAGTCATCAGTATAATCAAAATTGAATTGAAGAATGAAATTTGCTTTTTAACCAGAAAAATATAATATCGTACGATAATTTTTACTGACTTGTATGATAATTCATATAGGATTGTATGATAATTGCAGTTTGTCATTTTGCCGTATGGTAAATATCGTATGACAAATCACATAAATTGTACGGATGAAAATCCAAAACAAATAAACAAATAAGCAGTTAGTCTTGAAGGCCAAAAAATGTAGTCTTCTGCCCCACGATGGGTGCCAGAGATGTGTGTGTGAAAAATAGAAAAGAAATCTGATAGTTGCAGGCACAACACTTCAATTAAGTCATTAAATGTATGGTTAGTAAATCAATAATCAATAAATAATAAACCATAACAAAGCGACTAATTGCCTTCTAAAAGATGCGAGTATAACATTGCTCTCAGATTTTATAAGCAATACCAGTGACTAGACTACACCAAGATGAAGGATTTAATCTATATGGATGCAAGATGGATGAATAATTCAAGCAATATTGAATTCAAGCAATAATGGATTCAAGCAATAATGAAATAAACTAAATATGGAAAAAGCTAAACTAAGATGAAATAATCTCAGAAAGAAAGCACAAGATCTTCCATGACTCCAGAGCAAAATCAACATAATAATAATCTCCAAGGTGTTTCTCAAATATCTCTAGGGTGATTTGAATGAGAGCTGAAGGCTAAATTTATAGAGAATTCACAAAAGAGATCAAGAAAAAGCACAATTTAGAAATATTGAAATAATTGAGAAATCAGGTTCAGTTAACCTTGAGATAGATTCCAATTATAGTTTAATTGAAATGCATTTAAATAAGAAGTTCAAGTTGCATTAGAAATACAAATTAATTAATTCCATGCATTTGTGATAAAAATAGATATTTCTTTGATTTATTCAAGAAAAGAGTCTTTTAATGCAACTGAACTTCTTTTTCTCAAAAGCTGGGAGTTCCAATTTTAGAGAAAGCGATTAAATTCCTTTTAATTGCTTTTCTGATTTCAAGTTCTCAATTTAGAAGAAAGAAATAATATCTCAAGTTTGATTTCTCTCTCAATTTAATTCTTTTATTTTATTATCAATTTAACTCTTGCTTTGTGATTAATTCCTCTTTTTGTAATAAATAAATTCCTTTTTTGCATGATTAAATGGTAAATTTATTAATTAATTAAATATGCTAGGATATTTAATAAATTAAATAGGATAATTGATCAAAATGATATTCTTGGAATGATTCAATTAATTAAATAAATAAATAATATTGAGTAATTGACTTGCCATGCAATATTTGATGATTAAAGAATTAATTAATGTGCTCAAGGTTGATTTAATTGCCTTTGGTTAGGACCTTGGTGATGTTGTTGAGATTAGGGGCCCATGGTTTAGATGATCAATTTTAGGGTATTACACTAAGGATTATTCCTTAGTTAGATGAAGAATCTCCTACTGGTGGAGGGTTACTCTATTCAACTGGTGCAGAGATAGATTCATCAACTTTCTGATCTCCCTTCTATATCCATTGTTTTGAAAATTCTTTCTTTATTTCATTTACCTTTTCTTTTCCCTTCCCACTAAATCCTTTATTGTTCACTAGTAAAGTCTTGCTTCTACAAAATTTTGCCATATGCCCAATCTTGTTACATGCATAACAAGTTACATTATTCCTTTGAAGAGCTTTTCTATATCCTTGACCAATTTTTGTTCTGCATTGATTAGATAAATTCCCTAATCTATCACAAACATAGCATTTCTCATTCATTCTGCAATTTTCTGAATTATGACCAACTTTGTTGCATTTGGAACATTGACCGATGGGTAAGTTTGTATTCTGATTATTTGTAAATCTGCACTAATTTTCTCTATGACCAAACTTGTTGCAATTAAAACATTTTCCATTAAATTTATAAGCATTAGGTTGTCTTACCGATTTACTGTGATCTTGATTGTTTGTAGTCCCAGAACTTTCTCCATATTCAAATCTAGGTCCAACTGTATTTCCATCAAGTTTTTGTCTTTTCAGCATGTCATCAAGCCTTTTTGAACTTTTCTTGAATTTGTCTTTTTGTTCATTTGTAGTGATCAACTCATTTGCAAGAATTCCAACTTGTCTTGTAAGCTCCTCCTTGTCAGCTCCTCCTTGTCATGTTGCATGTGAATCAGATCTATCTTTGGCATATCATTTTCATGATTAAGTCTCAAATTTCCATTTGCTCCATCATTAAGTCTCCTAGTAAAGTCTTCTTCATTCTTCTTCCTATCTTCAATATCCTTACATAGTCTTATAGTCATATCCTACATTTTAATCCTCATATTAGTGTTTTCTTGTCTCAACTTGTCTGCAATATTACTAAGAGTTTCCTTTTCATCATCATGTTTCTACATTTTCTCATGAAGTTATTTTCTCTTATTTTGTGCTATAAGTAGGTTTTCCTAAAGTCCTTTAATGAATTCCTTATTAGTCCTCAGATCATCTTTAAGTTTGATATTCTTCAATTTTTGTGCATCAAAATCTTCAAGAGCACCTTCCAACTATTTTCTCAGATTCTCCATTAGTATCGGTTTTAGAATCTTCCTCAAGATGTTAGGCTTTTGCAAATAAAGGACCAATCTTTGATACCAAATGTTAGATTCAATGACAGTCCCAAAGACACTGAGAGGAGTGGGGTGAATCAGTGTCTAACCAGTTAGTGGAATATTTAAACTTATTTATAACTTTGCAACCCAAATCAATGTACCGGTAAGCAAGAAATA
Source organism: Cryptomeria japonica (assembly GCF_030272615.1). Lineage (NCBI taxonomy): Eukaryota > Viridiplantae > Streptophyta > Pinopsida > Cupressales > Cupressaceae > Cryptomeria > Cryptomeria japonica. The sequence goes on from NC_081405.1 coordinate 445,777,106, forward strand.
GTGTAGTAAAGAGAAATAATATAGACAACATAAATGTGTTGGCAAATGTACACTCCAATGAAAAATTGTAGGCGATTGAAGGTATTGTCATTGATGGCAACCTTACAATCATGTGATACCGGCAGGAAGACACATGCACCGACACCGACAAACTCTACACTAGCATATAGATCACTGGCACCAAAAGAAAGTTTACCAACGCCCTGGCTGACAAGAATTTTGTTTAAATGTATTTTGTATTTAATTGTAAAATATTTTGTAAGCCAACTTGGCATATTGTAATATGACTCATATATGTATGAGATCATTGTAGATCATTTAGGTACATACGGATAGAGAGATGAAAGGAAAAATGCAGACCTAATATGTGAATTGTAAGGCAAATATTGGATAAGAGTTTATGTAAGTAGCAGAGCTTAAACTGGTACTAAATCTAGCATAGTAGATGCTGATCTGAAGCAGTACAAGACATTGGATTAGTATAATCCATTTTGTAAGTCAATGTGACTTCCTTTTTTAATTGAGCAGTGAGCTCTATGCACTTAGCCTTCCTGTATGTGCAGGCCCCTATTGTAAGAAGTAATATTCTCTTATTGGCCAACAAGTGAATATTATGGGTCACAAATCCCATGAGGTTTTTCCCACACTGGGTTTCCTCATTAAAATATTGTGTTATGGTGTGTCTCTTATGTTGTGGTTTCTATTCTTATTTACTACATTATTTTTGGTTTATCGGTACATAGTTTTGATATGCTTTTCATGTTATAAGTTAAGAAAAATTACTATACTAGTCAGATACTGATTCACCCCCCCTCTTAATATCTTTGGGAATCCTAAAAATTGGTATCAGGGCCTGGTCCTCTATTTTCAAAAGCCTAATAGCTTGAGGAAGATCTTGACACTGGTAGAGATGGGAAATTTGAGTAAGCAATTGGAAACAACTCTCTCAGACTATGATGCAGAAAAAGTAAAGAATATCAAACTTGAGGATGATCTGAAGGCTGCACAGGATATCATTCGAGGACTTCAAGAAAATTTTACTATAGAAAGGAATAAAAGAAGAGAACTTTGTGAAAAGATGCAAAATAATGAAGATGAAAAAGAAACTCTTAATGATCTGGTAAGCAAACTGAGACAAGAGAATAGTACAATGAAGAATGAGATGCAAGATATGACTATGAGATTTTGTAAAGAAATTGAAGATAGAAAGAAGAATGAAGATGATTTGGTTAGAAGACTAAATGATGCTATAAATGAAAACACAAGACTTAGTCATGAAAATGATATGTTGAAGACAAATTTGATGCATACACAAAATGACAGAACTGAACTCATGAGACAAAAAGGAATCTTGGAGAGTGAACTGACTGCTGCAAATCAACACAAGGAGAAATTCAAGAAAAGTTTAGAAGAACTTGTTGACATGCTAAAGAATCACAAACCTAATGGTGATACAAATGGCCTTGGCTTTGAAATTGGTGAAAGCTCTGGTATTGCAAACAATCATGATCATAGTAAACCGGTAAGACAACCTAATGCTTACAAATTCAATGGGAAATGCTTTAACTATAACAAGTATGGTCATAGAGAAAATCAATCTAGATCTAGAAATTATCAGAACACTAATACACCCACCGGTCAATGTTCTAAATGCAACAAAATTGGTCATAATTTAGAAAACTATAGAATGAATGTAAGATGTTATGTTTGTGGAAGATTTGAACATCTATCTAATCAATGCAGAACACAAACCAGCATAGGATATGGGAAAGCCATTCAGAAAAAACAATGTGACTTATTATGCTTATAACAAGATTGGACATATTACAAAATTTTGTAGAAGCAAGACTTCACCGACAAATAACAAAGGTCCTAGTTTGAAAGGTAAAGAAAAAGTTGAAGAGGTAAAGCAAGAATTCTAAAAAAAATGGATCAGAAAGTCAGATTAGAATGTTCATGGGAATACTCCTCCACCAGTAGAATAGAGTATCACTCCACCGGTAGGAGACTCTTCATCTAACTGAAGGAAAATCCTTTGGGGGTTTAGCAACAAACTGAAAAAAAACATGTAGATGAGTTAAGTTGTGACTTAACCGACAAGCATTAAATATGGTAGTTCTAGGAGAAGATAACATTATAAAGCAAGTGTTTTGGCTCCTTTTTCATTCACTGAGCATTCAAATATTCGAGAGTGCAAAAATTCCCGAGCGAAGGCATCCTTAGCGAAGAAGTGAAGCAGTTCATCCAATCACTCATCCAAAAGGAAAATTGAGGTATTTATAGCTATGGCTTCCTCATCCACTCCTGAATTCATTGTAAATCCTACTGTGATTGAAGTAATCAAGTACCCTAGATCTGTATTCAAACTTGTTCCCGAAATAGAAAAGAAAGATTATAACCTAGGTGCATTTTCTCAAATTCCTAAGGGAGTAGTATATGTTGAAGACCCTAGGATATACATACATTGTCATATAGAGGAATTAGGAGATGATGAAATCAAGAAATTGTATCGGACTATGATTTGTGATGAATCTGAAAATATCAAACCAGAACATAAGATAGTGGAAACCCTAGGTTTTACTAAAATCCTTAGTGTCCCAGATTTTCCCAAGGATATTATAAGGATTGTGCTAAGCAGAGTTCATGGGGAATTATTTTGGTTGGATTCAATTCATAAGATCACCAAAGAAGTAGTAAAGGTAGTAAGAGGGTTACCTTCCACTGGTAGCAGGCCTGATAGAACTAAAAAGGTCTCCAATGACACAGTAATAGACCTAACCGGTGCAACATTTGACAAAAGGTCTCTAAGGGTAAATGATGTGAAGGATATCGATGTCAAATTTGTCAGTATGATTTTAGGCTACAAGGCTACACATGCAAATAGGTTAAACTTAGTATCTAGCCTATATATTAAAAGTGCATATGATATGGTTAACAACAATCCTAGAATATGTCATGCCCAAAATTTAGGGCAAGAACAGGATAAATTTTTTTGTTTAAAATCACAACTTAAAACATAAATTGACAAAAATAAAGTGCGATAGCATGTCTTGTCTTAACTATGTTTAGAGTTAACTAGCTTAGGTAATCAAAATTATTAAAATAAAAGCAAAGTTCTAATGATTATTTTTAAGAGTGTCTTCAATCTACTTGTCAATAATTAAATAGTAAATTAAACTAGGTCAACTAAAGGGTCGATCATAATTGTAAATGCATATTTTCCTATAGCGTTTAATCACATGCATCTATGTCTAGGAGAGTTAAAAATTTACCCTTTAGCCCATTTAGTTACATTTATAATTTAAATTCCCTAGTGGTTTAAATTTAAAACATCTAAATTTATTTAATTAAAAATCTATAATAATCCACAGATTTCAATTTATAAATATTTTCAACCCATTTAGATTCACAATTAAATATTAACTGCATTAAAATTTAATTCATAATATCTCAATAAAATAAATATTAACCTCGTTAATATTTATTTTATGACATCTCAATATTTTCAAATAAAAAAAAGAATAAATATTAATCCCCATTAATATTTATTTCTTAATCATTTTTTTTAATTATAAAAGAATAAACATTAATCCCATTTAATATTTATTTCATAACATCTCCACCTTTATATTTATATATATAATTATATATATATACATTCATATATCTATTTACAACCATATAATAATATAATAATATGATATACATACATACATACAGACATACATGCATATATATATATATATATATATATATATATATATATATATTCGGTTTCCCAGGATATTTCCCATGCAACCCTAACTCTTTTTTTCTATTATAAAAATAGGCTTTCCTATTATTTTTATTTAAAACTTATTTTTATCAACACATTTTCTTTTACCCTAGCCCTACCCGAGCTAGGGTTTCCTCTCTCTTTTTTTTTTTTTTTGCTTGAAATATTTTTTTTTTTGCAGGGCCGATCAAGACCTTGGAAGCGGCGGCCATGGCAAGGGCGAGGGAAATGTTAGGGGGATGGCGTGGCCGAAGCCACCCACTATGCAATGCATAGTGGTTTCGGCCCTCGCCATCCACTATGCATTGCACAGTGGGCTCGGCCCTGACCACTGTGCAAGGCACAGTGGGCTCGGCCGCCGACTAACCCCCCCCCCAAAAAAATGCATGCAAAAATTATTTTGTTTTAAGTTTATTTAATTTTTTTTTTTTTTTTATTTATAAATCTAGTATATATATATATATATATATTAGATGCATATTGTATCAAGGTTTTTTTTTGTGTAAATATATAATGATACTACTGTATATGAAACATTTTCACTAGATAAGTTATAGTCATTGGGTTTAAATTAAAGTACATTTTTTGTAATTTCTTATATGCCATGGAGCTAAAATAAAATCAGATAGACTTATTTCCTTAAATTTTATTTTCTACCATGTTTAGCTAACAGATTAATTAACTTATCCATCAGTATATGACTATGAAAAATACTAAAATCAAATATCTGTATAACTCTAGATTTCTAATTTTCTGCAATTAAATAATCGATAGAATTCAATAATTTTACCAGCAACTTAATAAAGCATAGAAATTATTGAAATAAACTATAGGAAAATTTATAATATCTTTAGACCTTATTTGTTGCAAGTAATTTAAATGACAAAATGTATTAAAATAAATTTTACGTACATCTATATGATGAATCTACAGTCTTTTTCACATGCATGCTAAACTAATTCTTTATCTTCCTATTTCATTTCTTAAAGATAAAAAAATAAATTTGACCCCTTTCTTTTCAAGAAATATTGAATACTCTACAAGAATTAATCTCAAACTTTAGGACTAGAACCTAGAAATAAACCTTTTTTTTTCTTTCTACAATATAACATGATAATTACTGCATTTATAAAAAAAAATAACATATCCCCAAGTCTTTATTGTTATTTTACAAATAGGTCTCTCATTCCAAATAAATGAGGACTTTCAAAGGGTATTAGTTACATTTACAACATTTTTCTACAACAACTAAATCCAGCCACATCTACTTGTCCTGCTTTTCTTCTTCTAACAACCTGCAATTAAATCAAAGCTATGACCATGGAGTGCTCACCTCCTAGCCTAGGCTAACTGGTAGCCACCCTTGAGCTCGAAGAACCAAGCCCTAGATAGGTAACACACATGCAAACACAAAAGACAAGGGAATACACAAACTCAAACACAATCCCAACCCGAGCTACACTACACCACACATTTATGGTGTCTTATCAAGGGTGGTAGTGGACCAAGTACCTTGAGGAGACTGCAAGTATGGAAAAACATATAGCCACCTCATGGCAAACCAAATACATCAAGTATAACAACCCCATATTCCTTATGCCCCCCAAGACATTCATGTCTTATTGCCCTCCTTATGACCCCCAATGCATAAACAAGCCATGCATCAAGGGTCACATAAAATCCCTTGTGATCACTCTCATAACAAGAGCCTCTCACTCGAGGGCTGTCACTTCTACCACCCTCAAGACCATCCTCTCTCCCAAGAGTAGGAGGCCTTGATTACTCCCAAAACACATACATTGCTTAAACACAAAACCCAAACAAATTTTCAAGAAATACATGCACGAAACTAGTCTTTTACACAAACATTTCTTTCAAAACAACATGCAATAAGAAAACATTATAAGAAAAATAGAACCAACCTTAAATTGCCCAAAGGTATGCTAGTTTTGTTGAGGATGAGCAGCCCAATTCCACAAGTCTTCTCTTTCTACCCTTAGCCAAATTCTCCAATTCCAAATCTATCTTTTTCTTTTCAAAATTCTTTTGTCTCCAAAAATGGAGAGTGGGTGATTGTCCACTAATTTTCTAATTCTTGCTTAAGAAGCCTTTTGTGAGAGTTCTCACGAGTTTCTAAAAACTAAAAAAGAAGGTAAGGTAAAATGAGAAAGGGAACTCTCATTCGAAAAGGAAGGTTTACAACTTAGTTCAAGCCTTCTAATTTCAGTTTTCGCACAACTTACAAAAGTCACTTTTTAGGGTGTTTAAAAGGTCACATGGGAGTAGAAACTTGCCTAAAATTACCCCTAACCCTTAGGTATACCTTATGGGCTTTAGGAAACCCTATTAAACTACCCCTAGGTGTCCATTTAACCCTTTTTTAACCCCTCTAAAGTTTATTTTCGGGTCAAACCTATGTTGACCATCCCAAAGATTCTTTACCCAAGGCATTTATGGAATCACATTACATTAATTGAAAAAGATATAGTTAAACAATTCCCTCCAACAGACAAATTTAAAAACTCAAACATAAATCCACACATGTGTCAAGTGACACAAAGAAAATACTTTTACAAAATTATACATGAAATCGTGTCTCTTGTTGGATTTACATAAATCAATTAAATAACATTTAACACACATGCATCATTTACTATTATGAATAAAATACGACACAAATGGGGTGTTGTCTCTCCAAATAGACAAAACCTAGTTTTACGAACATACATAGGTCTAGGTTTGGTTCTCCATAATATTTCCAGGGTCACATGGATATCTTTTCTTGCGCTACTCAAATACACATTAGTAATTTCCAATAAACTCATATAATATTAAACACATGAATTAGAATACACATCAAACACTTCGCATACAATTTACATTTGAACAATTTAATATATCTCATATCCAAATAAATCCACACAAGCAATTATCATAATTCTCATAATTTTGATCCACACATAAAACATACATCATAATTCTATCATCATAGTAAAGTCCTGCAAATCCAAAAATGACATACATCATTTCCAATTTATCTTATTCTAGAATCATATAGAGTTCTATATCATAAGGCATATAAATGAAGCATCAACATACATCAATGTTATCCAAATCATGGAATCATATAAGCTCTAAATCTAGATATAGCTGACATACGTTAGATCAAGATTATCCAATCAGTGGATCTTTAGGATTTCAAATTCATAACACATCCAAATGTACACCACAAGGTGAAATAATTCTATAACTTGGTTCAATTACTTTTCTCACCAATCTATCTATCTAACATAGTCCATTCTATTGAATTATATAGCATTTATTAATAGGGTCAAACATGGTCAACTAAGTAAATAAAAGCTTGGTTTGGGGAAGGCCTTACAAAATAGATGTGTGCGAATGGATCAAAGATGAATTAATAGATAATCTGAAGAAGATAAATGTAGATAAGAAAGGATCCTTTAGATTTGAAAATTTACTTGTATGTTTAATGTTGTATATTACTAAGCAAGTACCTAGTATTGGTAGGAGAGATTTTGGTTTTGACATACCGGTAGGAAAACAACTTTTGGATACACTAAACAAAATGGGAGATAACAAGGAGATCAACATAAATGAACATTTTCAAGCACTAAAAGCTTGAATGAAGACTAGAACAAGACTGTGGATAAATATCAAAAGAAATTATGTTTTGTAATTAAGAAAGATGAAATATGGATGGAGGCAGTTGTCCCTAGGACTATCTGGGTAATTGAAATGGGCTATGAAATAGATGATAACATCATAGAAACTTATGCAAAATCCCTCCTTGAAGCACCAAAGGAACCTACTGAGAAAGTCTTTGGAAATGCAGAAACAATTGAAAGTGGAATTCAGTCAAGGAAAAGGGTTAAGAAAGTTGATCAAACTATGAATAAGGGAACCCGATAGGCAAAGGCAATTAAGGAAGTTGTTTTGAAAACAAGACATTGCTCCACTAGATAAGCTCCTTAGTGAAATAATAGAGGATGGAAAGTTGAAGAATATTAGCAAACTATACAATACACTTTCCACTGATGACAGAGAGAGCATAGAAAATAGTATAATTTTACACTTGGATATTTACAATAAATTTTTGATGGAAATTGTTGATGAAATACCCATTGATCTTTATAGAAGACTTGAAGCTAGAAGGGTAGCTATTGTTGAGCTAGACAAGAAAATAAAAATTGAGAAATTACTTGCAGTTCACACAGTGAACTCACCTAAAGAAATTGATCAATTAATCAGTGAGGCCAACCAGACTATATTCTCAACCGGTCACCGGCATGTAGCACTGATGGCAGGGAGAATGAATGAAATTTTAGAAGAGACTACAGACCAATGGGACATATTCTTTGTTGAAAAGGAGAAATAGGAAGAACTCAAAAGACCCAAGACTATCAGAGTATATCAAAAAGACAAGGATAAGGGGAAAGGCAAGGAAGGTGGAACTCCAAACCTTAAGATAACTGACAATTTACCCCCACCTCCTTTTGATACTCCACCAGTAGAAATAGTTGACACACAACCGGCTATAGAGAGTATGGAGACTCCAATAGAGGATTCTAATCCTGGGTCTGAAATTTTGTATACCATGAATATTGATACACAAGAGGTGAATATTGTGGTAGAGAAAGAAACCACTGAAGATAAGAAGAAATATGTGGCTATTGAGCCACCGACTGTAGATGTGGAAATTAATGTTAGCACAAAGATACATAAACTAGCAGATGACTCTATTGAGAAACAATCAAAGAAACCAAAAATGAATAATGCAAAGGCAAATACACAAAAACCAAAAGTACATTCAGAGACTACATCTGAGAAACCTGCAGTTGAGAGCTCAGAGAAACCATCTAAGGCACTAGTTGATGTACAAGTTCAAACTGAGACAATGCCACTGACAAAAACTGAAAAACCAAAACCTTTGCTAATAGAAATGCATACCCAAACAGATCCTCCTGAGAAAGAGGAAAGCAAGGTTATTACTACAACCGATAGCATGGAAATTGTAAAAATAGTTGGACAAACATCTGGTACTTCTATAGCAGAATTCTGGCCTACAAATGTAACAGAGGTCTTATTAGACTCAATAAAGAAAATCATAGAGTGTAGTGCACAAGCCTATAAGGCTATTGATGATACAATCCCCATTCTTAAATTGATTGCACCCAAGTGCATTGTGGATAATAAAGATTCTTTAGGTCAACTAGACACATTGTCTAAATACATCATCGGTAACATTTTGACAATTGATCAAATAAATGAGGACACAATTAAGGAGAAAATGAATAAAGAGAGAGAAATTATTTGATGAAACAATAAAGAAGTGTATGGGACACATTGGCACCCTTTTACCAGCACTAAACAAAACAATAATGGAGTTTAAGGAACTCTATAGAGATACATGCAAGACAAATGTTCTGACAACAGATATAGACAAGGAAATAAGTAAGGTACAAAAGGAGATTAACAATATAGTTGATAACCTCATCAGTTCATCTGAACCGTTATCAGTTACAGAGTAGAAGATACACAGTCTTGAAGAAAAACTTGAGAAATTTGAAAATGAGAAAGATAAAATAAAAGGGAAGGCAAAAGACCTTAAATGCAAACTCAGTCCCAAATTGGAGTACCTCATCTCTTTGAGTAAAGAGATCTCTGAGGCACTTGTTCAAGGATTGAAGACACCATAGGAACAAATGCATCACCTCACGTACTATTCAAAGGATAGAGGCTGCACTGAAAGACAATGAAAAGTTCATTGATAGTCTAAATTTGGTATTAGCGGAACTTTTTCAGATTGTAACCCACAGGATACAAGGATCTAGACAGGAAACACACTCCACTGATAGCAAATGACAACCTTTGTCATTGATGTTAGTGAGATGTGAAAAATGATCAGAACAAGACATCATCAACTCAAGGGGAGCATGGATTTTTGACAACACAGTTTTGGTGAGAAATTCTTTTTTTGGACACTTTTTTATTTTTCTCATGAGTGTTGCCATCAATGCCAAAGGGGGAGATTGTTGGCAAATGCACACTCCAATGAGAAATTATAGGTGATTGAAGGTATTTTCATTGATGGCAACCTTACAATCATGTGATACCAGTAGGAAGACACAAGCACCGACACTGCCAGACTCTACACCGACATATAGATCACCGACACCAAAAGAAAGATTACTGACACCATAGCTGACAAGAGTTTTGTTTAAATGTATTTTGTATTTAATTGTAAAATATTTTGTAAGCCGACTTGGCATATTGTAATATGACTCATATATGTATGAGATCATTGTAGATCATTTAGGGACAGATGGATAGAGAGATGGAAGGAAAAATGCAGACTTAATATGTGAATTATAAGGCAGATAGTGGATAAGGGTTTATGTATGTAGCAGAGCTTAAACCGATATTGAATCTAGCATAGTAGATGCTGATCTAAAGTAGTACAAGACATTGGATTAGTATAATCCATTTTGTAAGTCAGTGTGACTTCCTTTTGTAATTGAGCAGTGAGCTTTAGGCACTTGGCCTTCCTACGTGTACAAGCCCCTATTGTAAGTAGTGATATTCTCTTATTGGCCAGTAAGTGAATATTGTGGGTCACAAATCCCACCAAGGTTTTTCCCACACTGGGTTTCCTCATTAAAATATTGTGTTATGGTGTGTCTCTTATGTTGTGGTTTCTATTCTTATTTATTGCATTATTTTTGGTTTACCAGTACACAGTTTTGATATGATTTTCATGTTATAAGTTAAGAAAATTACTATACCAGTCAGATATTGATTCACCCCCCCCCCTCTCAGTATCTTTGGGAATCCTAACAAAATGCACACCATAACACAAGATATTTTAACGAGGAAACCTAGTGTGGGAAAAACCTCAGTGGGATTTGTGACCCACAATATTTACTCACTGGCCAATATGAATAAATAATACTTACAATAGGGGCCTGCACATGCAGGAAGGCCAACTGCCTAGAGCACACTACTCAAAAGAGTCTCATTGACTACAAAATGGATAATTAAATCCAATACAATGTACTGCTCAAAATAGCATCTCAAATGCCTGGTTCGGTACTAGTTTAAGCTCAGTCAGATACCTTAACCAAAACCATTCACTTTCCACTATATCACTTCATACAATAATATTCTACTATACAAAATGCCCTATGAGATCTCATATATATGAGTCTATTACAATACACCAAGTTGGCTTACAAATAATTAATTATATTTACAATACAATTCATATAAGAAAAAAAATTATCACATGTCGGCCTGAGTGTCGGTATACTTCATTTCTGGTGTAATTTGGATGTCGGTGAAAGTGTCTTCCAGTGTCGGTATCTATCAATGCCTATGTAGAAACCTATTGCCAGTTAGTTGCTAGATGGTTGTCATCAATGACAACATCAACTATTCTCATTAGAGTGTAGAGTGCCAACAATATCTAGGGATTGTTCCACCCCTTGATCCTCTTTCATCCCCACCTTCATCTCTTCTCCACCTATCATTTCTCATTGATTCATCTTCAAAGGATTTTCCTTTTGGAGTGGTAATTTCATCTCTTTTCATCCCCAATCTCTCTAGTATTTCATCAGGCTGCCTTCTAAGGGCTTTAGCCATCTTGGCCCCACTTGCACCCATATTAGCCATCTTAAGAATGAGAGTGTCCCATCGTTGATCATCTTCTTCTTCTTATGTCAATGCTCCATAATGCATCTCATGCTGAGAATTGTTCTCTTCCATGTTCATCCTATAAAAAGGATTACAATTTTCATCATTACTTTCATGAGAATGATGGCTTGTCATAGGATCATCCTCTTCAGTCAAGTTTTTTCTTTCTCTACCAAGAAAATTCTTAAATCTTGTAAACCCCATGACTAAAGTTGAATTATTATTATTATTTGACCTTTTTTTTGGACTTAACTCAATTTGATTATCTTGTCCCTTTTTAATGATCTTTGTCCATGCATAAATCTTATTGACAAATGCCTGAGATTTTCCCTCACTCTCTTACAGGCCAAAGCATTAATCATGAACAATTTGTAAAGTTGCCACCTCCTATAAAAGAATAAATTTTGTTGGGTTGATCCAGGTTCTTGTCTCCAGTAGAGTCTAGATTTCTATTTACCAAAGATTTTGAAGAGCTTCGCTTAGCAACTCCCTAGCAGAGTCACCAATCTATTGGCTCCCAAAACCACAAAATGGAAATCAAAGAGTTTTGCCACTTCTCTTAATGAGTTCCAAATTAGTCTTGGCCAACAAACAGGAATGATTGATAGATCAAATTCCCCTGCACTTCAGGCTTCGCTAAACCAAGGTGGGTGAACCTATACCTAAAACCTAAATCTTTATGTTAAAGACTTTTGTATAGCAAATTGAAGAAACTTAGTGACTTCAAGATGGCAATTGTTCTTTAACCTAATCTTATTATCCGAAAATTGTAACTTCTTGCTTGCAAATGAATATTTATAAAGTAGTGATTGTATGAATTATAAATATGATTCCTTGATGAAACTTGCTCTGAAAATACTTGATTCAAATATATAAAATCAATTAAAGACCATTGCCTTGATTTTTTACAAGTTTCATATCATTTCAAATGAAAAATCCTACATTTAACCTTAGAGACAATTTTAATAACTTGTTAATGAAACAAGACATCATCTCAGAGGCTTCTATATGAATTGTAATTAAAATGTAGCACCCAATTAGTCTTACTGAATTTAACTTTACCTTGAAAGACCAAAAAGACAATTTGAAGTTTGCCAACCAATCCTTCAAACTAATATTCAAAATGAAAAATCAATCTTAATTGCAATAGAATAAGATTGCACAATGAAACAATCTATGTAAATAGATTTATCTAAGGAACTGATCAATCAATTGAAAATATAAATACCATCATGAACAAAAAATACTTGAATCTTTGTATTGAAAATATAATAGTTAAACTAATTGATTTCAATGTATGTCATCCATCAATTTGATACTTCTAGACCACAAGTTCATAAGAAATGCATAAAGATTGTTTTGATATAAAAATAAAACTAGTGACATCTATCTTTCCTAAAATATCCTCTATATATAGATGAGGATTGAGTTTTAAAATGAAAGAGCATACCCCTTCATTTGGAATCCAACTAACTAAACCTAACTAAAAACTAAAAACTAAAAAACTAATTGACTAAAACTAACTTGATTACTGGACTCATTACATAAAAGCACTTGAAAGCAACAATTTGAAATATTTGAGAATAATTTTAATCTTCAAGGACCTCACCACATTTCCAAATATGCTCCAAGTATTCTGCTGATTTGTAGGTGTCTGCATCTTGGATCGGGTTCCTAACAATGATCTCCCATGTGATGAACTTTTCCATCTGTTCCATAATTGCTTTTAATTCAACACCATCAATCTGGGCAATATCAAGGGCAACATTGAGAGGTCTTCGACACACTGAGATCCATTTGTCCCTATGTTTAATCTCTCCATTATGATCTATCAACTCTGGGAATCCATGTTGTAGTATCTATTTACAGTCATTGTATTCATATTATAATTGTTCATCAAATTCATTGTGTTTTGCCAGCAATCTTTCCATCTTTTCAATTTCCTTGTATTCTGCCTTAGCCAATTTCCTATCATGTAATGTAGTTCCCAATCTATTTTGAATCCTGTTATACAAAATTGTATTATCCACATTCTTCTAAAAAACCACCCAAAATTCTTCTAGAATACCTTGTAGGGTCTCAGATTTGTTTGTTAGAAATATAGAGGCAGTATCCGCTCTTACAATCTGCATTTGTCTAAGTAATCTTTTATTCCCTTGTTGTACCTCTTCACACTTCTTCTTCCATTGTGAGTTATCAGGAGAAAGAACCATAGGTACTAGTTGTCCACTTCTTCTTAGTGTTTCTTTGTACAATCCTTTATATTGATCTCTTTCTCTTACTATCATGATCATTTGTGTCGTGATGAATTTTGAAACATCAACTCCAATATCTGCAGAAATAATAGGGTCAATCTCCCCAACATTAAGATTCATCATATGGCCAAAAGATTTATCAACATCAATAATTTTAGGCCTTTTATTAGGGGGTACAAATCCCATAACCATAGAGCTTCTTCATATTGATCAAACTGTGACCCAATAAATACATCAGTAACACCCTATGCATCTAATTTAAATTCCTTAATCTCTTAATGTAGAAAGCTATCAAAAATAAAATAAGAACTAAGATCCCATCCAAGGAACAAAATCACTCCAACCTCTATAAGAAACAAAGGTATAATATTCTTCCAGCCTCGAATCATGATGAATCTATAATCTTGTCAGAATTTGTTCCTGCACATTGGGCTCATCTTCCTTCTCTGGTACTTGATACCTAGAAATGGCTACACTCTCATCAGATTCACTCTCTTCTTCTTCCTCCTTAGTTCCAATTTCTTGTAATTTTTGTTTCTTTTATGCCAATTCTTTATTTAGTTTATCAATCACTTCTTGGGCTTTAGCATCTTCCATATTTCTGAAAATATCTTCTGCCTCCAGACTTGAGTGCAGATAATCTCCCAGGTTTTGCCTCTTCTTGCAAGAATGTATATAACCTTCAAGATCATAATTTTTTTAGCATAGTTCTCAAACAAGTTATATTCTTCCATTAATTTTTTATCAATGATTTCATAAGCTTTTATGGACACAACTGTAAAATCACCATAACATAGTGTTCCAGGCATGAAAGCTTGTTTGCACTGAACAGCAAAATGCTTAGCATTTGATAGACTTAACTGTTGTACAATCTCTAAAAAGGCTATCGTGTCTGGGACTAATTTTGGCAGCATATAAGGGCTTCCTTCAAATCCAAATATTCTAAAACATGTGAAATATTTATTTACAAACTAGTCTCCCCAATTATGGTCAACAATTTTCTTGTCATCAAAGTCATTAGGCCTTAAGAATCTCTTAGTTTCCTTCGAAATAGATCCTTCACAAGGAACTCCATATATTGTGTACAATGGTTTTACTATGAGCTCTTCAAACTTAATGTAATTGGATTTCATATATCAAGAATCCCAAAGAGATGTCCACATTTGCACAAGTTGTTCCTCACCTTCCCTGTTCCTTGTATTTAATTTGAGGTCTTCTAGCCATAAACCACTTGTATGTCTGTAGAACAGAATCAAATGCATTAGGAACGAGTAAAATTTTAAAGTAGGGTTTTGATTATCCCTTAGGTTTAGAAAACCTTAATGCAATTTTTCGACCAAGTATGCATCATAATTAAAGGTCCTGGGTTCATACATTTGTATGTCAGAGGCTAAAACTAGTGGCCCAGTATTTGCCAAATCAAGCACCTCAACTCCTCCTACTTGTTTGCATGACATGTATGTATACTGCAAGTAATGCCTAAATAAATCAATGCTGAAAGGAGGCCCATCTTTCTCATTTAATTTCCTTGGTTGTGTTTTATGAATGGCAAGTTTCCAACTAGTGTATGCAGTGTCCATCCTAAGATATTATTTTTCTAATTCCCCAAAAGACAAGGATCTACTAGGACTGGTAACTAAATTGAAAACCTCATTTACAGTATCAACACAAAAGATAATGAAAGCATCACCATTAGGGAATTGAATATATCTCTTTGCAGAATTATAGTTCCTAACCATAACCTCCAGCAACCTTATGTTTGCAAAAACATTTAGGACAGTTAACTTACCCAAATTCTTCATCCATGAATTATAGAGTGGAATCTCCTTGTTTCTCCTTAGGTAATGAGAAAGAAACAATTTATACCCCCTCACCTTTGTCCAAACATCCCCGACCCCTCTGTATTTATCTTCCAATTGGTCTCTCCCAAGTAGGTGTTGCTTCGACCTTCTGGACTTCGAGTCGGGTGCTTGCATTTGTTGAATCATATCTTGATTCAATCTTCTCACAGGACGTGCATCTTTTGACTTAGTCTTTTTCGCCTTGGACTCTGAACTCTTTGCCACCCTTTTCTTCCTAGTTAAACTCGATGTGTCCATCCCTATAATCATAACTCTCTGCTCTGGTCTCTAGAAACATAATGTATGTGTAGACACCTAAAAATGGTCAATAATTGTGGAGTCATATTTTAACATTTGTGCATTGCCTTATTTTAGGGTTTTTGCGTTGTATTAACTTTTCTTCTATGTCACGCACTTGGTCTTTATCATTTGCGAGCATCGAGTCTTTCTTCTGCATTCTTCAGTTGTCTTGCTTTCAAATTGGTCTTGTCGATAACACTCTTCAGGCATGATTTTGATCGATCTTATCCTGTCGCATCAATGTGCATGCTCATTTGTCATCATTTTGGACATCGTCAATCCTAATTAGGGTTTTGTCCTCTTATCGATCTTGTCATTTTGTGATCGATTTGTCATCGATCATGGTCATTTTCAATCTTGTCATCTTGCAATCTATTTTGTCATCGATCCTTGTCCTCTTTTCAATCTTGTCATTTTGCGATTAATTTGTCATCAATCATTGTCTATCTTAATCATGTCAATTTGGATCAATTAGTCATTGTTCCTCATCAATTGGTGCACTTATCAATCAAATCGTTTGTCAGCATTGGTCCTTTATCAGTCACAATCATGATCAAATGGAATCGATATCAATTATCCTTTGTCAAGACCTAATTGTCATTTCTAATTCATCTTTTAGGGTTTCATGATTTTATTCATTTAACCCTGTTTGTCATTTCTCCCTCTAGGTTAAATAATTTATTTATTTATCCTAGGTCTTCGTGTCACAATTGAATGTTTAATTTAATTGGCTAACTAATTATTCCTCTTTTTGTGAATTAATTAATAAATGACAAATTATTAATTGATTTACCTAATTTCTCCTAATTTCCTAATTTTTTTCATCAATTTTTAAATTCCATCTTTGTGAATTAATTAATAAATGAAAAATTATTAATTAATTCACTAAATTCCTAATTTCCTCATTTTCTAATTTCCTAATTCCTATTTTCCAATTTTCTAATTTTCCTAATTTCTAATTCAATTTCCTCCTATTTTTGTAAATTAATTAATGAATGGGAAATTATTAATTAATTTACCTAATTTCCAAGTCATCATTTCTAACCTAATTTTCTAATTTCTCCTAAATTCCTAAATGTCTATTTCTATTTCAAATTCTTGTCATAAATCCTTGCATAGCAATTTGTCATAAATTGTCATAAATTGTCATAAGTCCTTGCATAGCAATTTGTCATACACATGTCATAATTTTTCTATTCTTGATTTGAATTTCCATTCGAATCATTTTCATGCTAATCTTGTCTTTTCTCCAATTTATCTATAAATTGGATGAATTTCTTCAATCTCAATCTAATAATCACATTGTCTAATAATCATATGATCTAATAATCACTTTGTCAAATCAATCACACTTCGAGTACTCTTGCACCAATATCTTGTCTACTTGCTTTCATCTCATGTGTGTGCACTTGAAGGTGAGATCCACAAACAAAGGCTATTTGGAGAAGAAAGAAGGACAATGGAGCCGCATGAAGGAAGCATTTAGATCTACATTTGGTTTGCATAGTCTTTAGTTTTGAATATTTCATTTTCATGTCTCTATTGAGTGTGTTAGGATTGATCATTGCAATCTGCTTTTGTGATTGAGCTATTATTGATATTTTCTTTGCTGATTTCCGATTTCCTAGCTACATTAATTGGTGAACCCGATGTGAATACTAACCATCTAACCCCTTAACTATGTTTTTGAGTGCTTTTGAGTTGATTTGCAGGTCAAAAACCCAAGAAACAGGGTAGTGCAGTGTTTTCTGGAAACTTCTGTGCCTGTGTCAAGCATTCTATGCCTGTGTTAGACATTCTGTGCTTGTGTCAAGGACATTCTGCACTTGTGTCAGACATCCTACGCCTGTGTTAGACATTCTGCGCCTGTGTAAAGTCCAGAAATAGAGGTAAAAGACAGTGTTTTTCACTTGCAAGTTGTTTTCTTTTGCATTCTGTTTCTGCTTTTTTGGTTTTGTTGGTACTAATTCTCTGTGCAGAACCTTGGCATACGCATGGCAAAGACAAACAAATGAAACTACTAACACATTTTTGTGCAGGTTCGATAGTCAAAGACTAAACATATCAAACTTCTGACTTGGGTTTTGCAGGTTGCCTTGGAATACAACTAAACTTTGTGTTTGAAATTAATGTTTAGGCACCTAGTGATTTCTAAATAGGATGGAATGAATCTATGCTTGATTTGATTGTTGAGTTTGACATTGGAGTAGGAGAGTATGCTCTCATCCTTCTTAGGGTGATCAAAAATCCAGATCTTCAATACCATTCTCATGTCTTTGATTGTGTGTCACCTTTAGAGGGCCTGCCTTCCCGACCATTTTCTTTTGCAAGAAAGTGATAATCGTGAGAAGGGAACGACCCAAAGTGAGTACGGCTAGAATACCTTGGCATTCTAACTCACTATAAACAAATACCTGATGGGCAAAAGCTTTGAAGGAAGGGTTACGTGGGAATTGTAGTTACTTGGGAAGTGATGACCCTTGAACTCTTTCTCATATCAACATCTAAGTAGGACCTCACGGTCTAAATCATGCTTGCACGACTACATTTGTTTGGTATCTTGATGGGCTTAATGTCTCAATCACGCTTGTGTGACATCAAGGAGTAACGCTTAATAGAAATCCTTACTAAACACCTTGTTTTTAGAGGCCAAAAACCCTTCTAGTTGCTTGAGAAGGACAACTTCAGATACTTGGAAGAGATACTAAGTTCGCCATGGGGAGATTTCAATGGGGACTGATGCTTGGCTGCCATGAGAAGTGAGTGCCGTGGAGGGGAGCCCATGGGGTCAAGCATCTATGTATTCTCCTTGAATCCCATAACAAGTCTACCTCTCAAGTACCTAATGTCCTTGCCATCCATAAGAAATGTGTGAATGAGCATGATTGTATTGAGTCTAAGTTGAAGTATCTTGTCTTCTTTGCTTGTCAAAAGTTGAATTGCATCTCAAGACAAATTGATTCAAAACAAGGTTAAACACAACAAGAGCATTTCATCCAACAAAATTCAAATACACCTTCAAACATGGTTATCAAACATTGTTCAAAATCTTGTCTCAACATTCATGTCACTTAGATTTAGGTTCATTCTAAGTTTGCATTTTTCAAAGTTCATTGTCAAGTACCAAGGTTAGGTTTCACCTAGGTCATATTCTTTTTCATATCAATAAGGGTCATCCAATTGCATATGTCCTCTTGCATTAGAGTAATACCATTGTCATACATTTGCATTTGCATACCCTAGGTCTCTTCATTAAGCTTAGGTCATTATCATATCATATTAGGGTCATTTGCATAGTAATTGTCCCTTTGCATATAGTGCCAAAACTTGGTTTTGTCATACTTGAGTAATCCAAATCTTTGATAAACCCTAAGTCATTGTTAGGAGGTCTAGACCTTATCAAACCTTTTGTCTTTTTGTCATCAATGTCATTTGGTCAAACCTAGCTTAGTATCCAAGCATATAGGGGAGACATTGTCATTTTTTCCTTTCGTTACTTGGTCCTTTTGTCCTTTGAGGTCTAGACATCATTTCAATTTCCTAAGGGTCTCATTTTTAGAATTGCATTCATGAGTTTGTCAAAATCTTGAAAAACAACAAAAACATTAAGTTGCATTGTCATCCTTTTTAGGTTGCATTTGTCAATCCCATTAGTTGCATTGCATAGTGACATGTTTGTTGAAATGAGGTCTCAACCTTCTTACGAAGCCGTCATCATGATTGAGAAATCAATCATGTCAATCCAATCTCTACATGTCTCAGAACCTAGATCAAACTTACCATGATGATGTAAATCTCCAAATACAAAAACTATAGGAGAAATTAGCTCAAGAAGAGGAGATATTGGAACAAAGAGTGAAAAACATTGAGAAGAATAGATCACAAATGTCCAAAATGTTTCAAAAATTTCCAGGTCAAAATCCAAAGATTGAGCCAATTGATGTAAGATCTCTTCTTGAACGATCAAACATACCAACTCTCCTCTCCCAAATAGAGATGATCAAACAATTTCAAGAAAAGAGACAACAACATTATGTGCCTTCACAACAAGAACAAGAAGGTGTTTACTATCAATCACATTTTCAACCATCACAACCAATGGTTCAACCAATTGTCCAACATATACAACCAACACAACCAATGGGTCCAATTTCAACAATATGTCCAACCAACTATACAATGTCAACAAATAGTTCAACCAATGGTGGAATATCAACAAGTTCAATCAACATATCAATGTCAACAACCACAACCAAACATTCAAAAACAAAGGTTGCAGCACACACCAAGCCAAATTTTGAACATGTCAAACCAATTTGAGCAACATCTAGTTCAACATCAAAACATGAAATCAAACCAACTCCTTGCCAAACAAGTTCAAATTCTAGATACAACTATGTCAAAACCTCGAAAGAAAGGTGGCTTTATTGCAATGATCTTAAGAAAACTACCAAGTGAGTTCTTTGAGGAAGATCAAGATAATACACTTATGTCTAGCAATGCATCATCCCCTCGCAAACACATTGACTCTCCAGTGGCATCTATCCCTACACCTTTAGAAGTTTCACAAGAACCTTCCATATTGTCCTCATCAAACAATACACCCAAGGATGCAATTATCCAAGAGCTATCCATAATTGATTGCCATGATAATCCAATTCATGATGCACATCCTTGTCATGTTTCAGAAATACAAGACCCAATGCCACCATGCACTTTATTGCCATTACCTATTTTAGAGGACCCCATTCGAAGTCCTTCTTCCTCATGTTCAAGCATTGATTCCTTGCCAGAATCCATCACAAATGTTCAAATTGCATTTCCTTCATGCCAAAACATTGATTCTTTGTCAGAATCCCCCATGCATATCCAAAGTCCAACCTCATGTCAAGAGGATAATTTAGAGCACAAAGAAATGAGTCCTAAAGAAAATCAAGATCAAGATCCGGAAACCTTATCATCCCATCCAATTGTTGAACAGGATCCCATTTCCCCAGACACTCGCAATGATTCACTTATTCCTGTCAATTCTATCCAAGAACACAATGTCCTTTCAAATCCCATTGACACTCCATTCCTCGAGCAAGATCAAGATATCCCAGTTCATCCAATCCCAAACGATCCCCTTCCATTTCATGAACAAAATGTCCTTTCAAATCCCATTGACATTCCACTTCCTGAGAAAGATCAAGATATCCTTTCCATCCTTTATGATGATCCCATTGAAAGTCAAGAGCAAAGCACCTTTAAAGAGGATTCCAATTATCTTCCTCCTTGTCAAGATCAAATTATTCCTTCAGATCCTTCACAAGATCCACTTGTTCCTCCATCTCCTTGTCCTAATGCTCCATATACACTCCAAGATCGCATTTCTTTTGATGATCCCATTATTTATCCCATTCCATCTCTTGAAGAGCCTGTCATTGAACCATGTCCACTACACAATCCTAGTCCCCCTCATTATCCTAGTCCCCTTCATGATTCTAACGTGTTAGTGCAAGATGTTCATGAACCCTCAACATGCATAATGGGTTCTTCCACTTTGGTGCAATCTGATCCACTTCAAGATCTCATCATTTCTCTCATATCATATCCACCTCATAATGGACTCGCGTCTTCTTCCCAAAGAAAAGAGTATCCTACAAGTCAAGATATTCATAAAGGCAAAGGAGTAGATCTCCATAAGCAAGAATCCCTGTATGTTAAAGAAAATATTAAGGGTCATGGCCTCAGTGAAATTCCTCAAGACGTGAGTACCCCTACTAAATCCAATATCCCTCCATCAAAATCAAAACATACACCTTCCCCATCATACCTTCCATCCATCTTAGGTCCTTATATCCCTTTGTCCTCTATGCAAGGTCAGCAAAGGCACACATCCTTGAGTAAATTTCATCCATCCAAAAGAAGTCCATTTCATTCATATCCATCCATGGGTTCCTTTCCCCCTCCAAGCAATTTGGATGCCAAGTATAAAAGTCATAAGTCTAGAAATCCACATGTATTCAAGGATCAACATGTCCAATATAATCGACATGTCAAAACAAAGAACAATATGATCTATAAAGAAAAAAATATATCCAAAAGGCCACAAAGGCCCACTAAGCAAAATCAAAAACAAAAGTCAAAATATATATGGGTTCCTAAATCCCTTGTGCAAGCAATGCACTCTAAGGAACCACGAAAGCATGACAAATCATAAACTATGTGGATCCCTAAGTGGCTCCTTGAAGCGCAAAAGCCTAAAGAAACATCCAACTTGGCATCCAAAATTGCTATTCCTCCATCCAAACCTTCCAAGTCTATTCCTCCATCACCTTCTTCATCCATTTTGGGCCCTTATGTCCCAAAATCCCAAGCTATTCCTCCATCCAAATCTCACAATCTGAGATCCATTTTTCCTCCATCAATCCACCACTCCTCAAGGTGTGTGCCAATGTTGATCTTGCCTTCATTTCCATCCAGTGAAGCCCAATTCTTCCAATATCGTATCCATTATCCAATGCATATTTTCCATCCTTCGATCCCTTTGATCCCATCCTTTGCATAAATCCTTGCCTTAGTTTCATCTTATTTTCCATGTCCTTATCCTACCAACATCTTTGAGTATACTTTTAAAGGTCATGGTCCATTTTTTTCAAGGCTACTATCCAAAAAAAAAAAAAGACGCTTGAGTCCTTCTTCCATCCTCTATCATGTGTCCATCTTCTATTGAAAATGTCAAAAATCAAAAAAAAAAAAAAAAAGACAAAAAAAAAAAGACAAAAAGAAAAAAAGTAAAGAAAAAATAATTCATCCACTGGTGAAAACCTGGCAAACAGGTGCCTTGGGCAAGTACCATGATGAAAACTTGGCAAACAGGCATCATGCGTAATCTATGAACTTCTTGCATACCACACTTGGGGGCAGGTTTCCTCCTTCATATCCTATTGCCCTTCATTATCCTATCATACCATGTCATACTCCTTCATGTCCTATTACCCTTCCTTGTCCTATCATCCCTCATATCCATTTCCTCTTTCCACCTTTGATCTTGACAAGGCTGAGGATCATCATGAGCATCATGCATCTTGTTTGCAGCTTTTAGTCCATCATAGCTTTTGGTCATTTATCCATTTGCTTATTACAACCTTTCATCCATATTCCCTAGCTTATTGCAACTTTCTGCCACTATCCCTTAGCTAATCCCAACCTTCAGTCCATGTCCCTTATCCATTCTTGGTCTTGCTTATCCTATCCATATCTTATCACTATCCATACACTCTTTTTCATTCCTTCATATTGATCTGACATAAGGACACAAAATTTAAACATGGTTTCAAAAACCTCTTGACATGTCCCTCATGCCATGTCACTACTTTACATTGTCATATCCAATCTTTTGTCCCATCACACAATAGCCCTTGAAAATTGCATCTGCATTGTCTCCATGATAAAAGGCCTTTGTCTTCCCTCTATCCACCATCATTTCAGCAAGCCTATTTATTCACCTGTCATATTCCTTGCCTTTCTAGACAATGGGGGCAAAATCATAAAAATTGAAAAATCAAAAAAAAAAAATTGAAAAATGTCCTGAAATAATCCAAAAAAATCAAATAATGTCTTGAAAAAAAAAATCTCCAAAAAAAAAATCATATAATGTCCTGAAAATATCCCTAAAAAGTCAAATAAAGTCCTAAAAAAATGAACACAAAAAAAATTTCAAAACATTAAAATCCAAAAACAAGCATTTTTGCAATAAATAACCCCTCTGTGCATAGACAATTCACTGAGTATACATCCAACAACTCGCAATCCAACGCTGTGCTTTAATGAAATCATGCATAAACAGATGAACTTTTTCATTCAAACCAGACATTCAAACTGATCACAATTGTCACAACAATCGAACATCAGCTTCACTAGCATTCGTCCTTGGCTACTATCATGGGTCTTATACAAGGTGTGGTATACTTGAAACCAGACTATGTCCTATCTTAGACGGGGTACTGGATGTCCTAAAACCAGACAACATGATCGTCCTATCAACACTTTCAACTTTTGACAATGATGATCAAGATGTTTGTTTGATTTGTTGGAATTTGTGCATCTTATCTTTTTACTGATTTATCTTTGGCTTTGACCATGTTCCTATGTTGCTCGATGATGTCACTGAGTGATTTAGAGTGAGCGGGATGGTTAATGGTCCTTTTCTTTTTTGGTTGTGATTACTATTTGTCTATGATGTGTCTGTCTTTTGCAAAAAGGGTTGCATTTCAGCTCTGGCCTTCCATGCCATGATGCTACGCATCCATTTTGCTACATTAAAATAAAGGTTCTCACCTACAAAGTGCATTACTGAAAGCAAGTTTTTCTTCATCTCTAACTGTCCTCCATCTCATTTTCTTCTTACTAACATTTCTTCCATCAGTTCGGATAGTCAGTTCAGCCTAGTGCTCTAATTTCCCCACACACATATGTTGCATCCTACATCCATTCGGTTAGTACATTTGCATCACATTGAGCATCACATCAAGCATTTTGTCCATTTCATATTATAAACGCATCAAAAAAACACATAAAAAAAATATATCCATACATGTTCCACAATGGTACATCAAAAGTGCATAAGTCATCCATACATGAAAAATAACTATCAGTCATAACACATTGCATCCCATCATATCGATGCATATCATATCATATGTCAAAATAATATCGGAGTAAAAAATTGGACTGTCTGTCCTAAGTATGGCCCGCAGGCTGACTACAAAATTTCATACTACATAAACGTCCCCTGTCTGTCATACGGAGCATGTGCCTCTATCACTAGGTGCTCCCTTTGTCCTCCTCATCCCTGTCATGTCTCATGGATGATGTCCCTCCTGGTCTTGGCTGTGGTGGTCCCATAGGTCCACTCACCCCCATGTTGCTCAATGACCTCTGAGAGCGTGCTCTGCTCTCTATCCTCGATCATGCCCGATATGAAGCTACTCTTTGCTCAGGTGGAACTGTGCTCTCATATAGTGTCCTCCAATGGCGTATCTCCTCTCCGGTCTCTACCAACATCTGTGCCATCTCACGTGCACTGGCATCCCGAATCGACCCAATGTACTTAGTGACTCTCTATTCTTCTCACTATGCCTGAGCTATTGCTGTATCTCGAGCTGCTGTGAGTCTGGCTATCTCTGCTCTGAACTGCTCATGCTCTGTCTCTAAAGTCACAATGTGATCATGCTGACTCACTATGGTTGCCCTGCACATCTCCATCTCCTCTATCCTAGCTATCTCCAGCTCTATGGGTATATCCTGCAATGCCTCCTACTCACCTGAATCTGGCTCATCCTCATCATCCCCATCATCCTCATCTCTGTCCTCATCACCCCCATCATCCTCATCTCAATCCTCATCATCCCCATCATCCTCATCCCCACCCTCATCCTCCTCATCCTCATCATCTCCCTCCTCCTCTCCTACGAGTGGGAAGTCCTCCTGTCTCCTCGGTACTGGAATGTCAGGATCTGTCAATGGCACTGGCTGCCATCGTGCAAACCATCTCTCATACTCCTCTGTCATCCCAGCGTTTGCTACATCTGATCTCCAATCCCACTATCTATGTTGTAGCTATGAGAAGTCAGCATATGCTATGTGTGGCTGAATCATACTCCCCCACTAACTTGTCTCTTTGTGAGATCAGGCAAAGTGTGCAGTCCTCCTAGGTACATCCTGCCTCTCTCCAAGCTGTCGTCTGACTCTCTCTGGAAGGTACAACTCAATCACTCTCTAGCAATTCACTGGTCATCCAATTAGGTACCTCTCCTGTCTGCAATACGGTAACTCCTCACTGTCATCTGACCATCCTGGGCAATCACGATATGGCCTCCATATGAACTCTCTCAGTCTGTCTAGCTCATGTCACCAATAAAGTATGTATCCAAATAGACCCTATCTCAGTGCTCCCCCATAGCAGTACACATATGGTCGATGTGGTACTACCTGTCTCTCTGTAATCGGTTGACATATGGCTATGTGCTCAAATGCCCATACCTGTAGCAGTGTGACTCCACAGCTCAATGTCTGCACTCCCTGATATGCTATCTGATGTAGCTGAAAATACAACATAGCCAGTACACATGGTCCCCATGCATACACCATCCCCTCTGTTGCCATCCGCTCTAGCACTCTTCCCCATCCAATAGGGAATCCATGTCCTCATCTGTCTCCTGCTAGTAAGCATGCTATCACCACATATCGTCGATCATACTCTGATGCCATGGTCTCCCAGCTGATCTCCCTCTCAATGATATCCAGATCATCTACGTCGCACTCAAATAATATACACAATGCATCTCTCCCTATCACTGGGTCATACTCTACCATCTCTCCATGAATCAGAATGCGGAGGATACGCCATACATCCTCTAGTGTCACAGTCGCCTCTCCAATCGCCAAATGGAATGAGGAGGTCTCCAAATGCCATCGCTCTGCCAGTGCGGTCAGCAGTCCTATGTTTGCCCTAATCTCGGGCATGAATGTGACATAGTATATCCCAAGTCCTGCTAATGTATCTCTGTCTGTGCTCCTGAGTCTATGTTGTAGCATGAAGCAGTCAGGTCGGTTCTCCCGTGTGATCAATGGATACTGTCGACTCTGCATCACAATTGGGGCACATTTTGTTAGTTTTAGGGTTTGCTCCTATGGGTTGCATTTCCTCA
Source organism: Cryptomeria japonica (assembly GCF_030272615.1). Lineage (NCBI taxonomy): Eukaryota > Viridiplantae > Streptophyta > Pinopsida > Cupressales > Cupressaceae > Cryptomeria > Cryptomeria japonica. The sequence goes on from NC_081405.1 coordinate 445,803,681, forward strand.
TTTTCATCCACAAATCAAGGTGTTTTTAAGCTATTCTGACCTATCCTACCCTTATCCCCCCTTTCCGGATCATTTGCATGCTGTTTTGACCAAAATTAGGGTTGCCAGTGCACTTCTGCACCTGTGTTCTGCATCCTGCGCCTGTGTATCATAACCTACACCTGTGTTCCCCTACACAAGCATAGAAGACCCTACACAAGTGCAGGATTCACCCTACATAAGCGCAGGAGTCCCTTTCTGCATCTCCTATGGGCCCCGCAATGTCCCATAAGCAAGTCAAATTCATAAAATTGAAAACATGGGTGTTTGAGATACATACCGCTGCTCCTGCATCATCTGGTCATCTGTATGTGCGTACACATTCTTTGAGGTGATCTTCCATTGGAATGTTCGCCATCTCTCTGCAAGTGTCCTTTTCCAAAGCAACAAATTCTCCTCTTGGGCTAGTGCAAATGAGCAATTTTCACTCTCTTGGTCTCATTTATAGCTCTTTGTCAGTACATAGATGGACATGCACCCTCTCCATTTTATGTTGGTCATGGTCTTTTGCATCTTTGATTTCTTTTCCTTTGTGCATTCGATATCCGATTGTCAGTCCATTCGATCCTATCATTTTTATCGATCAATTGGCCTATTTTCTGCATGTTTCCGGCCAATTCCTCGAGGGGGCATGCATATGTCATTGTCATTGTCTGGGGCATTTTCATTACTATTCTTTGAAACAACGCTTAAAATTGCATTGTCTCAAAGAGGGGCAAAATGTAGACACCTAAAAATGGTCAATGCTTGCAGAATCATATTTTAACATTTGCGCATTGCCTTATTTTAGGGTTTTTGCATCGTATTAACATTTCTTCTATGTCATGCACTTGGTCTTTATCATTTGCGAGCATCGAGTCTTTCTTCTGCATTCTTTAGTTGTCTCACTTTTGAATTGGTCTTGTCGATAACACTCTCCAGTCATGATTTTGATCGATCTTATCCTGTCGCATCAATGTGCATGCTCATTTGTCATCATTTTGGACATCATCAATCCTAATTAGGGTTTTGTCCTCTTATCGATCTTGTCATTTTGTGATTGATTTGTCATCGATCGTGGTCATTTTCAATCTTGTCATCTTGCAATCTATTTTGTCATCAATCCTTGTCCTCTTTTCAATCTTGTCATTTTGTGATTAATTTGTCATCGATCATTGTCTGTCTTAATCATGTCAATTTGGATCAATTAGTCATTGTTCCTCGTCAATTGGCGCATTTATCAATCAAATCGTTTGTCAGCATTGGTCCTTTATCAGTCACAATCATGATCAAATCGAATCGATATCAATTATCCTTTGTCAAGACCTAATTGTCATTTCTAATTCATCTTTTAGGGTTTCATGATTTTATTCATTTAACCCTGTTTGTCATTTCTCCCTCTAGGTTAAATAATTTATTTATTTATCCTAGGTCTTCGTGTCACAATTGAATGTTTAATTTAATTGGCTAACTAATTATTCCTCTTTTTGTGAATTAATTAATAAATGACAAATTATTAATTGATTTACCTAATTTCTCCTAATTTCCTAATTTTTTTCATCAATTTCTAAATTCCCTCTTTGTGAATTAATTAATAAATGAAAAATTATTAATTAATTCACTAAATTCCTAATTTCCTCATTTTCTAATTTCCTAATTCCTATTTTCCAATTTTCTAATTTTCCTAATTTCTAATTCAATTTCCTCCTATTTTTGTAAATTAATTAATGAATGGGAAATTATTAATTAATTTACCTAATTTTCATCAATTTCCTAATTTCCAAGTCATCATTTCTAACCTAATTTTCTAATTTCTCCTAAATTCCTAAATGTCTATTTCTATTTCAAAATCTTGTCATAAATGCTTGCATAGCAATTTGTCATAAATTGTCATAAATTGTCATAAGTCCTTGCATAGCAATTTGTCATACACATGTCATAAGTTTGCTATTCTTGATTTGAATTTCCATTCAAATCATTCTCCTGCTAATCTTGTCTTTTCTCCAATTTATCTATAAATTGGATGAATTTCTTCAATCTCAATCTAATAATCACATTGTCTAATAATCACTTTGTCAAATCAATCACACTTCAAGTACTCTTGCGCCAATATCTTGTCGACTTGCTTTCATCTCATGTGTGTGCACTTGAAGGTGAGATCCACAAACAAAGGCTATTTGGAGAAGAAAGAAGGATAATGGAGCCGCATGAAGGAAGCATTTAGATCTACATTTGGTTTGCATAGTCTTTAGTTTTGAATGTTTCATTTTCATGTCTCTATTGAGTGTGTTAGGATTGATCATTGCAATCTGCTTTTGTGATTGAGCTATTATTGATATTTGCTTTGATGATTTCTGATTTCCTAGCGACAGTATGTTCTCTGCAAATTATCTTTTTATTGTGTGCAACATGGACTAAACAATCTTCACTCATATGCCGAATACATCTACATACTAAACTGCAATGAAATTTGCCTCAGTTTTGAATTCTGATGAGACAACGATTCATCGGGATATGTCTTCCTAATGTATATTTCCATCTTGTGCCATCTACAAAACCTTTGTTTTATCTCGGTAACTTATTCTTCTTCATCAGGATATCCTAAGCTGACAATTTTATTTTCTAACGCATCAGTGTAGGTTGCCCCGATACTTTCATCGGTTGTCAGGTTAACTCATCTGGCATCATAGCGATAAGAATTGTTTGCCTGATAGCTTTATTTTTGCTACAACCTTCACTGATGGACATTTTCATTATTGCACTTATTGATATAAGTCTTACCAATAGCCTCATCGGCTATCAGCAAGACAATTTTCTGCTTTTGTTGCTTATGTTCACTATACTGATGAGCCTTATTGATATATGCTTCTATGATATAATCATCATTGACTCCATGCTATAATCAGCAAGACTGATGCCAATAGATCTAACCTTGGATTTCCATGCTTTCTTATTGGTATATGATACACTGCTCAAAAGCTAGTATTTGTTGCCTAAGTGTTTTTATCGAGGTAACTTAGCCCGATAGTGCAACTTTCAATTATTTGTAACTTTCTACTTCCTCTTAAGGATACAAAGGATTAATAATCAAACAAGAACTTCTACCACTCATAAGGGCTATTCCTTTTCTCATTATGCTTATATAGATGCTATAGAAACATACACCTTGGTAAGACTCATTCCTATAAGGATCTCAAATTGCCTTATTCTCTCTCAATGCCACCCCCAATATGCGTAACTGATGGTTGAATCTCAGAAGATGGATCATAAATAGAAGAGGATTAATATTGTGAGATCTTGTTGAACAAGAAATCTAGCAGTAACTATTCTCATGATAAAAAGTGTTCGATGTATAAAGCCAATAAATAAAGGAGAACAACATTTTAAGAGCATGATTAATTTGAAAAATTATATGCTAACATAACCCTTTTACTAGTCTTTTCTTTTTTGATCATGTACTTTAGTACTATTGAACAAAAATTCAAAGCCTTTTCTACACATCTGACTAACACTTAATAGACTATGTCTTAATCCTTCAACATAATAAACATCATCATTTGTATTCTTACCATCAATAGAGATACTTCTAATACCTCAAATAGCTGCACCATCTTCTCTGGAAAATTGCACTGATCCACCATCATATCTCTTAAGATTAATAAATTTGTCTATCACTGATCATATGGTTTGAAAATTCAGAGTCAACCATGTATTTGTTTCTATTTTTGCATGCAATATAATATTGACTATTTTCTCTTTTTCTAGTTTCTCTGATATATTCTTCTTTTCTTCAATTGCCAAAAACAAGCAATCTTCATTTGAGTCATTATCAAGTTCATCTTCAGATGAGTTTTCCCCAATTGAACATAAGCCCTTTTTCTCTCTTTTGTTAAAGTTTCATCTTCTATTTTTATTTTTCTTCTCATCATCATCCGATCTCTTATAGTCCTCTTTGTAAGTGTAATGAGAAGCATAATGTCCAATTCTACCACAAGAAAAATATGTCAAAGGTAACTTACCTTTGTATCTTCCAATGCCTTGCTCTAATCTTGTCACAAAGTTTGGCTCAACTTCATCAATATCTCTACTGCATTCTAGATCATCATATCTTGAAACATTAAATCCCACCTCTTTCTTTTCTGTTTTTTCTTTTTCCATTTCTGAAATCTCAAAAGATGACAAGGTATCAGTAAGCTAATCAATTGTATACTTTTTTAATTCATCACTTTCCTATATAGCACACCTTGTTGCTTTGTAGAATTTTGGTAGGGTCAACAAGATATTTTGAACAACATCACCTTCTTCAAAATTTCCACCAAAATCTCTAATACCATTAGCAAGTTTAGTCACATTTTGTATTTATTTTCCAATAGCTTTATCTTCAAGAATTCTCAAATATGCATACTTCATCTTTAGATTCATCACACTATCCTATTTTTTCTTCAAACCTCATTCAAATGATAAACATAGTTCATTCCATATAGCTTCATCTTCTTTTGATAACCCTCTTACTCTTTGAAACATTGTATCACTTAAACAACTAAAACTTATAGCTCTAACTTTTGCATTAGTCTCATGTAACTTTATCTCATCTAAAGTTTGGGGAGCAGCCTATGGAGGTGTATATATGTTTAAGATGATGTCCCATATTCCATTATGTTTAATGTCTCCAAATATGCTTCCATTCTCTCCTTCAAGTATGGAAATTTTGTGCCATCAAATATTGGAGCTTTGAAATGCAAGTCAAGCACTCTACCAAATCTACCTCAAGTGCTTAAGCTTACTCAAGAGGATCCTTGCTCTAATACCAATTGTTGAACCCAAGGCAAGACTAAGAGGGGGGGTGAATTAGTCTAAATCAAAATTAATGCAATAACTCACAACACAATCAATTAAACAACAACACATAATCAACACATCAATGCCAAAATTTTGTACATGGAAAGCCCAAAATAGGGAAAAAACACAACGAGAACCTACTCACAAAATATATCCACTATGGATATCAAATTACAATGAAAGAACTCACTGCTCTAGACTTGATGACCAAGGCTAGCTGCTCTTGGGTCAAGATACAAAAAATCACTTGCAAACATAATGCTAACTACAATAGGGAAAGATACAACAAATTGATTTGAAAAGAAGGATCTCTTGATCATGCAATTGTCATTGAACTCTACATCAAGTGACCAACATCAATACACACAACTCAAACCTCATCTATCAATACACTGTCTCATTTCTCCCATAGTCTCAAATATCTTGCATATCATTTGAACAGAACTCTTCCTCTCTATCAATCTTTACTAATTTTTGTTGTCTATTTTCACATCACACTCTTTGCCATCTATACAACTCAATCACACACATTCTTTATATACAAGATAGATTATCAAGGCTTGAACCAAGTCACCCAAAAGAAAAAATAAACCTTCCAAACCAAAAGCACACATATTGATCCACTCCAGGAGAAAGAGGAGATCAAAACACATCTTCCTAAGTCTAATCCATCGATCCACAAACACCGAAACCTTTAACCATAGTGTAATGTGTCCATATAGATAATAAACGGTCCAAAACATATTCTCCAATACAAATTACTTATATCCAAATCTTCACATGTTACTGTGAGACCCACAACACATTGAATTACCTCCCATAAACTATATCCAGACCAAAAGATAGGATTAACGCAAAATATCACTTTCAGCTATGAAACATACTACAACATTTGAAGTACACAAATATATTTCTGGTCTGCAAAACTCACATATCCATAATGCCAAAACATAAACAATGAAGATAACAACACCAAACAACATCAATAACAATTTTTGGACCCAAACACTTTAGGAACAACATATAGAATAACCACAATACCAATACAAAAAGATATATCTGAAACAACATGTTTGACATCAATGACAACCACAACAACACATACTTCCAACAATCATTACTTACATGAATAGCCAAAGCTACAGTGAACACATCAATTTTGTCCTTCTCAGACTCGAAATTAAAATAAAAAAACTACAAGCAATTCAACAATTTGAAATTTGTACACTCAACTGACTCCCCTAAGAATGAGTATCATTTTTTATTGCTCCCTCCCAACTCTCTCCCCCTTTGACATCAATGGAAAAGGGTAGGAATACACCAAAACTTATGTACAAATGAATGCAATAATTTACATGAATTTAAAAATGTCTGCATAAGTGACCTTCAAGGATTTCAAGTACTCATTCCATCCTCTCAAGAAACAATCTAAAATATGAATCAGAGCACTAAACATGTATGTATGAACTTAAATGCCTTTGAGATCTGATGGCACTAGTTTACCTAAAACCCTGACTACATCCTGATGATCTCCAAGTAAGGTGTCCATTTAGGGACTGATCAGACTTTTTAGTTCTCCCACCCTTCTTAACACTAGCTCTTTTTCCTTATTCAAGCCCTTTATTTTGTCAATGAGATCCATTATTTGAGATTCAAGGGAACTTGGAAAAATTGAATGAGGGGAAAATGAATGACCAATAATGGCTAGTTTCCCTTCATGATCTCTTATTTTCTTAGCATAATCTATAGTAAACTTAGGCAAAAAGAGACATGATTTGAATATTTTACTACCTTCATCTAATGTATCTTCTACACTTTTTACCGTAGACTTCAAAACTTCCCTATCAGTCTCAATTGTTTTCAAATAGGTTTGAATCCTCATCTAATTGAACTTATTCAAAACCTTTATATTTGTTGCTTTCTCTAATGATACAAAATCAGATTCTACTTTATTTAACATATCCTTAAGCTTACTGGAGGGTGAGTCATTGGAAATCTTCTTAAGGTTAGGCAAAACTTTCTCCAAAACTATAGTTGCCAAAGATATCACCTCTTTCTCTTCTTATGTGAACTTGAGTAAGTCATCACTTTCCTTGATCTATGCAAGGGTGGCCAGTTTTAGTGCTTGAAGAGGGGATAAAGTACTTAAGTCTACTAGACCATGAGAAAGATCATCCTCAACTGAATCGGTTTTCCTTTATTAGGAACAGTGGCTTTTGTCATGGTTATCGAAGCTTCATTTGTTTTCCCTTGATCCTTCTCCTTCACAGGTTCTTCAGTATTTACATCCTCTTCACCTTCCTCACTATCTCCCGCATCCTTACCTACTTTACCTAACTCCTCAACTATCATCTCAACAATTATTTATATCTTAGGAGAATCCTGCACAACTTCACCAGAGTTGTCAACTTCTTGATCATTAATGGCATCAACTGGAGTTTTTTGTTCAACTGGATCAATCTATATAGATCACTGATCCTAAAAAAATTGTCTATACATAAATTACCAGAGGAGAAGTATCTTTTCTTGAATGTCCTTTCGGTTGGGAGTCATCCTTCTCTGGAATAACTTGATAGTTATTCTCTTTCAAAATTTTCCTCAAAATACCTTATGTATCATTCACCACTTTGTCTACCCTTTCAAACATTATTTTATTCACTCTATGCTTGTTCCAGAATTTTTCCTTTGCAAGTCCCAAAATCTTAGGTATTTCTTCTCTTGTTATTTCCGAACACAACTTTACTAATGTAAATTATTTCAATATTTCATCTTCTACACCGACTGTGTGTCTCTGGGCATCCAAGATATCCTACAACTCTTTTGGGATCATGGATGATAATTCAATCAATGCTTTACTAAAATAATTCATGTAGTGTACAACTGCCTCTTCCATAGCTCTTTGAACTTTCTCAGAAGAATGCTCATAATATACTAAAAGGTTTATCAAATTACCTTCATTAATTATTAAAGAAGTTGAGAAATACAATTTCAGAGATCCCAAGAACACTTGCAAGCAAAATACCTATCACAAGAGAAGAACGGAGGCAAAAAGCAATAATGGCTTTGAAGAAAAAGATTATCATTCAGAGAGGGAATTGAAATATAAAGTACAATACAATCCTTATAAAAGGAGATTAGCAACTCTAAAGGTGTGCAACCCTAAAGAAACCCTAAAGGGATAAAGTGTATTTAATAAATACCTAAAATATTATTAAATGCCTAATTTTAGCTTAGGATTAGAGGATAATAGACTAATAATTAAATAAATAATTATTAGCTAATGCATGATAACTCTAACACCCCCCGTTAAGATGAACTCAAGGAGTAGCTAAAAAACTAAATGCATGAAGCAAAAAAGCAACTACATGATGAAGGCAAATTTGGGTCTCGACAACAAAGCTTGATGAGGTACCCAAGTACAAAAAATATTTGTAAAGTGGATAAATAGAGAAAACATCATGGGAAAAAACTCTACTCCAAAAAGAGATGAAATACAAGTGAAGGATTGAATAAGCTTTCAAACAAGATGTTGGCATTTGGCATAACTGATGCAGATAAGGTGATGCAGTTGAAGACTGATCACTATACCGGTAAAGGATATAAGTCTATTTGTGATGAAGAGATTTTGATTTTGTGATTAGATGACATGATCAGTTATTTGTGTTGTCATTGATGGCAACTGATGTCAAATATTGATTGCTAATGTTCTTGATGTTTTGTTTTGTCATCTAAGTGATTTGGTTTATCAGAAGACAAGGGTTACCGGTAGAGAACTCAAGTCTGTGAAATAGGACTTTAGCTAGTAAAGTAGATATATTTTGGTTGAATCAGATGAGTGACGATGATTGGTGATTTGCAATTTGGAATATGAGCTTGTATCATGGAAATGAGTATTTGACTAGAACTGAAACTTGTGAAGATTACCGAAAGGTGTGTTTCAAATTTTTGATGAAGTTTTGCTAAGGTTTTAGTAGGGTTTAAGACTGGTGAAGATATCATCAAACTAGTAATGATTTCTATTATGACAATGATCAATGACAATTCTACATGAAGGTAGTAACACGACACAACCTGTGTGAATGATTTAATTACTGTTTTGGCATGATTCAAGGAAGAATTTCTTGGGAAACAACCAAACACTTAGTAGAGTATTTTAAGCTTTTGACTTTGGTACAGATCAAATTTTCATGATGGGTTATGATCAATGAATGGTTGATATTGCATTATAATTAAGTGTAATGATCTGTATATCGATCTAAGTTGATCTCTTATGATTTGTATTGCAAATTCATGATGTAATTAGGGTTTAGTGGCCAACCTAGTTGAGATGGCTATTTAGAATGACATAGTTGATGTTTTATGATGTCAGTGGTCTTAGAGAATGTGTTAAGCCATCCAAGTGAAGCATGAGATCTGCTTGAGATTTGCAGAGTGTTGAGCATAACTGGATTTTATCAAGAAAGCTAGAAAAGTGAAAGTAACAAATCACTTTTTCACTATTGTTCCCTAACAGTTGCAACAAGTTAAATCCCTTATCTAGGTAAGTCCTAACAGGCCTTAAAAATTTAAGTCCCCTAATAGGTCATCTCACAAAAGAGTGTTAAATCCTCTCACGAGATTGATCCTAATAGATCATCAAGCTCCTAACTGGGCTGCTAGGCAAATCCCTTAATCTGGTGACTCCTAATAGGGTATTCTCCTAACAGGGCATATTGTAAGCTCCTAATAGGGCTAAGCTCCTAATAGGGTGTACTTGAAAAGAGTACAAATATTTGTGGGTGCCAACTCCCACTATGGTTTTTCCCTATTTGGGTTTCCATGTAAAAAATAAGGGTGTTCATTTGTGGAATGCTTTTCATGTGATGTTCTTTTTTATGTTATATTTCATGCATTATTTCTAAGACACTGGTTATGATGTTTTATCAGAGGTTTATCAAAGGTTACCGATATTGATAAGAGTTGATAGAGAAAAATGATTGATCTAATAAGATAAGTTGGTAAATGATTAAATCTATATGATTTCTTAAGAGGTGAAATAATTGATTGATGTGGTAAATGATTTGATTAATGTATTAAGAAAATCTGATAAAGAGGTTGTTAGATCTGATTAAAGAAGTTGAGATATTTGTTAAATGATTTCAGATCTGATATAAGTTTGATTTTGGGTTTAAATTTTTAATTGGTCTTAATACTTATTCATCCCACCCTCTCAGTATTAACCAGATCCTCATAGAATTAACAATTGGTATCAGAGTGTTGGTCCTTTGTGTGTAGAAAGCCTAACTACTTGAGGGAAATATTCTAAGGAAGTCAAGATGATGAAGAAAGAGGGTACTAAGTTCAACAAGGATAACTACATGATCTGGAAAGATAGAATGAAGATCTACATCAAAGGTCTTGGTGCACAATATTGGAAGCAAGTTGGAACAACATATATTGCTCCTACTACTACTCCCTTGACATTGAATGAACTCAGAGAGCAGCAAGATAACATGCAAGCCCTAGAAGATATTGTAAGTACTTTATCTAATTCAAAATATATTGATGGTCAAGGATTGGAAACTGCAGGTGAGGTTTGGGAAAAGTTAAAGACAATCTATAGAGGAAATGAGCATGTTCAAAGAGCCAAAGAGGAAATATTGAGAGGAAAGTTCGATGACATGAGAATGCTTGAAGGAGAAAATATTGCACAGTATGGTCAAAGAATCAAAGAAGTTGTTGGTGGCATAAAGAGTGTTGGAGGTAAAATGGAAGATGATGAAATACTAAGTAAAATGCTTAGAACTCTTCAACGTTAGTATTCTATAAGAGTATCTACAATCCAATAACTTAGATCTATTTCAAAGGATAAGGTAACTATTTATTCATTGATTGGTAAGCTTATATCTTTTGAGTTAAATAGTTTTGACAATAGTGTGACAAAATCTACTCAATCTACCTTTAAAGCTTCTATTACCAGTTCATCTACTAGGAAAGGAAAAGATATATGTCAAAATCATGAGTGCAGGTCAATTCATGGAAGTAACCGGGGAAATGAAGACAATGAAGATCAAGTGATGGAACTTGAGGCACTGTTAGCAAAAATATTTCCAAGAGGCACCAGTAAGTATAAAGGAAAGATACCTTTGAAGTGTTTCTCTTGTAGTAAAATTGGTCATATTGCTGCTAACTACCCTAACACTGATAAGAAAGAAAAGTTTAGAAGATTTAAATGAAAAGGAAAGAAACATTGCCATGTTGCAATAGATGAAGGTGTGACCAGTAAGAATTCTAAAGATGAAGACGACAATGAAGAAATTGTGTTTGTAGTCATGAAGGAGGAACTATTAGATGAAAAGGCACTAGTATCTCATATGGAGAATAGTGATGAATGGATTATAGACAGTGGTTTATCACACCACATGACCAGAGATAAAAGTAAGTTCATAACCCTTAATGAATTTGATGGAGGTGTTGTTATATTTGGAAATAACTCTCCTTGCATGGTGAATGGTAAAGGTTCAATCTCTCTAAATGGGAAGAGTAATGCTAATGATGTATTTTGGGTTGATGTTCTAAAGCATAATCTTTTAAGTGTTGGCTTGCTCAATGATAAAGTTTATTTGCTCGATTTTAAAAGTGGAGTCTGCAGAATTCTTGGAGGTAATGGTGAACTAATTGCTACTGGGAAGCAAAATAGAGGTAACTTATTCCATTTGAATAGTAATATTAATAATTATCTAGTTGCAAGAATGGAAGATAGTTGGTTATGGCATAAAATATGTTGTCATGTTGATTTTGATAATTTGGTTAAGATAAGCAATTCAAGTGTTGCAAGAGGATTACCCCAACTTGTAAAACCGGATAGTGTGATATGCAAAGATTGTCAAATCGATAAGATGACCTCTATTTATTTCAAGAGCAAGAATTGTATTTTTGAGAATATTTTACATTTGGTACATACTAATCTCTGTGGCCCTATGAGAACAAAGAGTTATTATGGTGATAGGTATTTCATGATTTTCACCGATGACTATTCTAAAATGATGTGGGTGACATTTTTGAGAGAAAAATCAGAAGCATTTAGTAAATTTAAATCATTTAAAGCTCTGGTTGAGAATGAAACCGGTAAGAACTTGAAGTGTTTAAGATCAGACCGAGGAGGTGATTTCACATCTGATGAATTTATTAAGTATTGTGATGAACAGGGCATCAAGAGATAGATGTTTGCTTCGAGAACACCACAACAAAATGGCATAGTAGAAAGGATGAACATAACAATAGTTGAAGATACGAGAACCATGTTATTATAGGGTAATGTATCCAAAATTTTTGGAGAGAAGCGGTCATTACTATTGTATATGCTTTAAATCAGGCACTGGTAAATAGAGGTAACAATAAGACACCCTATGAGCTATGGTATGGAAAAAATCCTTGTGTAAGTTATTTCTAAATTTTTGGACATCAATGTCTTATTAACAAAGATAACTACACTGGTAAATTCGATGCAAAATCTGATGAAGGAATTTTTCTTGATTACTCTTCTAAGAGTAAGGCATATAAATGTTACAATAAGAGAACTAAGAAAATTGTTTAAAATGCTAATGTAAAAGTTGATGATCTATCTGATAAGTCTGAAGGTACGAGTAGATTAGAACCTGAAAAGGATGATAATGAGGAAAAGTTTGTAATCATTGAACTGGAGGCAAAGAATAATGAAGAAATGGCAAATGCAGAATTAGATGCTCAATTGGTAAGTGATGACAGTGAGGAAGAAGATGAAGAACCTAATGCAGAAGATGTAGAACTGACACAATAGTTACCTATGTATGTTAGACTAAATCATTCATAAGAGAAAATAATTGGTGATAAGAATGCAAGTGTGCAAACCAAGAGAAAGATTCGAGAGAATTCATGTTTGATATTTACAATTGAACCCAAGATAGTTAAGGAAGCACTAAACGATGATGATTGGGTGAATACAATGAACGAAAAAATTAGATCAAATTGAGAAGAATAAAACATGGTCACTTGTTCCTAGACCAAAGGATAAGAATTTAATTGGAACAAAATGGGTCTTTAGAAATAAATTGGATGAACAAGGAAGAATCGTAAGAAACAAGGAAAGGTTGGTCTGCAAAGGTTATGCTTAAGAAGAAGGTGAGGATTATGGTGAAAAATTTTCTCCTATTGCTAGATTAGAAGGACTAAGGATGTTGCTGGCATTTGTTGCATATAAGTGATTCAAATTTTACCAAATGGATGTCAAGTCAACCTTTCTAAATGGGATTCTAGAAGAAGTATACACTGAACAACCAGATGGATTTTCCTTGACTAATGATAAAGACGGTGTGTAAATTGCACAAAACACTATATGGTCTAAAGTAGGCACCAAGAGCATGGTATGAGAGATTACATGCACATTTAATCAAAATTGGATTCCAACATACCAGTGAGGACAACAACATTTACTTGAAGACTAATGGATACAAGATGTTGATAGCATAACTGTTTGTAGATGACATAATTTTTGGTGGAAATGATGATATGTGTATGGACTTTGCTGATATAATGAAAAAGGAATTTGAAATGTTTCTAATCAGTGAAATAGTTTTTTATTGGCTTATAGGTCCAACAACTAGATGGTGGTATTTTTATTTGTTAGACCAAATATATCAAAGAGGTGTTGAAGACTTTCAGCATGGAAGACTGCAAACCAGTAGGAATGTCGATGGTGATAGGCTGCAAGTTATCAAAGCAAGATTATTCCCCTCTTGTTAGTGAAAAATAGTACATATCTATGACTGGCAAACTACACTATGTTGTTCATAGCATACCGGACATTGCTCATGATGTTGTATTAGTGGCTAGATTTTGAAAAGGGCCTAAGGAGAGTCACATGGTGGTTGTGAAGAGAATTTTTTGGTATCTCAAAGGTAAAATAGACTATGGTTTATGGTATCCCTATAAAGGAGATTTTACTTTGGATGTCTTTACTGATGCTGATTAGGCAGGTAATGTGCATGAAGGCAAAGAAAAATCAATGGAGATTTTCTACTTGGAGGAAGATTAGTGGCATGGATGAGAAAGAAACAAACTTGTGTTTCTCAATCTACAGCTGAAGCAGAGTATATAGCTGCATCCATGAATTGCATGTAGGTAATCTGGATGAGACGTGCTAGAAGGATTCAAGATAGATATGTTTGAACCGGTGACTATCTATTGTGATAATACAAGTGCAATAAATATTTATAAGAATCCTATACTTCATTCTAGAACCAATCACATTGAATTGAAGTATCATTTCCTAAGGGAAAGAGTTCAAGAAAAAGAGGTGAAGATGGAATACGTGAAGAGTAAAGATTAGTTAGCTGATATCTTTACTAAGCCCTTACTAAAGGCTACCTTTGAGTTTCTTAGAGGTAAACTAGGGGCTAGACCCATACCAAAAAAGAACTAGAATGCTGGAGATGCATCAATTCTATGGATTTCATGTATCTCTTTCACTAAGGATTGATGAAGGTGTAGGCTACTCCTTTGGGGGAGAGATTTTGATGAAAAGTTTTGATTTAATGCTCTGTTATAATTTTTCTAATTTGAGTAGCAGAGATGATGGAAGAGGTAGCATCATAATTGAAGACAAGTGATGCATTTATACCTTTTGGCATTGTTGTCAAAGGGGGAGAAGAAAACAAATCAGATATGGGAGAAGTTGAAGATCAGATTGAGTGAAGCATTGGTTAAGGGGAGATGACAAAAGGAGGAGAACCAACATATGATGTGATACCAACAAGCAAGTTGCAGATGATGATGTTACTCTGATTGTATATCTGATTAATGTTACCATCAATTCCAAAGGGGGAGATTGTTGGCATTTGACATAATTGATGTAGATAAGGTGATGCAGTTGAAGATTAATGACTGCACCGGTAAAGGATAGAAGTCTATTTGTGATGAAGAGATTGATATTTTATGATTACATGACATGATCAGTTATTTGTGTTGTCATTGATGGCAACTAATGTAAAATTTTGATTACTGATGTTTTGTTTTGTCATCTAAGTGATTTGGTTTACCAAAAAATGAGGTTTACTGGTAGAGAACTGAAGTTTGTGCAATAGCACTTTAACTGGTAAAGTAGAGATATTTTGGTTAAATTGGATGATCGGTGATGATTGGTGATTTGCAGTTTGGAATGTGAGCTTCTAGCATAGAAAGGAGTATTTGACCAGAACTGAAACTTGTGAAGATTACTAAAAGATATTGTTGTTCACCAAAATTGATTAACCCAAGTACAACTGCAATTGATCTATGAAGTAGCCAATTCAATCTATGAAGAACCTTAGAGCTAGGACAATATGACAAGGATATGAATCCTTCTACTCTTCGGGCTCTGCAAAACCTAGGCAGGTATACCTTTGATGCTTAAAATTCAAACTCAGTACCCACATATGACATCATCAATAGAAGTAGATAGATCTCACCAAGGCTCAACAACAAGTGGGTTGTTGTAGATAGGCTAGATCTACACATAAAACTCAGCTATGTTTGAGCATGAGATAGGATGGAATACTACAACAAAACAAGAAACAAAAGATATTCTAATTTTGGATTTTTAAAAGATGTTCTGACAATCCTTCAACATTGTAAAAGACCTATGCCTAATCCTAGCCACAGAGTCATGCATAAAACTGGAAGAGAGATCCCAATTATAAGTTTATTTCCACATTAAATTCTCATGTATTAATGCTTTACATTAATACAATCCTCTGCTCTGTCATAAAACAATACTTATATATCCAATATACATTCAAAATCATTAATGTTGGGTTTCAGGATTTAAATTCTTCCTTTAAGAATACCCAAAAGGCAAACATTACACTCTTAGAGAAGGCTAAAAGAGAAAATTCCAAATTATCCTTGACAATATGAAATTGAATGAATTTGAATACATTTTTGGAGACAATTTCATGGAAAATCACACATGCCTTGCATATGTGTAAACCTGCAAACTGAAACAAATCCTACAGAAAAGACAAAACAGGAAACCCAAAATAGCACACTGTCATTTTCAAAAAATGAAAAATGTCATCACTGGAACCTGCAATTTCGGATTTCTCCCTTAGAGAAAATCCCTCAAAAACTAGAACCCTTACAATTGAGAAGAAATGGTAATAAGAAGAGGAGGGAAAAAGATCAGATCTTCATAACACACTGCCAAGTGTCTTCTTTCCCTAACTCAATTTCATTTCCTTCCCATGGAAACTTCTCTTTAAATATCTGATTTTTGTTGAAAAAAACTTCATAACCGCATTTCTCATTCTGAAAGCTTTCCGGTGATATATAATACTTGCATATTTGGCCAAAAAACAACCACTGGGCGAATTAATCTTGAATATGTGCACGATCATTTAAAATTTTCGAATTTACTCTATAGTTGAAACTATATATTTAATTTTAATTTTTTCACCCATTTTTTGCTTGACATTCTACCACATGGTAGCTTGCGATTCACTGATGGGATCCATTGGGCCCCACCTGGGATGACACCCCAACTTATGCCACTTGTCTTCCATGTCACCGCCATTGGACTGCTTGCTTGTACGCCACCTCATCGCCACATCAGCGGGACATGCAAGCTGGACCTCCACATGGACCTACCACATCACCTTTCACCATTTCATGATCAGTAACTGATGAGCAACTTTGGCTTGTGAATCAACATCGACCGTCGGATCATCTCCAAGATGCATGAGCTTTACCATTTCGCCATTTCACAGAGCTTATCCGATGTGCATCTTCAGCTCACGAAATCATGCACATCGTCGATCTTCGATGAACTTTCTCACCAGTTAATCCATTCTTTCTTTGCAAAACTCACCTGCCTCGAGATCCATGTCTACATGGGGTGCACCTAGTCCCCACTTGGCCTCCTTGGTCACCTTGGGAAGCGCACCCAAGCACGTGGGGTTCACCTTGGCACCGAACCAACACCTTGTGTCAAAAGCCCAAAGCTTTGACACTATGTTATGGTGGAGCCTTATATTTAAATACTAAAATTTTCCTATGCATAGCCAATATGGGATAAATATTTATGCTTGGGACTGCACTTTTTGAAGAGTTTATGAGAATTTTCATGGCACCCAATTGCATTTTCTTTAAAATTTATTAATGCCCCCCTCCATTACCACTACACAGAGGAGAGAGGACTGGCAAAAGGCATAAGTTTTCAAATTTACACCTTCCATTGCATAGTTTTAAAAATTTATTTTGCCTTTACCCATACCACAGCAGAGGGGAGGACTTATCTTGGCAATACAATCTGACACTGACATTTGATTAAAATTTTCTAAAGTTGTTGTTTGCATTTGCTATAATTCTTTTGAGACTTTCCCATTCAAATGCCACACATAGCAAGGAGGAGATGACTCTATGCCAATTTCATTTTGCTGAAATTTTTGAAAACCCCTTCATAACCATGTAGTAGAGGATGCTGGAGTTTATTGTGGCCTCCCAACACCACATCCGTAGGAAGAACATTGGCTTCATGCCATAGGATAAAGTTGAAATGCCTCCCCTTTAAAACATGGCTGCCACACACATTTACTGGAAGATTATAAAGTCTGCTCAAAACTAAATTTCATGCAAGGAGGAGGCTGCAAAGGTTGTGGAATCTAGCTTTACAGTTGCCAATTGCAATTTGTTGAAACCATACGCTTGGGTCAACCACCATACAGAGGGATATTGCAGCCATTTTGCTTAAGGTTTTACTGCAACTTTCATGTGTCCAACATGGGAGGGGGAAAACATTCTGCACCAGCCACGTGGAGGGAGGACTGGCATTACATTTTCCAAAGAGTTTCTTGAAAATTTTGTTCACCAAACACCACGCGAACAACAAAAGGAAATACATTTCATTATGCCAATTGCAAATTATTGAAAGTTATTTCAAAACATCACCCTCCACCATTTGAATTTGACTAAGACTTTCTATGGTCTTCAACTCATGTGGGAGGATTTGGCCATGGTTATGGAATTTACTTTACACATGGCAATCACACTTGCTTGGAAACTTCCATGCCCTTTTAACAAATTCCATTTATTTAAAACTCTTGCATCTGGCACCTGACACCGCACAGGCAGAATTCAACTTAGGATAAATTTACCAAGTAAATGATTGTGAGCAACTATTACTTTCAAAACCCCATTGTGAAAGCATTGAAATCCAGTCCATTTATTTTGTTATGAGTACACCATGTTATTTTAAAAACACTTCACCGTAAAATTAGTGCACGGGCATGAGCTAGGTCGGGCCCAAAAGTGGGTCTAACAAAAAAAAAATTATTTTCATGCAACTGACCTTTGAAATGCTTCAGGAACCTTAAACATACCTTTGGAATCAATCGACACCATTTTTGAATCATCAAACTGAGTTTTGCAACTTTCAGGCACTTGCGCCACATTTTCGCATTTAATCGCGAAGACGTAATTTTCAAACCAGTCAAAACACCTTTTCGGACCTTGCAAAATGACATGCATGTACTCTAATATACAAGCATGAACTCAACCAAACGGTTTTTCAAGATGAATCTCGAGTGAAGAGATATTAATTGTCAAAAATGACCAACTGGCTTTGTCGGCACTACGGACCTAATGAAGTCAATGCGCGAGCAACTCATGATGCCTTTCTAAAAAATATCAAATGATCTCCCTAGACCCTCAAATCTGAGGCATAGGTACCTTGAAGTACATATCAAATCTTAGAAAAATTAGTTTGATCAAAAGGATGATTGGGTGTAAATGGCGCGCTCATGAAAATAACAACTTTGACTGATACGGTAATGAAAGTACGGATCATTGAAATAGAAGGCTCAATAAACCCTTTTGAAAACCGATCAAACGGATTGGCAGGAGCTTGAAACTGGAAACATAGTTTGTTATTTGCACCAACAATAGCTCAAAACAAACATTCTGACATGACACTCACTGAGGCAACATTTACACTTATGCAAAAAAGGGCTCTGACTAGCAGCTGAAATAGGGACTTGTCAAACATACAACCTACAAATAGATTGAGGTTGGCAAACTGAGCAAATGGATTCACAAAGACTTGAAATTTTGCATACTAACTCACATTTATTTATATAATTGAATCCATTTTGAAATTATTCATGATGATCAATAGGGCAAAAGATATAGGAGCTCAAATTAGGCTACTCAATAAGATTTGCATTTACACCTAACATGCACTTTCAGCTCACCCCTTGAAATGGGTACCTGATAAACTGATCCAAACTAAAATCTAAAAGTTGTAGAACACTTCATTAGCTAAATGAAAGGTGTAGGACACATTTCCCAAGCCTTACCCTTTGAAAATCACCTAGCTCCATTTTACCCTCTCTCTAACTAGGCCACCTGAATGAGATTAGGTGCCATACAAATGCAATATCAAAATTTCAAAATGGGGCTCAAAACTTGACTCAAATCTATTGAGTCCCAACAGTGGGTCTGACTAGGGATTGCAAGATCAACACAAGAATTCAGAATCTATGGTTAAGGAGACCACCCAAAAATGGAATACATCTCTCACCTCTTCTCTTCTAAAAAGAAAAGGGCTTCCTTATTCTACCCAAGAAGCAAGGCACTTTATTGAAAACCACACAACTAAAGCAAAGCACCTATACAAAATATACAACTTGTAAATGGCCCTGGGCCATCAAAACTGAAATCAATTCTTACCTCTGTCAAAAACATGATTTTCGTTTCCACAAATCAAAGGTAAGCTGAAATCATCATTCACATCTGCCTATTCAGAAACACTTCCACTTCTAATTAGCTGATCATATAAAACATAATCTTCAACATGTTCATAATCAATCAATCTTTGAAAACTAAACAAATTCTAAAAGGGCGGATCACTAGGTGACATAGGAGTGCCATACTCTTTACCATTCTTTCCCAGCTTAAATGAAAAGTAGTCTAACTTATTCTAAAAGTTGAGAACATCAGGCACATCTCTATTGCTAGTTTGCTTAAATGATGAACACTCTTCCACAATGATGGCTTGCAAACTAGAGAGGAAAACTTCCTCATAAACTGACTGCACCTCATCTTGTTGATCACAATTTCTATTAGCACTTTGCATAAGTAAAAACACATGATCATTACTTGTCAATGGTTCATTTCCCACTTGCAAATCAAGGAAAATTATTTGAGATTTGTCATTCCTTTTAAAAGCAAGATCCACACAATGCATATCAAAATCTGAGTTCATATCAACACATGAATCTACATTATCACACCTATCAAGTGTATATGCATCTTCATCTTTTCCATCACTCAAATCAAATATAGGGAAAGAATCAATACCATAAGTATCATACTTTACACCCTCAAAAATATCATCAGTATCTAGATAGGTACTGGTTGGGTGTGAGAGATTGGGAACATTTTTAGATGCATACCTCTGAAAATCAGTAGCTAAGAGTTCTAAAATTTGTTCACTAATTAGTGAACCTTCTTCTTCATTTTCATTTGCCTTGAATTCATCCTCTAAGCTATAAACATTGTCCCAATCTAATAAAGGTATTAAATTAGTAGTGCTCATGTCTCTATGCACATTTATTTCATCATTACAACAACTTGCATCCACATCATAGCCTTTATCATGCTGCTCATAAAGTGCTGCTATATGTTGCAACATAGTTTCATAACTTTGGTTGCAAATATTTTGTGGATTGAACTCAACAACAAGGTGATCCATATCATTAAAATCTAAAACCTCAACGGGCTCATGATTATTTGAACAATTACTTATATTCTCACAAATTTCTTCTTGCTATGAATACACATCTAATCTATCATGCTGAGAATAAGAATCACCTTTAGCATCATAGGAGGCATAAAACACATACAATCATAAATTTTTAGAATCATACACACTTCTCACATCACTTATGACTGAAACTTTTCCACAACATGAAGTATGCAGATTTCTTTTCCTTTCAATGGTGACTTTTTCAGCTTATAAGGAACTTATAATTTCATAAAAACTTTGAGGAATACCTAGTAAAATAACTGCTGCTGCTATTCACTTCTTATTTCTCTTTGACTGGACCTTCAATCTCAAAACTCCAAGCCTCTGTTACCTCTTTGTTGTAAATTCACCAAACCCTTTAAAATTGTTGCAATAATGCACACTAGTGCAGAGATCTTTCAGAGTTGCCACTCACTACTGTGAGAATTTATAAAGTCGTTCATAGAACATGAATAGATCTGAACTTATACAAAGATAAAAGGATAACAGAATTTCAACACATGGATGGAAATGACTCTTATGACAAAAAGAAGACATTCATGACTTTCACACAATAAATAACCACGGATCTGAAAAATACTTTCAGATTTACAACACTTTTATGACTCTTTCCTCAAATTGGATAGACACTACTCTGAGATTCAATTCAACATGAGTTATTACAACACTTCCCCAGTAGAGTCACCATTTTTGTTGTTAATCAAAACTAATTAGCCTAAGTACACCTCCAATTGATCTATGAAGTAGCCAATTCAATCTATGAAGAACCTCAGGGCTTGGACAACATGACAAGGATATGAATCCTTCTACTCTTTAGGCTCTGCAAAACCTAGGCAGGTATACCTTTGATGCTGTAAATTCGGACTCATTACCCACATATGATAGCATCAACAGAAGAAAATAGAACTCACTAGAGCTCAACAACAACTGGGTTACTGCAGATACGCTAGATCTACACATAAAACTCAACTATGTTTGAGCATGAGATAGGATGGAATACTACCACAAAACAGGAAACAAAAGATATTCTGATTTTGGATTTTTAAAAGATGTTTTGACAATCCTTCAACATTGTAAAAGACCAGTGCCTAATCCTAGTCACAGAGTCATGCATAAAAGTGGAAGAGAGATCCCAATTACAAGTTTATTTCCACATTAAATTCTTAGGTATTAATGCCTTACATTAGTACAATTCTCTCCTCTGTAATAAAACCATACTTATATATCCAATATACATTCAAAATCATTAATGTTGGGTTTCAAGATTTAAATTCTTCCTTGAAAAATACCCAAAAGGCAAACATTACACTCTTAGAGAAGGCTAAAAGAGACAATTCCAAATTATCCTTGACAATATGAAATTGAATGAATCTGAATACATTTTTGGAGACAATTTCATGTAAAATCATGCATGCCTTGCATATGTGTAAACCTGCAAACTAAAACAAATCCTACAGCAAAGACAAAACTGGAAACCCAAAATAGCACATTGTCATTTGCAAAAAAATGAAAAATGTCATCACTGGAACCTGCAATTTCAGATTTCTCCCTTGGAGAAAATCCCTCAAAAACTGGAACCCTTACAATTGAGAAGAAATGGGAATAAGAAGAGGAGGGGAAAAGATCATATCTGCATAACACACTACCAAGTGTCTTCTTTCCCTAACTAAATTTCATTTCCTTCCTGTGGAAACTACTCTCAAAATATCTGATTTCTGTTAAAACAAACTTCATAACTACATTCCTCATTCCGAGAGCTTTCTGGTGATATATAATACTTGTAGATTTGGCCAAAAAACATCCCCTCGGCAAATTAATCTTAAATCTGTGCACCATCATTTAAATTTTCGAATTTACTCTATAGTTGAAACTATATATTTAATTTTAATTTTTTCACCCATTTTTTGCCTAACATCCTGCCACATGGCAACTTGCGATTCACTAATGGGATCCACTGGGCGCCACCTGGGATGACACCTCATCTTTTGCCACTTGTCGACCACATCACTACCACTGGACTACTTGCTTGTATGCCACCTCATCGCCATGTCAGCGGGACCCGTGAGCTAGACCTCCATGTGGACCTACCACATCACCTTTTGCCATTTCCTGATCGGTAACTAGCAAGCAACTTTGGCTTGCGAATCAACGTCGACCGTCTGATCATCTCCAAGATGCACATCTTTACCATTTTGCCATTTTGGAGAGCTTATCTAGCGTGCATCTTCGGCTCACAAAATCACGCACATCGTCGATCTTTGATGAACTTGCTCACCAGTTAATCCATTCTTTCTTTGCAAAACTTGCCTACCTTGGGATCCATGTCTGCATGGGATCCACCTAGTCACCAATTGGCCTCCTTGGTCACCTCGGCAAGCATGCCCGCGAGTGTGGGGTTCACCTTGGCACCCAACCCACACCTTGTGTCAAAAGTCCAAATCTTTGACACTATGTTATGGTGGAGCCTTATATTCAAATACTAAAATTTCCCTATGTACAGCCAATGTGGGATAAATATTTATGCTCGGGACTGCACTTTTTGAAGAGTTTCTGACAATTTTCAATGTGCCCAATTGCATTTGCTTTAAAATTTATTAATGCCCCCTCCATTAGCACTACGCAGAGGAGGAAGGACTGGCAAAAGGCGTGAGTTTTCAGATTTACACCTTCCATTGCATAGTTTAAAAAAAAAAAATTGCCTTTACCCATAGCACAGCAAAGGGGAAGACTTATCTTGGCAATACAATCTGCCACTGGCATTTGCTTAAAAGTTTCTAAAGCTATTGTTTGAATTTTCTTTAAATCTTCTAAGACTTTCCCATTCAAATGCCACACATAGCAAGGAGGAGTTGACTCTATGCCAATTTTATTTTGCTGAAAGTTTTGAAAACCCCTTCATAACCACGTAGGGGAGGATGTTGGAGTTTATTGTGGCCTCCCAACACCACATCAGCAGGAAGAACATTGGCTTTATGCCATAGGATAAAGTTGAAATGCCTTCCCTTTCAAACATGGCTACCACACACATTTACTAGAAGATTATAAAGTTTGCTCAAAACTAAATTTCACACAGGGAGGAGGCTAAAAAGGTTGTGGAATCTGGCTTTACACTTGCCAATTGCAATTTGCTGAAACCATACTCTTGGGTCAACCATCATACAGAAGGATATTGCTGCCATTTTGCTTAAAGGTTTTACTGCAACTTTCCTGTGTCCAACATGGGAGGGGGAAAACATTCTACACCAACCATGTGGAGGGAGGATTGGCATTACATTTGCCAAAGAGTTTCTTGAAAAGTTTTCTCACCAAACACCACGCGAACAACAAAAGGAAAGACATTTCATTATGCCAATTGCAATTTGCTGAAAGTTATTTAAAAACATCATCCTCCACCATTTGAATTTGCCTGAGACTTTCTATGGTCTTCAACTCATGCAGGAGTATTTGGCCATGGTTATGGAATTTACTTTACACCTGGAAATCACACTTGCTTGGAAACTTCCATGCCCTTTTAACAATTTTCATTTATTTAAAACTCTTGCATCTGGCACCTCACACCGCACAGGCAAAATTCAACTTAGGATAAATTTTCCAAGTAAATGATTGTGAGCAGCTATTAATTTCAGAACCCCATTTTAAAAGCATTGAAATCCATTCCATTTTTTTTTTTATGAGTGCACCATGTTATTTTAAAACCACTTCACCATAAAATCAGTGCATAGGCATGAGCCAAGTCGGGCCCAGAAGTGGGTCCGGCTAAAAAAAAAATTGTTTTCATGCAACTAACCTTCAAAATGCTTCAGGAATCTTAAACATACCTCTGGAATCAATCGGCACCATTTTCGGATCATTAAACTGAGTTTTGCAACTTTCAGGCACTTGCGCAACATTTTCGCATTTAATCGCAAAGACATAATTTTCAAACTGGTCAAAACACCTTTCTGGACCTTGCAAATTGATAGGCATGTATTGTGATATACAAGCATGAACTATACCAACTCATGCAGGAGTATTTGGCTAGAGTGAAGGGATATTAATTGTCAAAAATGACCAACTGGCTTTGTCAGCACTGTGGACCTAATGAAGTCAATGCGTAGGCAACTCATGATGCCTTTCTAAAAAATATCAATCGATGTCCATAGACACTCAAATCTAAGGAATAGGTACCTTGAAGTACATATCAAATCTTAGAAAACTCAGTTTGATCAAAAGGATGATTAGGTGCAAATGGTGCACTCATGAAAATACCAACTTTAACTGATATGACAATGAAAGTACAGATCACTGAAATAGATGGCTCAATAAACCCTTTTGAAAACTGATCTAACAGATTGGTAGGAGCTTGAAACTGGAAACATAGCTTGTCATTTGCACCAACAATAGCCTGGAACAAACATTCTGACATGAAACTCACTAAGGCAACATTTACACTTATGCCAAAAAGGGCTCCTACTAGCAGCTGAAACAGGGACTTGTCAAACCATACAAATTGCAAACAGATTGAGGTTGGCAAACTGAGCAAATGGATTCACAAGGACTTGAAATTTTGCATGCTAACTCAAATTTATGCATAGAATTTAATCCATTTTGAAATTATTCATGACGATCAACAGGGAAAAATATATAGGATCTCAAAGCAGGCTACTCAATAAACTGATAAACTAATCCAAACTAAAATTTGAAAGTTGCAGAACACTTCATTAGCTGAATGAAATGTGTAGGACACATTTCCCAAGCCTTACCCTTTGAAAATAACCTGGCTCCATTTTACCCTCTCTCTAACTAGGCCACTTGAATGAGATTAGGTGCCTTTCTGAAAATGCAATATCAAAATTTCAAAATGGGGCTCAAAACTTGACTCAAAATTAATGAGTCCCAACATGTGTGTTTCAAATTTCTGATGAAGTTTTGCTAAGGTTTTGGTAGAGTTTAAGACCAGTGAAGATATCATCAAAATGGTAATGATTTCTGTTATGGCGGTGATCGACGATAAGTCTACATGAAGGTGGTAACATGACACAACCCATGTGAATGATTTAATTACTGTTTTGGCACAATTCAAGGAAGAATTTCTTGGGAAACAACGAAACGTTTAGTAGAGTGTTTTAAGGTTTTGACTTTGGTACAGATCAAATTTTTGTTATGGGTAACAATCAACCAATAGTTGATATTGCATTGTAATTTGGTGTAATGATTTATATATAGATCTGAGATGATCTCTTATGATTTTTAATGCAAGCTAAAAAAGAACACAAGAGAACACAAATTCAAACGTTAGTGTTGTTAGTGGCAATAAAAAATGAATGACAAATGAAACTATAATCCTAAACATGCATACCAAGAGAGATATAAAACAGATAATGAAAAGCATACAAAGATGAAGCAAAGAAATAAAACCACCCAAGATGCTCTCCAAAATGCTCATAGTTGTTCCTCCCTTGTTCCTCTCCTCTTCAAGTTCCACATGAGTGTAGCCCTTAGCTTTTTGCACTATTATGGATGTCTTATGGAGATTCAAGATTATGAAAAATGAAGATAACTAATTATGTAAATGCAAACAAGCTAATATGAGAAAGTATCTTAATTATTCTATGTTAATTTTAGCCAAAATAACAAAGAAAAATGCTTCTAAATGCTCTCTCAAAATTACTATAAGTCTGATGCATAAAGATTTCTTGATTTTTTTGAAGAAGGAATGGGCTCTATTTATAGGAAAAATGGACAAATGGATGGTTGAGATTGAGTAATCTCACAAGGGCCAGGATTGATGGGTTTATGATCCATGTGAGGGATTTCAACCCAATCCCAAGATGACAAATGTCAACATGAGATGGCTTGAGAGGAGAGGGAAGAAGTATTAAATTCTCGAGATGACATGAAGGTTACCTTAGAGGTAAGGTTTAGGCTTGAGTTAATGAATAAAGCTTTTATCCAATGAATAATGCATTTATCCAATGAAGAAACTCTTGTGCAAGAGTTAGTGGGGATAACCATGGTCAAAGCAATGAATGCTTGAAGAGACCCATGAGTTAAATGAGGGTTAAGCTAGAGGGAAAGTCTCTAACCATGTGGGTGAGTTGAGTTTAACCATTAATGGTTATGTAAGAGCCATAAATGGTCATGTAAGAACCATTAATGGTTTGGAAGACTTTAGGGGTTAACTTGTTGGAAAATAAAAGCCTTTAATGCTTTTCAAAGACTTTAGAGTCTTTGAGAAGTGACTTCTCTTTGCTTAGGAATGTGATAATAATTAAGGGGGGGATTAGGCTAATTTGGAATGGATTAGAAGAATCTAGAATGGGTTTAGGATGCAAGTGGGTTTGGTGGGTGAGATAAAATAGGATTTTAAGTAAAATAAAATTCATTTATTTCAACTAAAATTATGCAACTTGTATTTGTAGGAGAATGCAAGTCGGGGGGGGGGGGAGTTTTAGAGATTTTAAATAAATATTTGTTTATTTATTTAAATGAGGAAAGGGGTTAAATTAAACAAATATGTTTTATTCATTTAATTGATTGTTAGAGCATGGTTTAATGAATTAATTTAAATAAATTGAATAATTTGTTTAGTTAATAGAAGAAGAGGTTGAGGATGAATTAATTAAATATTAATTTAATTAACTGATTATTGATAGCTAATTAATCAAATAAAGACTAAATATTCATCTAATTAAGTGGATATATTTATGTGTCTACATTTTCCCCTCTTTGAGACTGTGTAGTTTATCGCATCATTTCAAAGAAAAAAAGATAGGTGTAAAGAAATATGCCCCATAAATGTTAATTTAGTGGGTGGTATGCCCCCTCGAGAGATGGGCTGAAAATTTTCAAAAAATAGAGCAATCTATCGAAAAAGAGAAAGAAGTTGGGGGGAGGTAGAAATAATGGGAGAAGATGGAGTGAATATGAAGAAATGACAAGCCAATGAGTACCCTTAGGTCATGCAAGAGATATGGTGCAAATGTGGTTTTGTAGTTTTGATTGATACTGTACAATTGATCAAAATTGGTTAGACAATCTGGTGCAATTGGTTGAATTGCCCTAGTTGAGTCAAAGCATGATAGTTGATGTCAGTTGTTTGCTTGAACAAGATAAAGTCTAAGTAAGTGAATCAAAGTAACCTGTTGTGACTTAGACAATTGATGTAATTGCTCGATGAAGTCAAGGTATCTGAAGCAAAATACTCATTGAGACTTGATACAATTGATGTAATTGTTTGTGTTGATTGTGTTTGATTGGTTGATCAATTGATAGTGTTTGCATTTTAGGTTGTGTGTGGTGAATCATACCAACCCCATTGAGAATAGGTCATTATGAGAAATACCTGTTGTAGTCTAGGTTTACCATGATCATTTACCTGTTGATACTCAAAGATACTTGATCAAAAAGTATCTATTGATAGTCTAGGTGTGCATGAGTCAATGTACCTATGTAGACAGAGTAACTTGCTTGGCTTATAGGATGACTGACACTAGTACATTTGAAGCTGATTTTTGATGGTCGTTTGTTGGATTTGCGATGAATTTTCGTCGGAGTGCCGACAAAATCAACCGTCGAAAACTCAGCGTCAGATTGGTCAATGATGCCATGCCCGTCAGAAATACGACAATCCAATGGACTCTATCGATGGTCAAAGAAGTCATCAGAATCAGTAGATTTCGTCACAAAGCCGACAATGATTCGGAACTTCGCATCAATGGTGATGTTGTTTATCCGATGCTTGTGTCATCGGTCCATTTGGAAACATTGATGACCATTCGACTACGAAGTGTCATCTCACATACAACATCCTTGTTGGATGTTTGTGTGGCTTGAGTTGTAAGTGTGACGACTCCAAAACATTTCACCAATGAGAACACTGTATGTCTGCCGATTACATCGTCGGTTGAAAGCTTGGTATTCATCATAATTCCGACGATGATAATTTTTATCAAAAAAAAAAAATAGTATCCAGTCATTGATATGTACAGCGAATGATATTCTATCCCCACCACCTACCAGTAGGGGCATAGGTTTGAGGCTAATATGAGGCACATGGTTTCAAGCTAATATGATCAAGTGCACCATGGTTGAGATGGTCCAACTCCCTAGTCTCACTCTATGACTAAGCTCATGCCATATCTAAATCAAAGACATCTCAAATACATCGTCGGTGGAAAGCTGCAAAATGCCATTTTCATACATAAGCAAGACATACACAATTGGGTACAATCACCAAGAGAATGGTAAGAAAGTGTGTCTGAGATCATTGTCCTAATTGTGGCGTGGTCATGAAGAGATCGCCATAAATTTGTCAACCTCTTCGTGACCACACCATAATTAGGACAATGATCTCAAACACACTTTGTTCTCTTGGTGATTGTGCCCAATTGTGTATGTCTTGCTTATGTATGAAAATGGCATTTTGCAGCTTTCCACCGATGATGTATTTGAGATGTCTTTGATTTAGATATGGCATGAGCTTAGTTGTAGAGTGAGACTAGGGAGTTGGACCATCTCAACCATGGTGCACCTGCATATGTATATAGTTTTGTGTATTCATTAAAGATTTTCATTTAATTTTGAGCATTTTGGTTAGCAAATTAGGGGTGCACTTTACATTCTTGTTGTTATCCAATTCACTTACTTTAGTTCTATTTCTTTCTTCAGATTTGGGGTCTAGAGCTCCTCCCTAAGCAAAGATTGTTGGTTTTGTCTCCCCTGCTTTGGTTGGAGAGTTTCTTTCTATCTTCGGTAGTTAGACCAAAAAGTTCAGCTTTTCTTAGATTCATTAAGCTTTTTATTTGTTGTGTAGTGTCTTTCTTGATATGCTTGATTAGGATAGTGTTTAATCTTTGATTTGCTAACCCTAATGACTAACATTTATTTCTTGTGCTTCTCTTTATGTGTGTAGCAATCAAATAGGTTTTTCTAACTATCCTTCTTTTTGTAGAGCATCATATACATATACATATTATGTATATATCTATATATCTACATATACATATATGACCAAATCCTATATATCATTTGGTTTGATTTTATTATTGGTTGTTTTCACATGTGATATTATTATAATACCTAATGTTATATCCCTATTTATTTTTGTTATCCAATTTTCATTTATATGTCAATTGCATTTAATAGGGTTTTCTTTTTTGTTAGCATCTTCATGCTTTGAGTCTAAATTTTAATATCGTGATGCTTATTGCAGTCATTTCTAAGGTCCTAGGTCCTTGTTGTTTTGGAAATCTTATGATTATATTGTAAAAACTTTAGAAAAGAAGCACATTCAAGTGACTTCATGAAAGAAAAAGTTTTTTCCAAAAGAAAATACTTTGGAGGGAAGGTCATTCAAGTCTTCAAATGCATGTTCTACATGTGACCAATGATTAACTTGAGTCTGAAGGAGTCAAACTTGGGTTTGACATAGCTGGACTTGGGTTTTCATGCAAATACCCTATTAGGGAGAGGGACCAGTAGTTGTGAGGGATAACTTTGTCAACATGTAGCCATCACGTGGAATATCATAAGACCTCAAAAAAATTTAGAAATGTAAAATGGACATTTAACTATCTAGAAATTAAGGTTTGAAAGCATGACTTTGTTACTAATTTTTTGACTTCAAGAGATAAAAAATAGAATTATTATATACCTCATGTCTTATCATGAATTTAGGAAAGTTTAGAGAAAGGATTTATTAAATACCTTGAAGGAGTCTATAAGTTTGAGCTTATTTAAAAGGATGAGATTTCACAATGCAAGGTTTGGAGGGAAAATAATTCACTTGAAAAGGCATTTTAATTCAAAAGATGTAAAGACAAATAAAATTCTTTATTTATTTACAAAAGTTTTCTAAAGGCCTCCTTCCATGTAATTATCAAGAAAATCAATTTCATGCATAGCTTGGAGGGAAATACAAAGCTAAAAGTATAAGCTTTCATGTGATTTCATGGTTTGCATCCTATTTCAAATGAAAAGAACCATTTATAGCCAGTTTTTAGAAGTTATGCTAGGGTTATGTTGGGTCTCAAATCAACAGATTGGATAGGTTCTAAGGAAATGCCAACTCCTATGATAAAACCCTCCAATTGACTTGGCCAACTTATAGAGTGAACCTATTTGGTTACTAACTCTCTCACTTTAGGCTCTGTAGGACCTAGGCAGGTATACCTAGTCACTAGTTGTTCCTTCAACTAATGCTTTTTATAGAAAATTTCGTGTCTTGATTTGACTTCCCCCTATCTCAGAATGGCATCAGTTCCTAGAATGCAGATATAGTAGATGAGTTCAAGATTGTTTTTGTAGAAGCTATTCGATCTTGGTGCTTGAAATTTATATATACACTATTGCTAATTTACCCTGGAATTCCTACTCACCTACTCCTATTATTATTTATGTGAAAGTATGAATTGATGGGTTTTGTTTTATAGATGACCAGTGCCTTTCTTTTTTGTTTGGGTTACAGAGTCTTTATATTTATTTAGGACTTATTGTGTAAACTTATGAGACAATTTTTAAACCCACCCCCTCTCGATGAGTCTATCAATTATTGTTTCTTATGAGCTCTACTTCGATGTCTTTATTGTAAATTTCTTGAATGAATTTAACTCTAACCTTAAGAGACAATCCAAGGAAGAAATACGAGGAACAATTACAATTCGCAAGTAAATCTTTTATTCAAATCTACAATATGAAACACAAAGTTTTACTGGAAGAACACAAGTAACCTTATCTCCTTTAGATAATATCACAAGCAACTACTTGTAGAAAAATGCAGAAGTCCGCAATGGTTCGAATCCACTTCCAGGATTCACTAAAATGCTTCATTTCAATTTTCTACCTTATTGTTTATAGGTGGAAAGCCCGAGGTTCAATGTCGAACTTGGTTGCTCTAATACCATATGTAATATTCCATTAATTATATACTTAAAGAAAATAAATTGTGATCTATATTAAGATAAAAAATTGAGCATTTCAAAATAAAACATAACTACTTCAGTTGAAGGAGAAAACTAACTAAATGTTCTTCAACATTATAAGAATCTAACTAATTTATCTAAAAGGAAGGTAATCTTTTAACGATAAAAAACATTGAACAAATATTATTAAGCTAATCAATATGAGAAAGTAATTCAAATGGCAAGTTTCATTTTTGAGGGAAGAGATAAGGGTTCAGAGGTTACAATTCATTTAACTTTCCAACTGAAACTTTTTGTATCAAGCCTTGACATAGTTTGGAATAGGGAGAGAATCATGAAGGGCTTCTCCATTCAATCATAGACTTGTCAATCTCCCATGCCCCTTCCAATTGGAAGAGACCCAACCCTTCATGAGGGTGCATTCTAAGGATTGGGTCTCTTTTACATCTGGCCATTTGATCTTGGTGTTCAAAACCTACACGCAACTAGTCAGTCACACACTATAGGTAACCCCTAACTACTATGACCATCTGACTAGTAGGTGTATCTAGTTCATGTGATCTAACAATCACTTAGATAAAGCATCACCATCTTGGCCAAGGTTTTAACATTGCAAGCACCAATGTGTTCTTAGTGTTCACCTCCCTTGCTTGACTTGTACATCCAATTCTTGAGCTCAACAAACTCACTAGTTACCAACCATCTAAACAAGCCATCTGCTTAATGTGTACTAACAATAATGGTTATTAACGACCATCATATGATAAATAGCATACACTTGAGCCAACTAACTCACTGTTTTACTAACCAACTATCTAGCGAACTTCTTAATGTCTACTAAGAATAACGGTCATAAATGACCATCATAAGATAATTAACATACACTTGAGTTAGTTGATTCATTAGTTACAAAACTTCTAGGTTTAGCTGATCCAATTCGTTACATAACAGTCTCATGTCTACT
The DNA here is from genome assembly GCF_030272615.1 of Cryptomeria japonica. Classification (NCBI taxonomy): domain Eukaryota; kingdom Viridiplantae; phylum Streptophyta; class Pinopsida; order Cupressales; family Cupressaceae; genus Cryptomeria; species Cryptomeria japonica. Next base: position 445,836,199 of record NC_081405.1, read on the forward strand.
GACATTAACAATTTACAAGGACCTTCATGGGATTGTGACATAACCTAACAAGCCAACTACTACAAATTCCCTATCTCTAACAAGCTTCAACTGTCATCATGGAATTAAACCTAATACAACATTGGTTCCCTTATTTAGCTAAATTAACACATCATATTATGACTCAACAAAAAATAGGGTTCTAATATTTTTTTTGTCTTTGTATATTCCCAAAAGTATGCATCTAATTGATGATAAGAATCCTTCTTCAGGTCTTGCAACCATGGAGACTGGTTATAATCTGATTATAACCGATGTGCATTGATTCCAAGATGAACCATATTTGGTTGAACTATGAGTTAAGAGTGGAAAATAAATAAACATAGAATAGCTACAATACTCGGCTATTATGCCCTCGTGGGCTAGCAATCATATTCTATAGTGAATGCTCTAAGGCTTCTACTCAACCATACTATGCACAAGATATGAATACAGTATTCAATTTTCTTATGAATAAGGTAAGACAGTGTATTCAATGAAAAGTAATAGAATATCGTCATGATTTATATCTGTGAATAAATTTATCTTCCTTAAGTTCAAGACTTGATAATGAATGAGTAAATCATTTAGGCTCTACAATTTATCTTAACAAGAAAGATCATGAAAATGCAATAGCTATACATTGGCTACTCAAGGTGGAATTTACATGGCTATGCAAGACAAAATAATCACAGTTAGGCATGATAGTATGTTCACAGCTATCAGAGCAATATTCTTTTCAATTCATTTTACTTTTTCTTTTAATGATTAATATTTCCACAGTCAATTAGTGATACACGATTAACCTTTGCATTTCAGTCGGATATGAAATAGATACATACCTGATGTGAGAGGAAACAAGGAAGGAAATACCCCTTGAATGCAACATTTTCATGACTATGATAAAAGAGAATCTGGAACAGTATTTGTTTCCTCCTTCTTTCCCCACTACTAAAAGTTCACATATGCAGAGGAAAAACAACTGATTATATTATATATATTCGCCAAAATAGTACAGTGGTAAGCCTGAGGTTATAATTTAGTCCTTTCTCTAAATTTCCTCCATATTACAAAATCTCCCTCCTTTATATGAGAGTATACATTATCACCAAGCATCATGGCTTTTCAACATATAACCGTCAACTAGAACTTTTGTTTTGAACATTACTTTGACTAGGTATTTTCTCCCTTCATCGAAATGCTGTATTCGGTCACTGTGGCTGTCTCCTCACTGATACCTGTCTGATATCCATCGGGATTTTATGTTGAAGAAACCTTGGGCTTCAGTGACCTCCTTTATTTTTCCACTAAAATACCTCTTCCATCGATATCACTATGACTCGTCGATGAATGGATCTATTGTCTCACCAAAGCCTTTCTTTATCCTCTCTTGTCATCTTCCACCAATAAATTTATATCGGCAAAACAACGCATATTGGAGACATGCCTTTTAGCCTCCTCAAAATCTATTTCCTCATCGATATATATCTGATGTCCATTGGGTTTCATGTTGAAGAAACCTTGGGCTTCGATAACTTCCTTTATCCTTCCATAAAAACACTTTTTCTATCAACATCACTACACTCCTTCGATGAATGGGTCTATTGTTTCATTGAGGCCATCTTTCTTTTGATGATTTGCTTCCACTATCATCTTTCATCAATGAGCTCATTAGTAATCTTCCTGGATAAAGTTGCATCGGTAAAACCACACATATCGGTAACATGTCTTTTAGCCTCCTCAAAACTCATATCCTTATCGATATCTTTTATTGATGTAGCTTCCTTCTATTTGATTGATATCATTCTTTCGATAAGAACACTTCTTTGGTAAGTTTCCTTCATGTTGCACCGATGGTATTATTTCCTCGGAAGTCTTTTCCCATCGATGAAAACCGTCTCTACTTTCTTCAATATCCTCTTTCAGTAGAATCATTGCTTTTGATGAGTCCCTTTTAGAGTTCATTGGTGTTACCTTTCATTCAATACCCTTTTTATATCGATGAGACATCGCTAGGTCTCATTGATACTATTTGAATTTTGGATATTTTGATAGAATGCTATTAGACTTGTTTGATAACTTATGGGTTATTACGTTATCAATGAAAATGATGATTTCTTCCAAAGATAGATTTCTTCTATGATTTAATCTCTCAAATCAAGATATTTTACTTAATTCAGATTTGATGCTCAACAGGATCCACAAGCTACACCTTCAGTTTATGTCCTAGCACGTCACCGCAAGGAGGAAGGTTAATAAGAAAAGGACTGCATGCAACAGTTAAAGGGTTACTTCAAAGTTTGAATGAGAGGTTTTCCTCTTTGATGAAGGAGTTTCATAAAAATATGAAGAGAATCCATAAGGACATTTACAAAGCACATCTTGCCAACACCATGCAAAGCACATGCAGAGTTTAGGTGTGATAGAAGTTAGCATCAAAGCTTCTAGAGAGAAATTGTCATAGTCATAACAGTAGATATCAACATTTGAAGGTAGGGTTTTTAGAACCCTATTTTAGAATTTTTAGTGTCTTATTGTTTAAATCATGCATTGGATATGCCTACAGTAATGATTCAAGCAAAAGTTGGGTTAAAGGAGAAATATGATTATCTATTAAAAATAATATCGTTTCAACTTTGTGTTATGACAACATCTATAAGTTTGTCAATTCTTTCTTTCTCACCATAAGGGTTCCACATATTATTTAAAAGGGTTGATTGTCTTGCTAGATTTTCTTTTTCCTTGAAGTGAGAAAATCCCTAGGTCTCTTTTGTTCCCAAGGATAGCTTAGAAAGTACAGTCATGCAAAAGTAATTTAGTGAAATCATTAAGAGTTTTTAATCCCAAAACAAATCTCAATCATAAATAGAAAAGGTGCAATAGTAGGATTGACACAAACTAGATAAAGATCAAGTATGGGAAGCAGTGAGCAAGGTCATTTACATATAGGGTAATAAAAGTAATGAATAGTGGCCCAAAATTATTCAAAAGGTCAAGAAATAGAGCAAGCTTGAGAGTCAAATTCAAAAGACAAAGACATCATATAATCATTGAGCAGTGATCTGAAATGCAAATTATAGCAAGGTATTGTTACTATAAGATAAAAACCATCCTAGGAGCCTCCAATATATCAAAAGTTGAGAAAGTAGCAATCTTACTGTACAAAGACAATGATCACTATAAAGTTGCAGTCAAGTTCAAAGCATTGATTTGTGGGAACAAAGGGTTTCATATGGGGATAGTGTAGTCCCATGAAATATCATGACACTCATAATCATAATCTAAAGAGTAGTCAAATCTTCAAGATATATTGGTGATAGTGCAGTTATTCATTAATCGTTTTGGACATTTCAAGCTATGTTTTCCTAATAGATAGTCAAGTATAGAACAACAACACTCAGAAAATACAGTCTAGAGAGATTGCAGTCTACAGTAAAGCTAGTAGGCAGTCATACCTAGTACCAAATAAAATGATAGTAATCAAGTCTACTGAGTGAAAAAGAGCAGGGTATATGTTTCTAAAAGTTGTTTTCAAACCTTAACAACAAATAACACATTATTGTTGCAGCATTGTCAAAAATTGACAAGAAAAACACCTTATAACCTCAAGAGGCATAGCAGTCATAGGGCAACTCATGTCAAATGTGCAACTAAATACAATAAATAATCTTAGTTTGTAGCCCTATAGCATCATAATGCAGTCCTTGACCAAGTATGCATACAAGAAGCATCTAGTTCTATTAAGGCACAAGCATCAAAGTTAGAGGTTATGACAACTAGTTAAAAACATCAAGTACAAAAAGGTTAGTCTTAGTCACGAGAACACAATTTGCAACATGCATTAGGAGTTGTCCTCCTTACAAATAGTGCAACATTAAAAAGGTATTATCAAAGCTACAACCACAATTCAAAGAGGAAACTTACAAAGATAGGACAAAGCTAGGTACAATCATAAGTCAAGGCAAATACATAGTTGAAACTTAGTCCAAAATAGTGAAGAAGTGCAACAAATGACATGACACTAATACATTTGGGGTCAAATTCCAACGGAGGTTTCCGATGGACAAGGAGCATTGTGTGAAAATTTGATTTTTTTTTTTTTAAATGCTCGTGTTCGTCGGAATTCCGATGACCTCGAGCATTATATTAAAAAAAAAAAACACAACGCATTTTCATTGTGTAAAGCAAACCGAAGCTGCTGCCCCCCCCGTCGGAGAGATCTCTGCACTACAAGCAAGGTAAGGTTTTTGGCGGCATTTAGAAGGACCTTTTCAAGATTTGATTTGATCAGCCATTTAAACTTTCTTTGCAATCCTTAACATGATTGGCCATATTAGGTTCCTTTGCAATTTTTCACTTGGGTAGATTTTGAGTGTTTCTTTTATGCAAGCAATTTGGTGTTTCCTCGTTCTTTTGTGTAAACAAATCTATATTTTGATCTTCTTTGTTTGATGAGTTCACTATTATGAACTTGTTTAAGACAATCGGACCTCCTTGTTTTTTCTTCCTTCACTAATATTGGCATTGATGACAATTGCGTAGCCTCCCTCATCTACTTATCTATTTCTATATCTATATATCTAGATATAACCAGGTAGCTTCTTCTTACTCCTAGTTAACCGAGGGGCACCTAGGAACAACTACACTCATAGTCAGATACACGGATTTACAGTCGGCTTTCAAACCACAAGCAGAGCAGAGCCTTTTCCCTTGGTGTTTGCAATTTCAATTGCATCTGGATTTTGACTTTGTGGTATTCCTCAAATCAATTGATCATTTCTCTTTCATTGGTATCACAAGGTCTTGATTCTTTTTCTTATTCATTTGTATAAACAAATCTACCCCTCATCATTCATTCACATTGCATCAAGTCGGTCTTAGGTTCTCCATTTGTATTACCTCATCCTTATGTGAACAAAACCTTCACTCCCAAATTGATGATTAAAGTTCCATTTGCATAAGGTGATTTGGAAGATCAAGTTTTACTTGTCTTCACTTGTACAAACAAATGAACTTGATCAGATTTTGATCACTCATTTGTTTTGCTCTGATCTTTAATCTTGATATCTAGAGTTATCTCTCAATCTGCACCTGCACTAAATTAGACTGTTTGATGTTTGAAAAGAATGATCTATCCTCCCCTTCCTGTCTTTTCATCCTTACTTCAATTCAGAACTTGGTAATTCTCATTAATTCCCAATATTTCCTAAACTTGGTGTTGTTGTTGTTACATGTCTGATAATGTAATAGAATTCCTTCAAAATCTGCCTCTTTTCTTTTCTCTACAAGACAAACAAGAAGATATCAAACATCATAAAGTACATATTATCTTTACCTATCCTTCATCTCTTATGTGCTCTGATCTTATATGATCAAATGATGTTTTTAGTTCTGACAGGTCATTCTCTAGGTCTATTTCACTATGCCTTGATGCATTGATCAGAACATTAATTGCTTAGATGATGTTTTGAAAATGAACTGGAATGCCTTCTTTATATGGGCATTGGATGTTAGGGGCCCTTTTCACTCTATCCTCATTTAAGTGGCATGTCTTTATTCAAAGGCCAGCTCCCTATCTTTCTTGGTGTCACACCTTGCATTATGCCTCATCGTGGCTTATGTTGGGGATATTAGGGGTCAAGGGAATGGTGAGGTGGTTGTTTCTTTTTTTTAAAAATAAATAAATAATATGCCTAAAAATTCTCTTACCTTCTTTCAAAGATTAAGTTTTGACCAAACTAATTCTTAAATATACAAATGAAGAGTGTGGTTGGTTGGTGACTAATTACTCCTTTTAACACCATTTACAAGATCATATCTAAATCAAGTGTCTCAAGAATTAAGCTACTACTAATAAGATAGTTTGCCTAAAGAAAATGGGTTTCTTGGGTGGCTATTTATTGTAGATAACTGAGTTCCTTCATGAGAATCAATCAATTTGGAACATGTATAACTCACATTTGTGACATGTCACTAATGCAATCCCTTAGTACTTGTTTGAGTACTATCTCCTCTATTGTTTTCTATCCACTTTTGTGTCCTTCTTAGAACAAATAATAGATTAATAAGAAGGTGGAAAAGGTGGATTCACCTAAGAGGGAGTGGATTTTCCCAGTAATATGTTAGATTCTCCCAAGGATGGATGGACTATACACTTGAAAGGTAGATGATTAAGGATGACGACAAGGTGAATTTTCCTTAGAATGATAGGGTTGATTTTCCTAAGAACAAGTAGATTCATGTAAACTAGAGGATACAAATTTGGACAAAATAATGGAAGGAGACTAAAACTAGATAGATTCACTTAAATGGGAGTGTAGTCATCTAAGGATAGGAAAAATTCACCATTTGTGTAAGAAAGATGGATAAGATAAATGATTTATGTGAAATAGATTCACCTAAGAGAAAGTAGATTCACATAAGGATAGGTGGATTTTCCTAAAGATGAAGGGATAAGACTTAACAAAAAGAGGACTTAGGATGATGACAAGGAGGATTCATTTAAGGATATGGCATATTCACCTAAGGGACAGTGTATTCTCCCAGGAATATGGAAAAATTATTGATTGGTGGAATGACAGACTAGATCAAGGAATGATACAAGGGTAGATTCACCTAAATATAGGGTAAATTCATCTAAAAGGGTACCCATGAGATTGTGGTACTGAGTACCTATCTATGGATGGTGTATTTGGATACAAGTATGATGAAACCATGCTTGTGTATGATGAAACAAAGTCCAGATCTCTATTATAGGTCCAACATAATCTCTATTATTTGAGACACCATTTTATTAGCATATCCAATTAGGGTAATTTATGGGTTTAATTATGGATCATGTTGTCTATTTCCATGCACTATTGAACTTATTTGGATGTATTGTGATTATTTTAATTTTGAAGTTATAAATAAATTATGTTTGTACCTTAGAAAGGGTAACTCCAATTGATGTTTGGGCAATTTATTTGAAAACTTATGGTGATTATTACCCTATGTTATGTAATGGAGTTATTTTTACACTAAGTAATTAACTAGAAAAATGAATTTGTATTGTTGTACAAGTATGATACAATACAAGTATGATGAAACCATGCTTGTGTGTTTACATGTTTGTGCATCCTATTGAGAACCAACCTTGCTGTTGAGGAACTCAATAAATGTGGTGTTAAGCAAAAGAATGGAAAACTCAAGAAGCTATGGTGACATATTGTGGCATTAGTAGGGATTATCTCTATTGACCACACCTTTCAAAGATAGTATCCCCTAGTTCTCCTCATGGAATGGACCATTGGATGGCTCATAGTGGTATCCTATCCTACATTTATCTTGATGGCATTGCCGATAGTTGGTATGTGGTTCTTGGTATGGGTTTCCTCTTACCTTATTATCTTATTTATATCTTTGTTCCAACATGTGGAGATTGATTTTTGTCATGCTATGATGATTTTCATGTTTGCATGTGTTTTGACATTATGCAAATAGATATGATGTCACACCATACTTATGTTTTGATATAGTGTAGGTGATGGTTACATGTTGTTGATGGTAGCGATTTGGGTTCAAAGACACAATTCCACACACATACACAAATATTTGAAGATGCATTTTATATTATTCCTTCTTAGTGGCGATTAGTGTTGGAAGATTTGCACACATGTAGAGAGGAAATCATGTTAGATACAATAGGTTGTGTTTGATAACATTTGAACGTGCCTCATGATGTATACATATAGATTTGGTGTGTGACATGCATGCACATTTTTCCATAAGACACATTGCTATGTGGCATGTGCCGTATGCATGTCTTCTTTGTGAGGCACGTTGCTATGTGCAATGTGGCCCTAGGTGTGTCTTCTCTATGAGGTGTATTGCCATGATATGTTAGGATTTGTAGTGTGCAGGCCACAAATGCATGCATGAGGGACTATTATTATAGTCATGTTTTTTGGGCATGTAGCCTAGGCATGTCTTCTTCATTAGGTACATGGCCATGCCGTGTGGGAGTTTTTGTGTTCATGCCACAAATGCACACATGAGGGACTATTATTGGAGTCATGATGATTCTTCACTCTATTTAGCCACAATTTCTAGTCGTATAGTTATGTAATGTGCACTTTTAAGGATTGTGAAGTTTCCTTCAATTATTGATGATCTCTCATCTTTGTTGCATTGGCCAACAATTTTATTTTATCTTGTTTGAATTAGTTTAATCACTATTGTGAGTTTTCTCTATTGTGTAGTTATTGTGGCTATGTTTGATTTGCTATTGGAATTGAACACATTTATTTGACTTATTATTGTTACTATTTTTTCTTTCTTTCAATATTTATGATCTTTGGTAGTTTAGTGAAACTCTTGCTATTTTTAAATGTTGCCTTCTTTGTTGTGATGTGATTCCTCACCAAGATCGACATAGATAACCTTGGATGAGTGTATATAAGGAATCAAACATTGGGAAAATTTGAGGATAGGGGTAAGTGTTTGTTGTATGGGTAGCTATGATCCACTTGTACATTCTTAGTGATTATTGATGGCAATGTCTTTGAGCTGGCTATCATTTCATATGGTTCTTGGTTACTTTGTGAGACCATGGCATCCTCTTAGACCAATATGTGAGCCTTGTATTGTTATCCCTACAATGTGGATGAATAAGTGTATGTTTAAATAAATGCTTTGCTTAGAATACTCAGAAATGTCTCTCAGAAAGTCTGCAATAGGCAAACTTTTAGTAAGAATTTGCAGACACAGTGCTCAGAAATTCATACAATCAGCTACATTAAATACGTTCTCTATTAAGTTTAATGGTTTTGGTTTGATTTGCAATTTTTGTGAAGCTTTTGCACTGAAGTTTCCATAGCCTGATTTTTTTGCCTGTGAAGAAAGAACATGTCAGATAATATTAGCGAAGAACAAAATAAGGAGACAATTGTTAGATTATGGTCTAACTTGAAAAGAAAAGGTGATGGGAAATGTTATTGTCCCTACAAAATTTGTAAGGGCTTAAAGACTAGAAGACTTCTAATCAAAATAGCTAAGAAACATTGTAGGCAGCATGGTCACATTGAAGGGAGACATGATTGTCATCCACTGGTAAGTTGTTCATTATATCGTTTTAACAATTTATATACATAAGAAATCACTTGATAATGAGATCATGATCATGGTTTATTTATGTATATCAATTTTATATAGGTGGAGCACCCTAGAGCACATGGTATGGATCAACAAAACCCTGAGAATATGGTTTTGGAAGTGGAGGAACATGGAGGTGTGAATATCGAAGCTGAAGATAATGATCCCATGGAAGATGACGATCATGCACCAGAAAACACAATTGAAGATGATGGTACAAATACATTGATCCATGACACATTTAGTACTGGCACAACTGATCATGATGATTAGGATGACCTTGATGTTCATGATTTACCTCTTCTTGAGAAGGCATATGAGCCCCTTTACAAAGGCTCCCAAACAACTCTTCTCTCTGTTGTATTGTTGTTGGTGAACTTGAAGGTTATGAATGGTTTATCCAACATAACAATCTCTCGTATGCTAAGGTGTGTCATACATGTCATTATAGTTAATAAATGGTGAATCATGTACCATTAATATTATTTATATTAACACCTCAAACTTTTTTTTTTGCTGTAGATTGATAGGTGAGTTTTTCTTACCACCATCAAATATTCTACCTCACTCATACCAAGAATTATCTGCCATTATGAAAGATATTGGAATGGAGTATCAAACAATAGATGCTTGTCCCAATGATCATATTATATATCATAAACAACATGAATTTGGAATAGAATGCCCTAAATGTCATATCAGTAGATATCGAATAGATCAAATAACAAAAAAGGTGCCTCGCAAGGTTCTTCATTATATTCCCATTATTCCACGTATGCAACGATTATTCAGGTGCACTAGCTTGGCACAATTTATGGATTACCATGCACACAATAGAAGTCAAGATGACATTATTTGAATGCCTATGGATGGTTCATCATTTATGGACATAGAGGAAAAGTGGCCACACTTTAAAGAAGAACCTCGTAATCTCAGGCTTTCATTGGCAGCGGACGGTGTCAATCCATTTGGAGAGTTGAGATCTATTTACTCGGTGTGGCCTATTTTTGTTATCAACAATAATATTCCTCCATGGATGTCAATAAAGAGGGAGCACATAATGTTGGCAATGATTGTTCCAGGTATTTTATCATTTAATAGTCATCTACATTTAATTATAAATATTGCAGTAAAATGGTCATAATAATTATGTAATGTTTTTGTTCATTCCACTAGGCAAGTACCAAGTTAAAGATATGAATGTATATATTGAGCCTCTTATCGACGAGTTGCTGGAGTTATGGAATGGTGTGACCATGTATGACATCTCTAGACCAATAGGACAAAGACAATTTCAATTCCATGCAATGCTTGTATGGACAATACATGGTGCCCCAGGGCTAACACATTTTTGTGGTACGTTATAGTGTTCAAGTTGTGCATGATAATTATAATTATAAAAATTAACAGATTTAATAGAATTATACATTATCTTGTAGGTCTTCAAACAAAGGGAAAATTTGCATGTCCAATTTGTGGTCCAAAGATGAAATCCCGTCATTCAAAAAGTTTAGGAAAGTAGGTGTTTGATGAGTATAGGCACGCACTTCACAAAAATCATAAGTACCAGAATACTGAAAAACATCTTTTCAATGGGAAAGAAGAGACTACATCAAAGCCACGAAGAATGACTCCTCATTTATGGAAGTTGGAATATAATAGAATTAATCATCAAGGTAATGTCATTCCAACTAATGGTTTATGTTTGGAATTTGAATTTTTCTACCGTGTTTTGTTTATTGATGATGTAATTGATGATACTGAAGGTCGTCAAGGCATGGATGGCCACCTTCCAAAGGGACTAAAAAGTTATCCCAGACAATTCAGTAGGTTGCCTTACTACGAGTAGCTACAAATTGTGCATTTGGTTGATACAATGCATATTGGAAAGAATATAACAGAGACATTATGGAAAATATTGGATGGAAGGCGTGACAAAGAAAAAATTGTCAAAATTTGTAGTGACATTGTGGAATCCAATCATGCAATGAAAAATGTCATTCAATCAAATAGCAATGGAGATCGGATTAATATAAGTGCCCTTCCTTGGTTATTAATGGAGCAGCAAAGCAATTCTATAAAAGAAGTCATATGAAAAATTCGATTTCGCACAGGATTTGCTGCGAACATAAACAATCTCGTATCAAAGAAGAGTGAATTTGGGCCAAGGATGAAAATGCATGATTGACATACCTTCATTAAGGTAATTCACGTTCTTGTGTATTTACTATATATTTGTATACTGTGCATGTACTTTTCATTGTATTATGTTAGAAAACAATGAAAAGATCATTTTATAATTGTTGCAGTATGTTCTACCTCTATCTCTCCCAGACCACTTCGACAATAATATCAAGAAAGTCATATATGATCTTGGAAAATACATGAGGTAAGTAGTGATGTTTGTTCAATTTGTTGTATAGATATTATATTTGCCATTTGTTTTACTTGTTATGCAATATATTTGTATATTATTTTGTAAAGTCTCGTTTATATATTTTTGCATCTTCAATCTCTTTAATTAGGTGGTTGTCATCTAAAGAAATCCACAAGGAAGATATAAAATATTGGAAGAGAAAAATCCCTCATCTAATGTGTGAAATGCAGAACTGTCTACCTTCAACTTTTTTCAATGCACAAGAACACTACCTCATACACCAAGTTGAGGAGATCGAATTGTGTGGACCTGTACACACTAGGTCAATGTGGATGGTTGAGAGGCACTTGAAATTTTTTAAGGATTTGGTTAGATAAAGAGCACATCCAAAGGGTTCTATGGTGGAGGGATATATGGTATACCAAACTATGGTGTACATTATTGAATATCTTCCTAAGTTTGAAGCAAAAATCCATGTAGATCGCATTTGGGATCCCAACCCCATTAATAAATTCGAAGGGGAGCACTTGATGGGGAAAGGTAGATTGAAGAAAGTGAAAGGTAATTATAAGATGTTATTGTAGTAAATTAATTCTTCATCTTCTAAATAAATCAATTGTAAGTGGTCTATTAATTATTTATACAGTTGGTCGGGAGTGGGCTGCACTACATTTGTATATTGCAAACAATCTTGATTGGATGATGGTGTGGATTGAACGATGTCAACATTCTGGTCGTACATTAACATGGGATGGTGTTGCTTCATTGGTTAAAGAAGCTCATCGTAATGGAGATTCCAATGTTACACAAAGGGAAATTGATTTAGCATATGGTTTAAGAGATCAACAGGTACGTATAATTTTATTAATCACCCATATGTTTATCAACTCATGATGCAATAATTTTAATATGTTAGACATATTGTTGGTCAAACACCACAAGGCTATGTGCTACAATGGTCATAAATTTCGCATCAAACAGTTGGATGACATGAAGAAAACTTGTGATTCTGGGATAACTGCAGTCTTTGAGGTGACCAATATTTCATCTAGAAATGACATACATCCTCAAGTGTCTCAAAATCGATACTATGGCATTTTGGATGATATACTTGAGTGTGACTTTAATTCCTTCAAATTAGTTATGTTCGTCGTCAAATGGTATAGGCTACGACTGAATATAAATGATCCTGATAGAACTGTTATTGAACATGATAATGGATTTACAATGGTTAATACAAGGTCATTTGAACGAGTTGGGGATGAGCCCTATGTTCTTCCAAGTCAATGTGAGCAGGTATTTTACTCAGAGGTTCGACATAAACCGGGTTGGTCATTTGTTGTTAGACATGATCCAAGAGGAAGACCGATAATGTATAATGTGATGGAAGAAGAAGATACTGAAGAAGTAGAAGATGATATAGATGATCACGATTGACAGTTACTCGATGATGTTCCTGACGGAAATGTACATGAAGAAGAAGTTGATGATGATGATGGTGGTGCTACTGATGATGATGGTGATGGTGATGGTGATGGTGATGGTGATGGTGTCGCTGTCAGTGATGGTGATGATGGTGTCGATGACAAACACAATGATGATGACGACGACGACGACAATGACGAGCATGATGATGATGATGATGATGATGATGATGATGATGATGATGATGATGATGATGATGATGAGTTGGATGAAGAAGAAGATCAATGACATGAATGAAATGTATGAGATGCGATTATTATATTATCTATTTAATATTGATATCTTGATAGAAATTGATTTGACTTATATGGTTACATAAATAATTCATATGTTTTGAATTCTAATGCCATTACTTAATTAATTCATGATGCACCTCTAGCTATGTGATAGATGGTGATTTAAAATACATATGTGATGGATTACATGCTTATGATGATACATGTGACATTTTTTGAACTTTGTGTTTATTTATGGAATGTGGACTACTTATTAGCTATGTGATGGATGGTGATTTATGATACGTATGTGATGGATTACATGTTTATGATGATACATATGTGATTCTTATGATGCTCAATTACATATATGATGATACATATGTGATGCTTATGATGCTTATGATGCTCAATTGTTGGTTGAAGAACCTGAACCCCTTTGACGAGGATCCTGCACAGTCTCATGGATCGACAGGTATAAGTCAATACACCTTATAGAAATAATATATTTTAAAAAATTACAAGAAAAACAAACTTCTTCAGTTTTTCAAATGTCAACATTAGTAGCAAATCTAATACAATTATCAACACTTGAGGCCCCAGTTGGACTTACTCAAATTTTAATCTCAACATCAACTTTATGGCCGACTTCTTCATCAATATTACCCTTATTTGCAAAATATCTCTCTCATTACCAACTAACTCTCTCATTTGATGGTGCACAGGTATCACCAAATAGGTATTTGTCAGATGTGTCTTCCTCGAGTGAGGGAAATGCAGGAATAGAAGAGGAAAGTGAGACATGTAGTAGATCTCAAATAGGGAGATCAACTAGAGGTCAAAAGATTAGAAGAAAATTCAATAAACGCATAGAATTTTTTCTTGCTCAAGGGGGGTCATGTTCTTATGATGATGAGACCAAAGGCGACATTGAGGTGCCCTTGAGGTACAAACATCTATTGAAACAATGTGTACCCAAGGAACTTCCTCCAATAAACACTGATTTTTGTGTTAATGAGAGGATATATCACATAGCACCTTCGTCGTTACATGGTTTGGGCCTATTTTCCATGGACACCATAAAGGTCTGTTAGAACAAAGTTGCTGAATTGATGGAGTTTGTTGGACCTTGTTACAATTATAATGATTGGATGTAGATTGTTCAATATAAAAAAAGTATGTGTAGGTATGCACTGTCAGCCAATTATATACAACAAAAAAATAATGATCAAAGTAAATGAGTGGTTGTATACATTGAAGGAAGGCCAAAAGCAACAGGGAATATTGTAGGTTTTATAAATAGTACACGACCTGGGTCAACTAATAAGCAACCCAATTGCATATTTGAGGCACGTGAGGGAAATTGTGTGTTTGTATGTGTGATAAAATCAATAAGTGCAGGGGAAGAGCTGCTAATCGATTACAATTTGAATCATATAGATACAAACAAAGTTACTATCATGGGGGTGGTACGTACTATATATATACCATTTAAGCCAACTTCCAATTAATGAATCCAAAAAACCATTGTATTATTAAGTTTTTTTGCTAAGTCTATTGGTTTCATTTTGCTAATGTTTTTATATTTTTTCTTTGTCACAAGGCCACATGGATCCACCACATAGCACAGATAGGGGTGTAGGTCCCGACACTTCTACGGAGTAGGTAAACCTCATTGTAATTGTACAAATTATATAGAATCAAACTGTTACATTATGATCTTTTCTTGAGTGTTTTGAAGTAATTTTGATAGTGTTAATTATATTCTTGTCATAGACGGATGTTCGAGATAAGGGAAAGGAACCTGCAGTACCTTAGCACCTCCATAGGGATGTGGGGCACTCGACAATGTTATGCGCTGATGACATCGCACTTACCACAAACCCTATGCAATTTGTACATAAGAATATTAGAAAAATTAGGCAAGAGATTCTTGATTTGGCAACCATAAGTCCTCAGACTGATGAGATAACAAAGAGGGTGCAACTATTGTTGACGACAATGGAAAACTTGCAAGTAAGCAGTAATGAAAGCTTTAATCATAACAAAAGTTCAATAATGGTTTATATTTTTATCTCTTTTATGTCATTAACTAAAATATGTATGTGTTGTTTTTACAGAAATTTATAGGGCCTCATCATCCTAGTGGCGATGATCAGGGTATTGTGAGTAGTTCAGGTGATGACCATGTTCTATATATTAAAACCACTCCTTTGGACTTGTGAACTTGCTTTTTTAATGTTTTACATATTTAATGTATTACTCTTCAAGTGCTGACATGGGTCCAAGGTCGAGCCCAACTATATTGCCGACTGCAATGTCAGCAACACGTAGCATGCAGACATCGTCTATTGCACCGGCTCATGTTGACCCACCCACTGGTGGTAGATCCCTCTTTTTCTCTCTTTCATTATGTGTTTATTACCCTTGAAGTGTTCTTTCTTGGAGGAATTTCATAGTGTATTCATTTACTGTGGCAGGAGATGCACATGAGGATGCACTAGAGGCGAGTACTGCTGATAACATACCATCATTTCCTGGATCTTCCCATATTGCTAGTACGGGAACGTTGCATGCCACATTGGTGGTGAGCGACAAAGAATTGATTCCCTTGAAGATATAGAAGGTTTCAGGTACTTTAAAAATATTATTATATATAGTCTAATTGTAATTTACTTACTGATCACTCATTTTGGACTAATGATCCCATGTTCTTTTTGCAGGAAATGATATTTTTTATAAAAATCTTAATGACATTTCATTGCAGATATTTGGGCCCACCATACGTAAAAGGTGGAACATCATATGTGAACTAACCCTTATCCACTATTTTGATTACATATCATTGCTAGAATAGTTTTCGTTTTATCCATTTCTTGAACTATATCAAAGGTAGCTTCAGTTTCTTTCTAAATCTAACAGGTTTGTTTTTGCTTTAAAGGTGGAATGACTAGGAGAAAAAGTTAAAAGATGAACTCACAAACTATATGGTAGGGTTGTTTGGAAATGACACATTCGACAAGACTAAGCTCCTGGAAAAAGCTGGCACATATCTAAAGTATGTGAGGGACCAATACAGGACACATTTAGAGAAGAATGTAAAGTATGAGCGTCCCCCCATGATTCCAGAGAGGGAGTGGAAGGACCTGATTTTGGATGCAAAGGAGAGAATTAAAAGGAAAAAAGGAAATACACCACCAAACACCAGAAGAAGGTATGTGATACTATTAAGAATGTGAATATGTACTAATTATTCATTATATTTATATAATCTAACATATTTCAAACTTTTCATAGATTGAGTGACACGTCAAAGGTAACCAAGGAAAGACAAGAAAAGCATGGGCAACACAAACTCAGCTTTGGTGGTTATATGAAATTTGTCGCATGAATTGTAAGAATCAGAAAATTAAGTATCACATCAAAATATTTATAAATTGTAAACAATTTTTTTTTTATCAAACAATACAAGCAAAATTCACAATACTAAGCAAAAATGCAGGGCTCTGAATTCAATAGAGTGCCCACGGAAGATGACAAGAGAATTGGCTACCAACAAGGCTATATAGCCGTGGCTGAATGGCTACGAGAATTGAGTGGGCAAACATGAGATTCTGATGCATTTATCACAATGGTAATTAAGATAAATGAAAATTATTTCAAATTGAATACTTAACCAATAATCTATTTGATGTTAAGTTTCAACATAAAGTGACTATATTTTTTTTAAATAAGCAAGCAATGATAACACTGCGTGTGACATTGCAATGCAGCATGATAATTGTGGAACAGAACCTGTACATGAAGGTCCGGATGTGCATCCTAGTAGTGGAGGTATTCATTTGCTATTCAATTTTTTTTATGTAATTATTAATACAATTAAACATCTTAAATTGAAAATTAGTGTAGTAATTAATGTAACCTTTATTGTTAATATTTTAGAGCATGTAGTCGGTGGTGACCAAGTGGAGCATGATCCAGGTAGACAACATCAGGAACATGATGTTCCCCAATCAGGTAAAGAGGACCACTGTTATTCCTTTAAACAAATTTAATTGCAATTGGTGTATTGATTAATGTAACATTTCGTATTTCAACTCCAGAGGATCTAGAGGGTGCTCAGCATGTCGAGGTTGAGGCTAGACAAAATGATGTGGAAGATGATGTGGCCCCATTAGGTAAAGAGTTTAACGGTTGTATTCTTTAAATTAATGAAATACTTGTAACAATAATAATTTTTTTTTTTGAATTTAACCCAATTCTTTGTTATTGCAGAGGACCCCCCTTTGGTTCAGCATCCTCGTCCTTTGTATAGGACAAGGCATACATCAAGAGCACGAGAAGAGGGCATAACATCTGCAAATGGGGGAAATGATGAAGAAATTGATGTTCCACTTAGTCTTTTCATAGCTTCAAAAAAAAAAAAAAGAAAGAAATGATTGTAATCTACCTTATTTGATAATGACTGATTTTTATGTGTAATGAATGTAATTATGTGCTAATGAATATTCATGAATGATATGTGTTGATGATTATTGATGAATGTTGCGTTTTAATGAAAGTTAATGAATTTTATGTGTTAATGAATGTTATGTGATAATGAATGAATGTTATATTTTAATAATGGATGAAAGAATGAATGAAATAATGAATGAATGTTAGATGTTAACGGGGAATTTAGAGTGATGTTAGGGGGGGGGGAGGGGCCAAATGAGCTTCCACCTTCATGTGGTTTTCCCTATTAAGTAGAGAATATTAAACTATTCTCGAAACAAAGTGAAGCTCAATTATAAGATGTGAAATGTTTGAAAGGTGAGAATCCACAAACAGATGTGAAATGTTTAAGTAGGCCTCCCAATGAAGTGGATCTCATAGACACAAAGAATCCTATATAGAGAATCATTGAGAGCCCTTGAAGAAGAAAATTTGAACTTTGATGAAGCAATACATGACGGAGGAATATCTTGCAGAGGAAATCAAAGTCGTTATGGTGTCATCTAGATCTGAAATGTGGTCTACTTTTCAAAAAAGTAAAGATGCTTGATATTAATGTGTCATTTATTTGACAATTTCTAATGTCTGGTAGATGACTTTGATGCTCTCAAATTGTTCTTGAAGCTTATATGGCTTGGTTCTGATCCTTATAAGCTTTTAGACTGATTTAGGCACTATGATCTCACTGCAAATTTATCATTTATTGGTTGTTCTTTAGTTGATAGTGACATTTATCACTACTTTCATCTGAGGCAATCACTTCTTGACAGTCAAAAGGTTGCCCGAGGTCAAGTTATATCATGGAAAAATGAACATGGAGAAGAACTTCTATTTTTAAGTAACAAGGTATAGATCTACATTCTGCATGACACTTTTGTAAATCCATGCATATACTACTCTTATATATAATTTACTTTGTTAAAGAAATGCTTGTTATTATTATTCCAAAGAGGTTTACCTTGGCTGGGCATGATTTGAAGGAAAATCTCTCCCCACATAGGTAAGGAAAGAAAGCATCTAGATCCTACATGTAAAACTTATATCCTTTCATAATCATGCAAGCATAACTTTCACAATCAAAGCCAAGTGTTGTCCAAAAATCTACAACTTCCCCATCAAATGGGGAGGTAACTCCCCAAAAAAAAGCTTGGCATCATGCCCTTTGAGGGAACTTCATTGCTACAAACTAAATTGTATGCCTTCCATGACCATTCAAGAATCCCTTAATAGTGGCCCACACTAAGAGTGGCAATATATAACTATCTAGGTACTCTAATATTCCTTCCTCCCATCCTAGTGCAACATACCAATGCACAAATGACCATAGATTTGTGGATATAGATAGTCCACATTCAAGTCATCTCACTATAGCCAATTGATGCAGGGGCATCTTCAAATTCAAATCATGGGATTCTTGAAGAATCAAACTCCTCTTGATTGGTTTTCAAGTTTTGAAACACTTAAGGATAGTTTTGGTTTATTTTCATGTTGATGTAATAAGTCAACCCACCTTGTAAGCCTATGCCCTAGGTAGGTGTGTTATAAACCACCTTGGGTATATGGAAATCAGGTTTATTCATGCCTTGAAGGAATTTTTAGTGCATTTGAAGAGTTTTGAGTGTCTTAGGGGTCAATTAGTGTCTAGGTGTGTTTAGGAGGACAAAATGTCAAAAGTTGTCAAAAGTTGTCAAGCAACTATGACAACTTTTAACCCAAAATTGTAACTTCATCCAAACCGCCATGTTGGTTTCCAAAATCAATTGATAACTATTGGAAGGGTCATTAAAGGTTGAATTCAAACCTTTGGCAAGGTTGTTGAAGGAAAATGAAAGTTCTATGAACAAAGAAACCAATAAAAATCTGTCTTTTCCTGCATTTTGCTGCTATTTCCCATATTCTATACAGTATGGATTTCTCTAGGGCATAAAACCTCTTGAATATGAAATTCACATGTCTTACCTTTCCAATGCAACAATTCTGAGCCTCTAACTCTTCTGGAGCCACGAGAAAAGTGGTTTTTTGTGAAGGTACCCCAGATTTGACAGTCTACCTAGGGTTTGACAGCAAATATGAGTTTTTCTTGCTGATACCTCATGGAATTTGTATGGCCTTTGGGGTGAAGCAAGTGGTGACAATTTACTTTATGATTTCCAAGACCTTTTGTAGGGAAGTGATAGGTAAAGGTGAGGGTTTGAAGTTTTAGAGGTGGGTATCTCTATGTGACCACCTTGGCTGGGTATGCAAGGGCTATAACTTGGTAATTTATGTTGTATCCATGTCCCCCACATGTCTCAGGTCTTACTTTGCCTAGGCAGAAAGTTTTGAGTATACTTCCTTTGCTAAGGTGGCCTAATTAGGGCTATTAGGCCTAGGAGTGAAGCTGGGTTTATAACCCTTAGAAATTGGATCTGCCCAAACCCTTTTGGAATCCTTTGGAACTCACTTGAATGAAACAAAATACACTCTTAGTTGTAGAGGTCTTTTGAGAAATTAACAAGAAACCTTAAGTTTTTCAGACTGGCAGGGCTACTAGGCGTGACAGGCCTAATTGTAGTAGCAGTACTAATTTTTCTCAATACATCATGTTTGATGATTGGAATAGGTCTATTAACCCTATAGGATAGTAAATAAAGGTATTGGAGGTCCCCATTGCCTTAGGAAGTGTGTGTCCACCTTTGGTTGGGTGTAGTGGCCTTTGAGTCCTGAGAGACTTTTGTGAGACACTGTGGGATTCGCATTGTCCAGATGGCTTAGTATGGGAAGAGGTATGAAAACAATCAAATTGAAACCAATCCAACCCTTGATGTCTTTGTAGAAGTTGTAGGGTCCTTTTTTTGGGGTTCTTGAGTGAAGGATCCTGTCTCAGCAACAAGGGCTCTACATCACCAATGGGTGGATCAAATCCATACAACTGCGTAACTTGTAGATCTAAAACAATGACGCATGTAAAACTCATCATCACATCAATAACTTGCAAACTGAGATACAAAGAAATACCATATGGATCTCAAGACAAAGACACCAAATCAACTCCAAATCCAATTTGCCAAACAATTCCACTAGTCAAGGAATCCATCAAGAAAATATTGTAGAGATGATGAGGGACTAATGATTGCATACCAACATCTCCTCAATGAGAAAGTTGCAAACAACCTCCTTGAATCATGCACTAAACATGCATGCAAACCCACAACTATCTTTCATCTAGAACCACCTATTGATGTTTTTTTATGCACTGCGAACACAATAAAATACCAAGGTATTCTATCATCTCTTGAACAAAGAAACTTTGAATGCTAAACAAAGTGATCAATCAAAGAAACTCCAAGGTTTACAATACGAACTATGCAACTTCATTGCATGGGATAGACTTAGTGAATATGGTGTGATTTTGCTGGAATCGCAAGGGGGCTTACATTTTTCTTGAACTCTACCAGAACTTGGACTCTACACTAACTTTCTTGGAAAATAAAAGACAAAAGAGATAAAGGGTTTAGAGATCTAATTTAATCCTAAGAACAGTGACAATAAAGGATGATGATTTGATAGATGAATTCCATAATCAGCTTTGCTTTGCCATGCAGAAACAAGTACACAAAACTAATGCAATCTTCTAAGGAATAACAAAGGGTTTTCATATCATGAACATTCATTCGAATACCCAAAACTAGTGCAATTTAAGTGATCATTCACAATTGAACTTATGCTTAATGAAGTTCAGACTAACCGTACATTGCAACTTACAACTAGCAAATTACAATAGTATGAACGAGAATTCCATCAAGAAATCATCACATTTCTCCATTGCAATATATGAAATTTATCTAAACTTGAGAAGTAACAAGAAGTCATGCAACATGTAGAAATTACATGTAGAAATCCACCATGCTTCAATGAAGATCATGTATTAAAATCAACAAGTCTTGGCAACAATTCCTTCTTTCCTCCTACTCTGCTATACTTGCTATCTAACTGCTATCTATGAACTATTAATTGTTGACTAGCAACTATTAACCTTTACAAATGAAAAGGCTAGGCCTTTTATAGACCCCCATTATAATGAATGACTCAGATTGACTATCAAATCAACAATCGAGATAATATAGTGAAACCCTAATTAGGACTTGTTATAACAAACTCCATTCTAGCCAATTAAATAATTACATTGAATAGGACACATGTCCACCTTGAATTCTAACCAATGAGGAAATATGTTAGGTATGCATGAACAAACTTTGATGCATTGCAATGTGTCACTAGCTCATTCATTAGATGAATCAAGTACAATGAACTTGGACATGTCAATGTAGCTTCACTTGATTAGGTTGATGATGATTGGATGCCAACTCAACTTGCCAAGTCAATCATCACAAAGCTTATGTGATTGAGCAATATCTCTTGATACTCAACGTTATCTAGTTTTCTCAACATGATGAAGGTGGTGGGACATATTCCCAAATTGTATCATCTAGATGATCAAGTCCTTAGCTTTTGATTAATTCTTCTGAAACTATCTACTTGATCATGTTTGTGTCCTTCCATCTTCTTGATAGTTCTCGATCCTTTTATGTGACCGTGTGCTTGATGAAGTATATGTTTGATGATGCTTGGTCCTCCTTTTGTTGCATCTCCATACCGATGATGCTTGCTTCAACTTCATGGTGCATATACTTGACTTGAATGGCTTGCTTTGATGAAATCCTCTTTG
Source organism: Cryptomeria japonica (assembly GCF_030272615.1). NCBI lineage: Eukaryota > Viridiplantae > Streptophyta > Pinopsida > Cupressales > Cupressaceae > Cryptomeria > Cryptomeria japonica. The sequence goes on from NC_081405.1 coordinate 445,858,628, forward strand.
AGATTCAAAAATCTACCTCTTTGTGGGGTAATTCACCTTGGTGAATATGTTTGATATAGACTTTGTAATGCCTAGGCTTGATGTAGAACCCACTTATTCTTGATCTATCCAACCTTGATCACCTTTGTAACTCTAACTTGAATACCTTGATCATTGGTGATTGATGTCTTACATATGGCCTATCATGTTGTAGATCCCTTCATTTTAAAGCAATCCTTATTGATTTCTCCTTATTCTACTGATTGCTATTCTTGGATTTTCTAAGGGAATGCAAGATAGTCTTCTGTTTCTTCCTTGTTGAATCCTCATAATATCCTGATCATCATTTGACATTGTCCTTGCACCTTGAGATGCTCCTTCCTTTGTATTGCATTGTTGAAAGCTTAGAATAGGTTTAGCTCCTCATGTTGCCATCCTAAACTCGTGAATCTTGGTGTTGATATTGATGTGAAAACCCTCCATGATGCCAATGTCCTCTTTCATGCCTTGAAGCCTCCTTTCATCAAGTGTCTTCATCCTTGCATTGAAGCATGATGTTGGCATGCTCTATGTGTTGGGTAAGGTGTTCTTTTCCTTGTAATGAAGTCCTCACATCTTGAAAGCAAGAAAGAACATATCGTGAATGAAATGAAAAACAAATAATGCATCACAAATAAATTTAATCTGATTTTATACCCTAATTCATAGACTTGCTCCCTAATTCTTCTCCTCTTAATTTGTTGCAAATTGAATTTGATGAGCATTTGATCTTTGTTTTATATGCTTCCTTTTTACCTTTGCCTTCATTTCACTTCCATAGGTCAGTCAACCCAATAATTTTTTATTAAATTCATGAATTTACCTTCCTTCTAGCTGACTTAAGGTGCTCTTCTATTGCTAAGTGGGTTTGGACTCCTCTCATGCACAAATTTAGGCACGAATAACAAGAAGGTTTGCACAGATTGGGGTTGGCAATGTAGAAAATTACTGATTTTATCCTTTAAACGTTTGCATTTTCCCTCAAAATAAGGCCAACTTAGGGCTATTTTACCCCCGAGTGGGTTTGAAAGGCTCATATCCATAGACTAGAGGTGAGAGAGAGAGAGAGGGTGAGAGGAAGAGATAATGACCTGGAGAGGGTAGAGAAAGAGAAGTAGAGAGGGAGAGAAGAAGAGAGGGATGGAGAAAGAGACCTAGAGAGGGGCGAGAGGAGAGATAGTAGAGACGGATAGAGAAGAGAGATAGAATAGACATACCAATGCCAATCTTTTTCTATAAAAAAAAATTTCTGAAAAATCGGCCTACCGTTAGAATTCTGACATCAAAGCGTAAAAATTCCAACAGAGGAGTGTCGTCAGATGCATAGCATCCTCGTCAGAACTCTCCTGGAGGCCATCGTAATTCTGAAACCAAAGGGTTAAAATTACGAAAGCCTCTAGGAGAGTTCTGACAAGGATGCTGTGCATCCAATGACACTCCTTTGTCAAAAATTTTATGCTTTGATATCAGAATTCTGATGGTAGCCCTAGATCGAGACGGTATTCTTTCTGGGTATGAGTATCAATGGCGGTCGTCGGAAAGGATGGGGCTGATGTCGGAATTGTGACGACCACAAGGATAGTCGAAACTTCCGACAAAAAGTTTTCAATGGATTTTTTTGTCCGTAGTGCGACAAAAATCTGTCAGAATTCTGATGATTTGCTATCAAAATTTTGACCCAAATGTACTAGTGTGATAAGTCTAAAGAAGTATTATAGCAATCATGAGTCAAGGATTAATGAAGAGATTTTTTTGCATCCATTATACAATCATTAAAAACATCCATGATGCAATCTCAAACACACTTTTTACCATTCTCTTGGTGATTGTGCCCAATTGTGTATGTCTTGCTTATGTATGAAAATGGCATTTTATAGCTTTCCACCAATGATGTTTTTGAGATGTCTTTGATTTAGATATGGTGTGAGCTTAGTCATAGAGTGAGACTTGGGAGTTGGACCATCTCAACCATGGTGCACCTGCATATGTATATAGTTTTGTGTATTCATTAAAGATTTTCATTTAATTTTAATCAACTTAAGAGCAATATTCATGACTTACAAGTAATAAAAAAACTTACAAGGATGAGGCATATTCATTACTTACAAGTAATAAAAAAACTTACAAGGATGAGGCATATTCATTACTTACAAGTAATAAAAAAACTTACAAGGATGAGGCATATTCATAACTTTTGCAGTCCTACCTTGGATATCAACCCTAGAAGCAACTCATATTGTTCGTGTACAAATAAGACAATATGGGAGTTCATTAGACCCAACAACTTGTGGTGTTGTTGTTCGTGTTGGCTCTGTTGGACCCTGTAATTAAGATTCAATATACATTATTCAATAAGATTAACTGTGCAACATAATTGTTGGCATATGCACACTCCAATGAGACATTGTAGGTGATTGAAGGTTTTGTCATTGATGGCAACCTTACAATCCTATGACACCAACAAGGCATTCCACCAACACTAGCAAGATCAGACTCTACACCAGCACATAGATCGCAAGCACCGACAGTGAAAGGAAGCATATCGACACAGAGGCCGACAAGATTTTTGTTATAATAAAATCATTCTAAGCCAACTTGGCAAGTTGTAAAATGACTCTTATATAAGAGAGATCATTGTAGAACATTGTGAGTAAGTAAGAGGAATGTAATTAGGTGAAATAAGGCAAATCTATTATGCAAAATATAGGTTAAGGGTTTATGTAAGAAGCAGAGCAAAAACCGGTACTAGATCTGGCATTATAGATGCTACTTTGAAGCAGTACAAGACACTAGATTATATAATCCATTTTGTAAGTTAGTGAGACTTCCTATTTTGTATTTGAGTAGTGAGCTCTAGGAACTTGGCCTTCCTGCATGTGCAGGCCCCTCTTGTAGCAGTAATATTCTCTTATTGGCCAGTAAGTGAATATTGTGGGTCACAAATCCCATCGAGGTTTTTCCCACACTAGGTTTCCTCGTTAAATTACTATGTTATGGTGTTTTTTTCATGTGGTTCCCAAGATAGCCAAGAAGGATGATAATGTAGGTGCATTTTCCCAAATCCCAAAAGGAGTTATTTTTGCAGAAGACCGTAGAATTTATATCCATTGCCATATAGAAGAATTAGGAGATGAAGAAATCAAAAACATGTACAAGACTATCATATGTGATGACTCTGGAAATGTAAAACCTGAACACAAAATTGTTGAAACCCAAGGATTCACTGAGATCCTCTGCATTCCAGACTTTCTTAAGGAAGTTATTAGGATAGTATTGAGTAGGGTAAATGGTGCATTTTTTTGGTTAGATTCGGTTCAAAAAATTACCAAGGAAGCTATGAAAGCTGTAATAGGGTTACCTTCCACCGGTAACAGACCAGACAAGACAAAGAAGGTCTCAAATGACCTGGTAATGAACCTAATAGGTGCAACATCCGAAAAAAGGTCCTTAAGGGTTAATGATGTAACCGACATAAATGTGAGATTCATTAGCATGATTCTAGGTTACAAAGAAACACATGCAAACCAACTTAACTCAGTTTCCAGTTTATGCATAAAAAGTGCACATGATATGGTAAACGAGAATGTGAAAATTGATGTATGTGAATGGTTAAAGGATGAATTGATTGACAATTTAGGGAAGATCAAGAAGGATAAGAAAGGAACATTTAGATTTGGCAACTTACTTGTATGCTTAATGCTACATATAACCAAATAGGTGCTCGATATAAGTATCATGAACCTTGGATTTGACATACCGGTAGGGAAACAATTATCAGACTTGTTCAACAACATGGGTGAAAGCAAACAAAAGAATATTGATGAGTATTTTCAAGCACTAAAGGCTAGAATGAACAAAAGAGTCAGGTTGTCACAGAAAATTGTTAACAAATACAAAGATGATATATGTTTTGTAATTAAAAAGGATGAGATCTAGATGGAAGCAGTTATCCCAAGAATAATTTGGGTTACTAAGATGGGTTATGAGACTGATGATCACATCATTGAAACATATGCAAAAGCCCTTCTGGAAGCACCCAATGAACCTAAGGAAGAGGTATTTGGTAGTGTTGAGACCATTGAAAGCCAAATTCAATCTAAGAAGAGAGTAAAGAAAGTAGAAGCAATAGTAAGGAGAGGTTCAAGGCAGGATAAGGCTGTCAAAGAAGATGTACTAAAACAAACCGGTATAACTGAAGATGAGTTATAGGCACAACAACTAGAAACTCACCTGTCACCGGTAGCAACCTCTTCAGAGAGTGACATGCCAGCTGAATTTAAAAGAGTTGTAAGGAAAAGACAACCTTCACCGGTATCCACACCTTCACCTAGAAGAACCAAGAAAAAACAATAGGTAGTGAGGCTCCCAGTCAAGAAATCTACTCCTAAGAAGAAAAATTTGACACCAAAGAAAAGGACTCAATAGAATATTTCTCTGATTGACAAACTGTTGGATGAAATCACAGAAGAAAGAAAACTTAAAAACATCATCAAACTATATGACTCACTATCAATTGATGATAAAGAAAAGGTTGAAAACAGTGTTATTTTACTCTTGGATATCTACAAGAAGTTCTTGATGCAAGTTGTAGATGAACTACCAGATGAACTATTCAAGAGACTAGAAGCAAGAAGACAATTTGTTGTAGAACTTGAGAGGAAAATGAAAAATGAAAAATTACTTGTTGTTTACCCAGTTAACTCTCTAAAGGAAATAGATGATCTAATTGCAGAAGCCAACCAGTCAGTATTCTCTACTGCACACTGACATATTGCACTAATGGTTGGAAGAGTAAATGAGGTTGCATAAGAAACTGAAAATGCATGGGACATATTCCTTGTTGAGAAGGAAAAATAGGAAAACCCTAAACCAATCAAGGTATATCAAAAAGACAAGGATAAGGGTAAATGAAAGGTTGGTGGTCCTCCAAGCATCAAAATAAGAGATAACTTATCCCCACCACCTCTGATTACTCCACCGGTAACAAAAACTGAAAAATCAACTGGCTAATGAGAGTATGGATGTATCACAAGAGGATACAAACCCTAATCCTGAGGTCTTATACATAGTTGATGTTGATACTCAAAAGGTCAACATTATGATAGACAAGGATACAACCAGTAAGACAGATATGGCTAGTGAGCCACCAGTAGCTAACAACATTTATAACACCGAAGGAAAAGAGGTAGATGATAGCACAGATCAACAAATAGAGAGATAATCAGAGCAACAAGCTCTGGAACAACAACAGGTTCATGTAGAAACAGTGCCACCAGCAATAGGAGAACAACAAAAACCTTTTCTTAAGGAAATGGAAACACAGACTAACCTACTAGAGGTCACTACAAGCAAGGATATTGCTCCCATTGGTGGAATTCAGAGAGTTGACTCTTCAACTACAGGATCTAAGTCAACAAATGTAACTGAACTTCTTCTGGACTCCATTAAGAAAATAACTGATTGTAATTCACAAGCATATAAAGCTATAGATGACACAATTCCAATTTTGAAGATGATAGCTCCAAAATGTAATATCAATAATAAGGATTCTTTGAGTCAACTTGACACTTTGTCTAAGTATATTACTGACAACACAGTGATAGTTGAACAAATAAAGGAAGAGGCATTCAAAGACAGGTTGGAAATTGAAAAACAAAAATTCTTTAAGGATCAAAGAAAGAAGTGTACTAGGGAATTTGACACACTTCTACTAGAACTATGTAACACATTGAAGGAATTTAAAACTCTATACAAAGATACTTGAAAGACAAACTTTTTAACAGTTGACATAGATAAGAAAATGAGCAAGGTACAAGAAGAAATAAATAAACTTGCTGACAATTTTGTTAATTCACCGGATACATTATCAGTTTTTGAGCAAAAGATAACTAGTTTTGAGGAAGAATTACTGAATCTAGAGAGAGAAAAGGAGAGAATAATAAACAAGGCTAATAATCTGAGATTAAGACTAAGTCCAAGACTGGACTATCTAGCATCCCTAAGGAAGGAAATATCTAAGGCACTAGTACAAGGATAGAAAACACCGACAGAGCATATGCAGCACCTCACTGGTACAGTTCAAAGAATAGAGGCAACAATAAAAGACAGTAAGAAGTTTTTGGAAAGCATATATTTCATTTTGGCAGATCTTTTTCAAATTGTAACCACCCAGTTACAAGGTTGAGACTAAAAACTACAACTCTATTGACACTTTGACAACCTTTGTCATTGATGCCAAAGGGGGATTAGTAGTATGAGAAAATAATCAACAATTGACTTATCTGCTCAGGGGGAGCTCACATATTTTTGGTACACAATTTTTGGATTACAAGTTTTGGATACACTTTTTGAATTTTCTCATGAGTGTTGCCATCAATACCAAAGGGGGAGATTGTTGGCATATGCACACTCCAATGAGACATTGTAGGTGATTGAAGGTTTTGTCACTGATGGTAACCTTACAATCCTATGACACTGGCAAGGGATTCCACCGGCACTAGCAAGATCAGACTCTACACTGGCACACAGATCATCAGCACCGACAGTGAAAGGAAGCATACTGGCATAGAGGCCGATAGGATTTTTGTTGTAATATATTTTGTTTATTATTGTAAAATCATTGTAAGCCAACTTGGCAAGTTGTAAAATGACTCTTATATAAGAGAGATCATTGTAGAACATTGTGAGTAAGTAAGAGGAATGTAATTAGGTGAAATAAGGAAGATCTATTATGTGAAATATAGGTTGAGGGTTTATGTAAGAAGCAAAGCAGAAACCAGTACTGGATCTAGCATTATAGATTCTACTTTGAAGTAGTACAAGACACTAGATTTATATAATCCATTTTGTAAGTCAGTGAGACTTCCTATTTTGTATTTGAGCAGTGAGCTCTAGGCACTTGGCCTTCCTGCATGTGTAGGCCCCTCTTGTAGTAGTAATATTCTCTTATTGGCCAGTAAGTGAATATTGTGGGTCACAAATCCCACTGAGGTTTTTCCCACACTGGTTTTCCTCATTAAACTACTGTGTTATGGTGTGTTTTTCATGTGGTTGTTTTTATCTTTGTTTATTGCATTACTTTCTATTTACCAGTACACAGTATTAATATGCTCTACATGTTTTAAGTTAAGAAAATAATATAACCAATTAGAAACTAATTCACCCCCCCCTCTCAGTATCTGTGGGAATCCTAACATAATGAAATATTGAAAAGTGTGTTATCTTGTTGAGCTTCGCTTGGTTTTGAGAATAGTTTAATATTCTCCACTTAATAGGGCCAACCACGTGAAGGTGGAAGTTCATTTATTATGTATATAAATTGTCAAAATGATATAATGAAAAACTTACCAATGGATGAGAATCATGTCCACCTTCAATGTGACCATGCAGCCTACAATGTTTCTTCGTTGTTTTGATTAGAAGTCTTTGTTGGCATTAGAGTAAGAAAGATTGTTGATATTCAATAAGGATATTGAGAAGGTTGTTGAAGATTATTGATATAACTGAAGAAAGATGATAACTATCTTTATAACATTATTTTGTCATTGATGGCAAGAAATTGATTATCTGATTCAGTATGATGTTGCCATATCTTGAGAAGATTGATTAGAAGAGAATTAAGATGTCGGTAAAAGACATAGAAAGAATGTGATGAATAAAGGGAGGAATAAGTTATTCAATGGGCAACTATTACCGAGTTAGACAATGATGAGATCATGATGTTTAGATTGTTTTGATATCCTACATATGTTGTTGATTGTAAGGTTAATACTATACTATGCAACCAAGCAATGAACCTAGTCGGTAAACCCTAAGGAACCTAGTCGGTAAACCCTAAGGTTATCGATATCGGTTAATGAAGGCAAAATGTCTACCGAGTAAAGTTTAGTATTTACTGAGTTGCAACCAAGTTATGATAGTGCACATGGGATGGATAAAAGCATTATTTAATGAAGGACAATGATTAGCTGGAGATGTATAAATGATTGGTATGTCATGCATGAAGTTTGTTAAGGATCTATGGCAAAGGAAAATCAGCAGGAAGATCTATAGCACAGATTGAACCGCAATAACCTTATGCAAGTTCCAAGAAGGGAATGCAAGTCCCAAGGTAAGGTACAATGTTTTCAGATCGGAAGGATACATTGAACCTGGTCAATTTTGAAGATCTGATGGCTAAGATTGATCATGGGGAATATGATCAAGGAGACAATTGTTTATAAATAAGAAATTGTTAATAAACAATGTATGCGGACAAGTGTATGCACATGGATGCTACATAGTGATTACCGAGCATAGAAGCTTGAAGACCTATTTGAATAACCGAGTAGAAATCCCAATAGAGGGACAAGATAAGTCCTATGACTAGATTATTTTGAGCAAAAGGAATCTACTTTAGCATTTTAGATGTGAAGTTGCAGATAGATTTTTATTACTGTTATTTTGTAAGTGATAGAAAATCTCTTAACCGAGTGGACTTAACAGTCTTATATGTAAACCCTCTAGCAAGGTAACATTCTAAGTGAGTGTTTGAAATCCTTTAACAAGGTCACTTCTAACAAAGTGAAGATCCTAATAGATTTGAGGGAAATCCCTTAACCAGGTCACATCTAGCAATGTGTTTGTAATCTTTAACAGGATTTGCTTTTAACCGAGCATACTCTAGAAGAGTATATTTCTTAGTGGGTCCAAAATCCCATAGTGGTTTTTCCCTATTTGGGTTTCCATGTTAAATTTGGTGTTATGAGTGTTATTATGATTATGTGTTCATAAGTTTGCAGGTTTAATAGTTTTTGGTTGAGTTGCTGAAGTATAAGTTACAGAGATTGAATCTGTTGATTTTATGGAAGTTTAAGTTTGTATGATTCACCCCCCCCCCCATCAGGTCTTGTTAGCTATTGATATCTGCTCTTTACATTAAGTATCAAAACTAACAATTGGTATCAGAGCTAAGGACTCTAGAAGAAAATTTTTAAAGGTACTTGAGGCAAAGATCCGAGGATGTATAGAAGGGATGCACCGAAGCTGAACAAGCCAAGTTTCTCCACATGGCAGAAAAGGATGAAGCTGCATTTATCAGGAATTGGAGAATATGCAACATATTATCTAGAGAATGATTACATTGCACCGAGCACCAACCCTATGACCTTGGAAGAGATTAAGGCAAAGCAAGAACATATTCAAGCTATGATTGAAATAACATTAGCATTGACCGACTCAGAGTTTAATGATCTAGAAGGCTGCAATGATGCAAAAGCAATGTGGACTAAGCTCATATCTGTATATGGAGGTGATGAACATGTTCAAAGAGAAAAAGTAGAGTCTACGAGGACAACTTTAATCCATGAGGATGAATGAAGGTGAGAACATAACCCAATATAGTACAAGACTAAAGGAGATTGTCAATCAAATTAAAGGAGTAGGTGGAACTATTGAAGAAAAGGATATAACAAGTAAGTTGTTGAGAACCCTTCTACCAGCTTATGCTTTTTGAGTCTCTACAATCAATGAATTGAGGTCTGTACCTAACATGCCAGTTTCTTTAGATGCTACTATTGGTAAGCTACATGCATTTGAGTTAAGTAATTTTGATAATAGTGGGTCTTCGGTAAATAAAGTATAATATGCATTCAGTTCTTTTCATATTAGTGAATCTGATGATTACAATGATAGAATAAATATTGCTCTGAAGGGGATCATAGTGGAGCAAGTGAAAGATTTCGCAAGAACATGGAAAAATTGCACAAACTGTATGAGGAAATCAAGAAGCAAGAAGAATTTGAAGCATTATTAGCCAGAAGGTTACTGGGAGGAAAAGGTAAGTATAAAGGAAAGCTACCTTTAAAATGTTTCAATTGTGATAAAATAGGACATATGGCTTCTAACTGCCCTGACAAAGAATCTAGTGAAAAGAGAGAATACCGAGATAACAGGCAGAAAAATAACCAATACAGAGGACACCGAGACTTCAGAAGGAGAGATAGAAAGACATGTCTAGTAGCAGATGAGGAATCCAACGATGACAAATCCAATGAAACTAATACTACAGAAGTTGTTTGTGTGGCTATTAAAGATGGATCTAATGAGGAAAGGTATAAAGAAAAATCCCTGATATCTCACATAAATAATAATGATTCTTGGATCATCGACAATGGATGCTCACATCATATGACAGGTGATAAACACAAGTTTGTTAAATTAGAAGACTGTGATGGAGGCTAAGTAAGATTTGGTAATGATGCACTATGTCTGGTAAAAGGTAAAGGATCTATAACACTTCTTGACAATGCCAAATGTGATGATGTATACTGGGTTGAAGGTTTGAAATACAATTTGTTGAGTGTAGCACAACTAAACAATACAGGATACCGAATAGAATTTTAGAAAGGAATTGTCAAAGTTCATGACAAACATGGAAAGTTAGCTACTATCGGGACACAAACAAAAGGTAATACATTTCATCTTGACTCAAATCGGAACAAGTGTCTTTATGCAAAGATAGATGATACCTGGTTATGGCATAAAATGTTTTGTCATGTAAATTTTGATAATTTGATCAAAATAAGTAAGAAGCACTGAGTAAGAGGACTACCGAGTCTTGAAAAACCTGAGAATGCTATGTGTCAAGGATGCTAGATGGGTAAGATGACAAGATCAAGCTTTAGAAGTAAGTCCTACACTTCTAAAGGAATTTTAGATATAGTACACACTGATCTTTATGGTCCTATGAAAGTTCAAATTTATTATGGTGATAAATATTTCATATTATTTGTGGATGACTACTCAAGGATGATGCCAGTTATGTTTTTAAAAGAAAAATCATAAGATTTTCAAATGTTCAAATGGTACAAGGAAATAGTTGAAAATGAAACAGGAAGACAACTGAAATGTCTTAGATCTGATAGAGGAAGAGAATTCACTTCCGATGAATTTAACTTATACTGCAATGATCATGGTATAAAGAGGCAAGTATCTACACTGAGAACACCTTAGCAAAATGGGATAGCCAAGAGAAGAAATAGATCAATTGTGGATGTGCAAGAACCCTAATGATAGAAAAGAGGGTACCTCAAACATTTTGGAGAGAAGCAATCAGCACTACAGTTTACACCTTAAATTAAGTTCAACTGAAGAAAGGAACTATGAAGACACCATGTGAGATTTGGTATGACAAGAAACCTAATGTAAGTTACTTTAAAATCTTTGGAAGTAGATGCTATGTTCACAAAGATGACAGAAATGGAAAGTTTGATCAGAAAAGTGAAGAAGGAACATTTCTTGGTTATTTCTCTAGAAGTAAAGCATTTAAATGTCTGATCAAATCATCTAACAAAATAGTGGAACGTGCAAATGTGAAAATTGATGAATTTGCAGAAAGAAATGATGAAGGAAATTCCAAAGAACCAGAAGATTATGAAGAATTTGTTTATGTTCAACCGAGAAGTCCTAACGAGAAAGCTGCTGAAGAAAATGAAGATAATGTCTAGTTACTGAGTGATGAAGAAGATCATACAGAACCTACCAAGCCTATATTAGCCAAATATGTCAAAAGACATCATGCATCAAATCAGATTATAGGAGATAAAGATGATCCAATGATGACAAGAAACAAACTAAGACAAAACACATGTCTGATTTCTGAATTTGAACTGAGAATAGTAAAAGAGGCATTTAACAGTGAAGATTGGGTAAATGCTATGACAAAAGAAATTGATCAAATCAAGAAGAATGATACATGGACACTAATCCCAAGACCAAAGGAAAAAAATGTAATCGGTGCTAAGTGGATTTTCAGAAACAAGCTAAATGAAAAAGGTGAGGTCATTCGCAACAAAGAAGACTAGTTTGCAAAGGTTATGCTTAAGAAAAAGGAATAGATTATGGTGAGACTTTTGCACCTATGGATAGACTTGAGGGAGTAAGAACATTGTTGGCATATGTTGCTTTCAAAAATTTCAAGGTATATCAAATGGATGTTAAATATTCATTTTTGAATGGTATACTAGAAGAAGTTTTCATTGAACAACCTAAAGGATTTGTTGAAGACAGGAGTAAAGATCAGGTATGCAAATTGAACAAAGCCTTATATGGTATGAAACAAGCACCTAGAGCATGGTATGAAAGATTGCACTCTTATTTAATCAAGATTGGTTTTATAAGGACAAGTGAAAATAACAATATGTACATGAAGAAAGATGAGGACAATCGAATACTGATCTCAACCATATTTGTTGATGACATTATATTTTGTGGTAATGACTCCTTATGCAAGAACTTTGGAAATGAAATGTGCAAAGAATTTGAGATGTCACTAATCGGTGAGATAAAGTCTTTTGTAGGTTTATAGATATTACAAATGAAAGATGAGATTTTTATTACTCAATCCAAGTACATAAAGGAAATCTTGAAGAAATTTGGAATGGAGGATTCTAAACCAGTAAGTACTCCTATGACTACTAACTATAAATTATCAAAGAATGATGAATCTGCATCTGTTGATGAGACACTTTACCGATCTATGATTGGAAAATTGCAATATGTTGTGCATAGTAGACCGAATATAGCACATGTAGTAGGTATTGTAGCAAGATTCTCTACAGATCCCAAGGAAACCCATATGACAGCAATCAAGAGAATTTTCAGATACCTGAGAGGCACTGAAGATTATGGCTTAGTGTATGAAAAGAGAAATAATTTTGATTTAAAAGTTTATACTGATGCTGATTAGGCAAGCAACATAGATGACAGGAAAAGCACAAGTGGTGGAGCTTTCTTTTTGGGAGAAATACTAGTAAGTTGTCTTAGCAAGAAACAAGGATGTATTTCTCAATCTACAGCAGAAACTTAATATGTTGTTGTAGCATTGAATTGTACCAATATAGCATGGATCAAACAATTGTTGGAAGGTATAAATGAGAATGTTACTAAGCCAGTAACTATATTCTATGATAATACTAGTGCCATTAACATTTCAAAGAATCCAGTGATGCACTCTAAGACAAAGCATATATCTATAAAGTATCATTATCTCAGAGAAGAAGTTCAAGAGAAGAAAGTTGTGCTAGAATATATTAGTTCAAAGGAGCAATTAGCAGACATCTTCACAAAGCCACCACCAATGGACACTTTTGAGTATCTCAGAAGCAAGTTAGGGGTCCTACCCCTATCTTCTACTCACTAACCAAGTTCGGTGAAATCATCAATTCGATGAATCTACAGAATATTATGTGTGGATTGATGCTAATTTATGCACTTTAGAAGGTTTTCTAAAGGTGTGTGGGAAAAATGAATAGAGACAAGTTGATCTGACTGAGACTGAGATGTTACACAGCAAAGCAAATCACTTCACAAAGGAAGAAATCATGATTTAGTTATTTTACTTTTTGGCATTGTTGTCAAAGGGGGAGAAGACTAAATGGTCGACTGCATGGTAAAGCCTTGAATGGTGGAAATAACAGAAGACTAATGATAGGGGGAGTAGATTGCAAAATGGAGAAGACTTCAGAAGACAACATATCAAGGATAAAAGGAGAAGTCTAACAACAATCTGAATCTAAATCAATTTGAATATATCGTTGGTATTAGCATTTAATTGTTGGTTTTTCCATCGATGCCAAAGGGGGAGATTGTTGGCATTATGGTAAGAAAGATTGTTGATATTCAATAAGGATATTGAGAAGGTTCTTGAAGATTATTGATATAACTGAAGAAGGATGATAACTATCTTTATAACATTATTTTGTCATTGATGCCAAGAAATCAATTATCTGATTTAGTATGATGTTGCCATATCTTGACAAGATTGATTAGAAGAGAATTAAGATGTCGGTAAAAGGCACAGAAAGAATGTGATGATTAAAGGGAGGAATAAGTTATTCAATGGGCAACTATTACCGAGTTGGACAATGAGGAGATCATAATGTTTAGATTGTTTTGATATCCTACATATGTTGTTGATTGTAAGGTTAATACTATACTTGCAACCGAGCAATGAACCTAGTCGGTAAACCCTAAGGAACCTAGTCGGTAAACCCTAAGGTTATCAATATCGGTTAATGAAGGCAAAATGTCTACCGAGTAAAGTTTAGTATTTACTGAGTTGCAACCAAGTTATGACAGTGCGCATGGGATGGATAAAAGCATTATTTAATGAAGGACAATGATTAGCTAGAGATGTATAAATGATTGGTATGTCGTGCATGAAGTTTGTTAAGGATCTATGGCAAAGGAAAATTGACAAGAAGATCTACAGTGCAGATTGAACTGCACTAGCCTTATGCAAGTTCCAAGAAGGGAATGCAAGTCCTGAGGTAAGGTAAAACATTTTTAGATCAGAAGGATACATTGAACCTAGTCAAGTTTCCAGATCTGATGGCTAAGATTGATCATGGGAAATGTGATCAAGGAGATTTAGCGGTTAGCAATTGTTTATAAATAAGAAATTGTTGATAAACAATGTATGCGGGCAAGTGTATGCATAGGGATGCTACATAGTGATTACCAAGCACAGAAGCTTGAAGACCTATTTGAATAACAGAGTAGAAAGCCTAGCAGAGGGACCAGATAAGTCCTATGACTAGATTGTTTTGAGCAAAAAGGAATCTACTTTAGCGTTTTAGATGTGAAGTTGTAGATAGATTTTTATTACTGTTATTTTGTAAGTGATAGAAAATCTCTTAACCGAGTGGACTTAACAGTCTTATATGTAAACCCTCTAGCAAGGTAACATTCTAAGTGAGTGTTTAAAATCCTTTAACAAGGTCACTTCTAACAAAGTGAAGATCCTAACAGATCTAAGGGAAATACCTTAACCGGGTCACATCTAGCAATGTGTTTGTAATCTTTAACAGGATTTGCTTTTAACTGAGCATACTCTAGAAGAGTATATTTCTTAGTGGGTCTAAAATCCCATAGTGGTTTTTCCCTATTTGGGTTTCCATGTTAAATCTGGAGTTTTGAATGTTATTATGATTATGTGTTCATAAGTTTGTAGGTTTGGCAATTTTTGGTTAAGTTGCTGAAGTATAAGTTACCGAGGTTGAATCTGTTGTTTTTATGGAATTTTAAGTTTGTATGATTCACCCCCCCTCTCATATTGTTAGCTATTGGCATCATCTCTTTACATTAAGTATCAGAACTAATAGTCTTCTAGTCTTTAACCCCTTACAAATTTTGCACAGACAATAACATTTTCCATCACCTTTTCTTTTCAAGTTAGACCACAATCTAGCAATTGTCTCCTTATTTTATTGTTCGTTGATATTGTCTGACATGGTCTTTCTTCATAGGCAAGAAAATAGAAATTATCATCATTGAACAAAGCATCTTATTGAATTTAGATTTCTAGTTTGCTTATGGTACATCACACAACATGGAAAACAAGAAATACTCAATAAATAACAGGATTCATTGATCTAGTATTATCACAATCTGCACTTGGCCTTCAATATTTTCTCCTCCTAACACTGTTTATCCATCACCTGTCAAGTACAAAACTCTAAAACCCATGGCTATTAAAATACATAAGACAACATTGTATAATCTTATAATCATCTGCTATAAAACCAAAGCCCTTAGGAGTGATTCTTTTGTTTGTCACAGTCCAGGAAAATGATGTCTACTGGAGCCTTGAATAACTGACTAGAAAGATTTTTAATTCCTTTTCTTTTTCCTTCAGATTTTTTCACTGTCACTTCCATCCTCTGAGTCAGATGCCCTCACCCTTTTCTTTCTTCTTGTTTTTCATACTCATTGTCATGCTTTGAATTATTTTTCTATCTTGGTGACTCCTTACTACTCTCATTGTCAGTTTCACTCTCAGAATCTAAGTCTAATGTATCAGAATCTGACGAACATGATGAACTAGAAGAATTGTCATTAGAGGTAGATTCATCTAACTCAGGAATAGACTTTTTCTGTTGCATTACAAGCCTTAGCATATTCTTCAAATACTCATGTAAACTCTCACTTATACCACCAAGACCAATAGAAGTAAAGAAATTGATAGCAAACCGTGAATTTTTGGGATTGTCCTTTGGAGAAATTGAATCAAAAGACTCCTGCATTGTTTCAAAAGACTCCTGCATTGTTGGATCATTCAACCATTCATTAAGCAACAATATACCAAGCTGCTCTGCCAACTCCTGCAAGAGAATCTTTATAAAAATATGGGAAGAGGAAGTAGTATCTTCCTTCATCAGACGTATATAAGCAAGACAATGCCATGGAAGAGAATCTGTGCCAAGTAAGTGGGCAAAAAACTTTGCAACATTATGCAGTTTATTTGTTTCCAGTCTGTGTATCATAGAATACTGTTGTACAAAACACTTATCAAAAAATTCCTCATAAATTTTATTGATCATACAGAATCTTTGCCCAAGAAGACCATAATAACGAAGGTATGTTCTCTCTTGACTAGGTTCAAGCTTGATCTTTAGTATCTTATGACCAGCTTCCTCAAAATCAACACTTGACATGATTGTCAAATAAATTGTAAATCTTAAATTGACCAAGTTTGTCTCTATCTCATCTTGTATTCTTAGTGCTTCCTCACCTTCCTCTTCATAATCATTATCATCATCATCTGAATCATCACCTGAATCATTCTCCCCTTCTGCTTCATCTAAAGAAGCATCTCCAAGGATATCTTTCTTGAGTTTTTCATAGGTTGCCTCATGCTCTAAGAAATTGGGATATGGCTTGAAAACATCCAAACCAGCTTCTTGATCAAGTTCATCTTCTAGGAAAACTTCATGTGTTAACTGATCTGGATGCACAGTTGGATGACCCTCAAACTTAGCTTTGCGAATTGCAAAAAGGCCTTCAATTAAAAATTGTACCCGTTTGTCAATTTCCCCCTCATGGAGAATACCTCTAAATATTTCAAAAATCCCATAGAGACCTTTGGGTGAAAGGTCTTGCAACAAAGAACCACATTCTTTCATGAACCCAACAACAACCTCTACACTATCATCTGTGGGGTTCTCTAGTAAAAGGGTGAGAAGTTCCAAGGCAATGATCTCATGTGCAACTTGTTGATTCACTAAATGAGCTATGAATTTGGGTGTTGCTATCAACATATGCTTTTCATTGCATTTGTATGCCCTCTTAAGCTACAAAATAATTCTTCACAAAAGTAGATTGCCAACTTCAGGAAATTTTGTATTTACCACAGCAACCAATGCAGCAAAAACATCTATAAATCTAGGGGATGCCATTTGGGATTTCATACAAGACCTACAAAATAAACCCTTCCCATGGATGAAATTCTCTACAAACAACTCTGGAATGATGTTCTTGATGTTAGATGCATTTACCTTGTATACTAACCCATTGATACTCTTCTAAAGGGCATCCCATGTCATGCATTGGTATTCCACATTGCTCTTGTCTTCCACATATTTCATCATTTGAGCCAGCTTAAATGGGGGAATGTAAACACCCCCACTTCTTCCAACACCCTTCTTAGCTCCTCTCACAACACCTTCACCATTCCCATTCTGAGATGGAGCAGACACAACACCAAAAGTTTTCACTTCCACTGCCTCTCTGTCCCTCTTGTTTCCAGAAGCCCCTTTACCACTTAATTTGTGCTTATTTCTGTACATAAACCCACCAGGAAGCATGAGTTTTTGCATATAAGCTCGCCCAAATATTTTACAGTTATTTTTCATCAAGATTCCCTGAGGAGCTAGCAGATCCTGCTTCCATACTTTAATTTTATTTTCTCAAAGTACAATCTTGAAAATCCATGCATTGCAAACAACTTTTTACACCTTTGTTGGTTGTGGTGGCATCACAAAGAGTTTACATTAATAAATGAAGAACATGCCAATGCTTTTAATGCAGCGGTAGAAGTCTATCTCTTATTCAATATCTCTAGTGAAACCCCCATGATCTTTTGTTGGAGTAGAATTTGTTATATTCTAGAAAGGGTCTTGTCCTTTGTTGATGGGATATTCATCTACCTCAAGAAATAACTATTTTTTTCTCCAACAAGAAGTGGAACTAAATGAAGATCTAGCACCATGAAATGAATCCTCAAAAGGATTACTATAGTTAGTTTTGGTAGATAATGATCTGGGTAAAATACTAATGTGGCTTTAGGAAACATTATGTACTAGCTTAACATACTCTAACAACTTTGGTGTGACATGCTACATCCAATTAATTCTCCATCGATATCTTTATTGTGTTTATGGATTGGGATTCAATGTACTCTTTTTATACATAGATTTTACTTTCAAATGAGGAGGTTTGTATGTACTTGTCTTTCGATTGTATCCCTGTTTCAAGAATTTCTTCTATCAACAAATCATTTGTTGTAAGTTGTACAAGTGGAAGCTTGAACATGCCTTCCATGCTAGCCTTGTTGATATGTTCAACACCATATTGTGCAACAAATATTTAGAACTCCACTATTTCATTCAAGAGGGAGTAGTAGGAACAATCTAGGACACTTATAGAGGTTTTGCAAAAGAGATAAATAGACCTAAATATTATGGCTTAATAATGATCAATAGGTAAACAGATTAGAAACTCTCAATATCAAAATGACTTTCTCAATTATCTTTACTAGAAATGGATAGATCTGCTAATAATGGCTTTATGACTGTATGTCAACTTTAGACTCAATCCAAGAAGAGCTAGAGCTAATATATGATATCTAGATTTATGATCTCTATAATATAACAATCCCATAATTATGTATCCATGCATCTATACCACAACACAAACATCATGCTAGTGTTCAGCCATAACAATTGATATCCTAATTATAGAATGTGAAATATGCACATAACTATGAATAAAGATTAAGAAAAACTAAGAAAGATGCTTATTACAAACATAAATGACTAATGGACAAGAATTGAATTCGTTGTAGATAGTTTTGAATATCAAATTCACTTATTTGTGTGCATTTAGTAACTCATGTACTTGTGGCCAACCATTTGTCTCTTTCATAAATTAAATACTTATTAGTAACATTAAATGGCTAAGTAATTATGTTTTAATTGAAATTGAAAATAAAATATTTTATTTCAGGACAGCTCACACTATTCCCTATCATATTTTAGACTCTCAGTTTTGTTAGTAGTGGTTTGATGTCTTTGGAGCTGATCATTGCATTTCTTTAGTTATGTTTGCTAGTGTAATCCTAGCCTGTGCCAAAATGGGAGCTTTGGAACACGGTATGGACATCCATCAAAGTATAAAAGATAGAGGAATTTTGTCAAATGTAGTTGCAACTGGTCTATTAGCATGTATGCAAAATGTGGAAGCATAGACAAGGCATGGGAACTATTTGACGGATTACCTCAAAGAAATGTGGTTTCTTGGACTGCAATTACTGCCAGATATGCACAAAATGGATTTGTTGAGAAGGCTTTAGAAACTTTCAAGCAAATGCAATTAGCAAGTGTAAAGCCAAATTCCATGACCATTGCTACTATCCTCCTTGCCTGTGCCAAAATGGGAGATTTGGATCAGGGTATGGACATTCATCAAAGCATAAAGGATAGAGGAATTTTGTCAGATGTTGTAGTTACAACTGCCCTGGTAGACATGTATGCAAAATGTGGAAGCATAGACAAGGCACGCGAACTGTTTGATAGAATGCTTGAAAGAAATGTTGTCTCATGGACTGCAATGATTGTTGGATATGCACAAAATGGATTTGTCGAAAAGGCTTTAGACACTTTCAAGTAAATGAATTGGAAGGCATAAAGCCAAATTCCACAACCTTTTCCAGCATCCTCTCTGCCTGTACAAAAATAGGAGCTTTGGAACAAGGTATGGACATCCATCAAAGCATAATGGATAGAGGAATTTTGTTAGGTGTTGTACTTGCAAATGCCCTACTTGACATGAATACAAAATGTGGAAACATGGACAAGGCTCGTGAATTGTTTGATACGATGCTGCAAAGAGATGTGATCTCATGTGAACAATCAACACGCGTGTATACGAGAGGAAGGGATTGCTGCTACAAAATTGAACACTCACTCCTCAATCCTAGTTCTATGGTTTTATGAGATTAAACTAGGGAAATTAACCACCACATGTATATTTTTTGCAACATGAAATTAAAAACTAGGGCAATTTGAATCTACCTCCTGCGTGGGATTGCAAGAAATGTCATAAATGCCTTCAATGTGGGTTTGATGTTATTGGGGATTGAAGTCACCACGGAAGTCTACGCGGGATTGCAATGCACAAATGAATTCCCCTCTTTTTTTTTTTTAAGTAATGTTTGTTGTTGTCAGAATTACGACGAACTCGAGCACTTTTTTGGAAAAAAGAAAATTCTCATTGCTAATGCCTTCTTCATCAAAACCAAATGGGAAATTGCCGTCGAAATTATGATGAATGCAGGCATTTAAAAAAAAACAAAAAAATTTGGCCACAATATACCTTCTCTATTGGAAACCTCAGTCGAAAATCTAGTCCAAATGTATTAGTGCAAGGATGGGAAGCACAACCCCTCCTATTAGAGATGGACCGTGATGAATGTGGCTTGATTGGATTGATGGGGCATGATGTACAGTATGTGATGTTGATGATTGAGATGGGGAGGGTGAGGGGGGTGATTCAATGTTAGACAGAAGGTATGGAGGACCTTGAACCCATTCCTATGTAAGAGGAGCAAAATAGAGTATCCATTGCCATGACTATGTATGAATGATATGCAGTAATATGGATGTATGGATGGATGGAATGCAATACAAATAGATGGGATGAAATGATGATCCATAGATTATTTATAGTGCCTAATTTTCATCATCGAGCATGGTAGTATCATTCTTGGCCAAGGTAGAAGGAACCAAGTTTAAGCATTTCACTTGTAAGCAAGCATCACAGACAAGGAAAGTTACCCTCCATTCTGGTTCATGCACAAATGGTCGAGGTATATGTTGTAGTCAGTAAGCCATAGTGATATATGACTGTATTTTGTATAGGATCACGTAGCTTACTGAACTTCCCATGTAGACACCATTAGTACATGCCCCAAAACTTCATTGGAACAATCTACAAACAACAAACAAAAAGATATTAGGAACCATCTCGTCTACTCTAACCACTTATGGATATCCTGGAGTAGCATAGGAACCTGATATGAATAAATAAAGAAATAAAAAATTGACCAAGTTCTTAGTAGCTTAAACATAATTTTCTTGTTAAATAAAATATTACCATGTCTTTGTTTTGTAAGGAAGGATGCATCCTTGCGAAGATGATTGTGTGCAGATGTTTTTAATTGGTTGGTTGATTTGATAGGTGGTCATCATTTGAGTAGCTTCGAATATTTGTTTGGTGTCTTTTGTGATATGTGTATGTATAAGGAATAATATGAATTGCAATGTTTTTGATTGATTTTTAATGTTTTATCATGTTTTAATGGATTTTGTGAGTGTTTTTGGCGTTTGTGAAGATTTTATGAATGTTTTTGGTATTATCTTTAGGACATTTTTGAATGATTAACTCAATGAATCATAAGTAATGTAGAATCCACTTCCATCAGTAGGTTAAGAGCATTTCCCCTAGTTAGATGTCGCTATAAAAGTGGGATGCATGACACATGAAGTAATAACCTTGATTACAGATCAATAACAAGCCATGGTTTAAATGATGGATGAATGGATGTGATCGCAACAAGTCTGAAAGACAATGGATCCATATCCTTTATGAATGGTGCCTATTTGTCTGGTTTTCACCATCGTACTTACCCAAGGCACCACCGAAGTGGTTTTCACTGTTTGGATGCATGATTTTTCTTTACTATTTTCTTGATTTTTTGGGGCAGGAGGTTTTTTTTCTCAAGACTGTTTTCTGAATGTTTTTGGTATTTTTTGATATATTTGGAGGAACTTGATGCTCTACACAACTTATGTATGAAACTATTTGAGGTGCATGTTGTTGATCGGATATGCTCCAGACCCGAAGACAACAGTGATAGCATATGAACCAAGCCAGTTGGATTCAAACTTGCCTTGATGTTCTCTGTTAGGTTGGTTGTGAGGAGTCTCCCTAAGAAAAAGATCTCCTACCTCAAGTGTGTGAGGTTTGATAGGATGATTGTAGCTTCTGCTCATGCGCTATTGAGAGGCTTTTAGGTGGTTGTATGCAGCTTGTCACCTTTCATCAAGTGATTCCAAGTCCGAAGATGTGAGATTCGGTATGCTTCATCATCTATTAGATTATGCAAGGAGATCCGTAGAGATGGTATTTCAACCTCAATAGGCAAGATGGCTTTTGCTCCATAAATCAGTGAGTAGTGGGTTGCACCTGTAGAGATTCAAATGCTAGTTCGATATGCCCATAGTGTTGGATTTAATTGAATGTGTCAATCACAACCAACATCAATGACTATCTTTTTGAGGATCTTCAATATATTCTTGTTTGATGCGTCAGCTTGACCATTGCCTTGTGGGTAATAGGGGGTGGAAAAATGGTGTTGGATGTGAAACTTCTCACAGAGCTCACAGGCATCCTTATTTTTGAAAGGAAGGCCATTATCTATGATGATGGACATGGGTACACCATACCGACATATGATGTAATTAAGGATGAATGAGGCGATCTGCTTGTCGATGACTTGGGTAAGTGGAATGGCTTCGATCCACTTTGTGAAGTATTTTATGGTGGTAATGATAAATTTATGGTTGTTGGATTAAGATGGATGGATTTTACACACAAGGTCAAGTCCCCATTGACAAAAGGGCCATGGTGTTGTGATTGGTTGTAACTCCTATGCTGGTGCATGTATCAGATCTCCATGAACTTGGCACTTCTTGCACTTTCTGACAAAGTAGTAGGAGTCTTTTTCCATGGAGGGCCAATAGTATCTAGCACACATGATTGTATTTGCTAGAGAAGGACCACTTGAGTGAGCCCCACACATTCCTTCATGTGCCTCTTCCAAGGATTTTTTTATGTCATCTTGTTCCAAACATTAAAGGAGAGTACCATCAAGACTTTGCCTATATAGGGTTTCGACAATTATGGTGTATCGAGTGGTTTGGCGGATAAAGGTTTTTGTTAGTTATTTGATAGGTTAAGGGGAAGTGTGTGATCACATAGGTAAGTGAAGAGCTCACCGTACCATGGGGAGTCAGAACTGCCGAGGTGACATATCATTTTAGTTTTAGGGATATCATAAGCAAGGATCCAAAGATGTTCTACCAAGAACTCATAGCATGTTGAGTTTTGTGGAAGATCTAGGAGAGATGCAATTGTAGCCATTGCATTAACAACTTGATTATGATCTCTTGGTACTTGCTCAAATGTGATAGTTGTAAATAAGTCTTTGAAACTATCCACCATCCTTTTATATGGCATGAGTTTATCATCCTTAGTTTGGTATTCTTCGGTGACTTGTCAGATGACTAGCTTGGAATCTCCATATACCTATAGCTCTTTTAGATGCCATTGTATAGCCAATCTGAGTCATGTGATCAAGGCCTCATATTCTTCTATGTCATTTGTGCATAGGAAAGTGAGAATGTATGACTTTGGGATTTTGTCACCTTGAGGTGTGATAAAAACAATACCTACCCCCGAGCCATGTCTAGTGTATGAGCCATCAAAATATAGCTTACAGGGTTGTGTAGCTATGATCATAAAGATTTTTTCTCTGAAAAGTTGGAAACAAGAGGATGGTCGCCTATGAGTGGTGCATCCGCCAACTGATCTACAATAGCCTGCCTCTTGATAGCCTTGCAGTCTAGATACTCTATATTAAATTCACTCAAGATCATAACCCATTTGGCCAAGCGGCTTGTCAATGTTGCCTTTCTGAGTAGGTACTTGAGTGGATCTATTTTGGAAATGAAATGTACATTGTGAGTTAACATGTAGTGCCTCAATTTGGTGGTTGTCAAGATAACTGCTAGGCAAGCTCACTCAATAGGTGTGTGATTAAGTTCATAGCCTACCAGTGTTTGAGAGATGTAGTAGACCACACATTCTTTCCCTTCTACATTATGTTGTGCCAACAATACTCATAATGTCATATTTGTAGCTGAAATGTATAGCAATAGAGGTTTGCTTGGATCTAGTGGGATCAACAGTGGTGTGTGCATTAGGTAATCTTTAAGCATTTGGAATGCTTGCTGGCATCTTGTATCCAATTGAAAGTGGATATTCTTGTGTAATAGATGGGTGAAGGGATGACATTTATCAGCCAATTGTGCAATGAATCTCTGAATTGATTGTAGCCACCCTTGTAATGTCCTTAACTGGCTAATATTATTTGGAGGTGGCATGTCTATGATTTCCTTTACTTTTGCAAGATCTACCTCAATGCCTTTTCTTGAGACAATGTATCCTAAGAGATTCCCAGAGGTTACTCCAAAGACACATTTCTTTGGATTGAGACAAACATGATATTGCTCTAATCTGTTGAAGATTTTATCCAATATTGTAAGATGACCTTCTCTTGTTAATGATTTAGTGAGTAAATCATACACATAATATTCCATTATGGTGTGCATCTTATCGTGAAGGATAGTAGTCATAGCTCTTTAATATGGTTGTATCTTGAAAAACCATCCATAAGAGAAAGCATTGCATGACCCATTGTTAAATCGACAATCATGTCAATATTTGGTAAGGGGAAGTCATCTTTAGGGAATGCCTTGTTCAAATCTCTGAAGTCTAATATAGATATGGATGCCCCCATTAGGTTTACCAATAGGTACAATATTGGAGATCCACTCTGTGTAATCAATTGGTCTGATGAAACCAACATCCAAGAGCTTTTTAAGTTCATCCTTGACAAGAACAACAATCTGTGGGTGCATTTTTCTGAGCTTTTGTTTGAGAGGTTTAGCTCCTTCTATTGCAGTTAGGTGATGCATGACCAAATCTAGATCTAAGCCAGGCATGTCTGCATAAGACCATGCAAAGTTGATTTGATGCTTTTGGAAGAATTCCACAAATTTTGGTTATTCCTCTGGAGTTAATAGAGATGCCAAATGTATTTGGTGAGGAGTCTCAGGGGTCCCCACATTGAATTCTTTTGTTTCCTCTATTAGGATGGTCAATCTCTCCCGATTCCTACTAAAGGGGAGGATGTCAAACCTTTTATCCTTAGGCACCTCGAAGAGGTTTTCACCTTTGGACCCATTCTTTATTTTTACTTTTTTGGGATCAACAAGTGCCACTGTGTGGTTTTCACTAGAAAATCCATGTTTAATTGTGATACTTTTGCAGTTAAAAGGTTTGAGATCTGCCCCAAAGTATGTTGCATTGTTAAGTCCTATGGAAAACCCAGCTTTATGATTTTTGCTTGGTATGTTATCCCATAATTCTAAAAATTCTATGAGCACCTCATCATTTTGGAAATGGTCAAGGCATGGGGGATTTGGCCAGTTCCATTCAATGAGTTTGGGATGGATGATAGGCATTACCTTGTCAATTAAGTTGAGTTCATGGGAGGTGTCAGTGAGGGTTAATATAGAGGAGTGAAGTTCATCGATGGTACTCTCCTTGTCGGATTTTGGTGTAGGATTTTTTGTAGTCCTTGTGGAAGTTGCTTCTTGCTCTGGAACCCAAAAAATTTTAATCCATGCCTCTCCATAAACTGGGATATCTTTACGAGGTGGTGGAGGTGATGTGTCTTCCTTATCTGAAGTATTTAGATTTACTGAATCCCATTCCCACTCATGTGAGTTTGTCTCTTAATCACTCTCTAACATCCGATTACTATACTAGGCTAGGACATCTTTTGAATTGAATAGTGCTTTAGTTATTGGCTTATGCACTTTTGGAGGTGGGATTGTTGGGGCTACTGATGGGGTTATTGGTGTTGTTGATGCTGCTGATGGGACTAATACTATTGATGGGGTTATTGGTGTTGTTGATGGGTGTTTTGGTGTTGTTGATGCGGTTGGTGCCTTTGATAGGGTTGTAGGTGTCATAAATATAGTCAAGGATTGCATCCTTGGAGTAACTAGTTGATAAACGTGTTTGCTAGCTTTTCCTTTGAATCAAAGCTTAGGAAGAGATTCCTTTTGAAAACCTACTCTAGTTTTATCTTTTGGCTTCAGCTTAGGTTGTAATGGCTCATGTCATCCTTGTTTGCATTGTCCCAAAGCACTATGGCCATCATAGCCCATTCTTTGCATTATGGTGAAGCCTTTGCCATATTTGTCAATGGGTAGCTTAGCCTTGTGGCTTTCTTTGATAGGGTCTATGTAGATCCATTCTGCTAGGTCTTCATCCATGGTTTCCTCTTCTTGACTTCTACCAGGGGTGAATTGTGCCAAAGTGCATGTTCTCTTAGCCAGTGGTGTTTGAAGAAATTGTTCGGGTTTGCCATGAGTTCTAGGGGATGTGAGTAATTTCCCAACACAAAAGAGTTGGCTAAGATTATATTCCCTGGGACCTTCCTCAGCCATTTTCATTTTCAATTTCTCCTACTTTGGTATAGGGGTTGTTGAGCTAGAAAAAGAGGCTGAATTAACATATGATGAGGAAGGGATAGCTTCTCTGTTGTTAGGTATAGTAATATCTAGTTGATGGTTAATGTTATTACAATATGAAAATGGATTAGCATTGCTAGGGATTGTAATTTCTACACCGTTATGTGGAAACTTGATACATTGGTGATAGGTGGATGGAACGACTTGCATGGCATGTATCCAAGGTTTTCCTAACAAGAGATTATATGGAAAAGTCAAGTCTAGAACTTGGAAAACTATATGCTTCATCACTGGCCCAACCCTGATAGGTAATACAACATCTCCTCTGGAAGAACATTCTGCATCATCATATGCCTTGATGGTTATATTTTTGTTGGCATCCACTGATTCTACTGCATAACCCAATGTTGTGACCAACTGCAAGGTGCATATATTCAAGTTGGCTCCATTGTCAATCAAGACTCGCTTGATTCTATGTTGGTTTACAAATCCTTCAATATGGAGGGAGGCATTATGTGGTTGTTGGAAGGAAGCATTGTCACTTTTAGTAAAAGTGAGACATGGTGATGACTTCAGATTACCAACCATGGCTTGAAATTGATCTGTGTTGAGGTTGGTGGGGACTAACATTTCTTGGAGAGCTTGATCCAAGATTGTTTTATGTGAGGGGGATAAGTGCAAAAACTCTAATATGGATATTGGGGTTTGCGTCTTGTCTAATTTCTCTACAATATTATATTGCTTGGGGAGGGGTGTCGTTCGTTGTGGTGCTGCTTGAATAGTAATCTTGCTATGACATGTAACAATGTTGCATGCAGGATTTTGATTTTTTATGGTAAGATTTGCAACTTGTTCATCAGCATCATAAAGATGATTCACATTATAGTTATATGTAGCTTGTGTATAATTAGTATCTGTGTTTCTCCCTGAGGTGTAATGGCCCCTTTGATCATGTGATGGAAGTGGATTATTGAACATTAAATGATAATCATTGGATGTCTTAGGGTCATGTCCTATTTCAATTTCCCATGTATCAATAAGATCTTGAACAAGATCTTTCAGCCGATGGCAATTTCTTGTTTTATGCCCTCTTCCTTGGTGAAATTTGCAATGTTCATGATCTCACCACCATGGAGGCTTGACCTAAGGCCAATAGTTAGAGGTTTTTGGTAAGGTCACAAGATTGGAGGATACCAATTGACATAAGATTGTTTTGATAGGTTCCCCTAAGGGTGTGTATGTGTGTTTTGGATTGTACTTTTGTTGCTTTTGTTTTGATTCCTCTTGTTGTGCATTGCGAACTTGATTTTGTGGATTAGTGATGGTGTTGTTTTTAGGAGGGGGATTTTGTCCTGCAAACCTGGCCACAGGTTGTGCAATATTTACTGTCCTTGCATCCACTATCCTATCATTGACAATGTTCTTGTTTGTGTTCCAAAAAATTGGTTTATCACTATTATAACATGGTTGAGGACCATCTTTGGGTTCATTGTACATTTTGATAAGTCCCTTTTTGATGAGGGCTCTTTCACATTTTAGTCCTTGAGTGATCATCTCTTCAAAGGATTATGTGCCCTTCATGTCTAAATGAAATTCCATTTCATCATTTAAGTTGGAAATGAAAATTTACACTAGTTCTTTCTCAGGGAGATGAAGGGATCGTCTACTAGATATTTGCCTCCACCATTGTAGGAAAGATGAGAGTAACTCCCCTGGTTTTTGTTTGGTGTTGCATAAATCTGCCATGGTGACATCAGATTCTATGTTGTGTGCATAATGAGCGATGAATTTTTAGACTAGTTCCTCAAATGTTCTAATGCCACCTGGTAATCATGAAAACCATTGCGTGGTTGTGCCTACCAAAATTTGAGGAAAAAGGAACATTAGATATGTGTCCTCATAGGCCACCTCTAAACAAGCTGAGTGAAATTATCGCACATGATCCCTAGGGTCTCCTTTGCCTCTATACTTTTAAAATTTTGTTGTTTTGAACCCTCATGAAAAAGGTGGCATAAGCATGTTCCTATTAAAAGGATAGAGACAAATATCGTTAAGTGAAAACTGAGCAATCTTCACACCACTATTCAGTTGTTGAGTGAGATTTTCTACTTGGTGTCTCAACATGTCTATTTCTGAAGGAGGAGGAGGTGGAAGATTCTCTTGATGATTAAGGTCATAGCGGAAGTAATCTCTACCTCTTCCACCATCAAGATGGATATGTTGCTCAGATGTTTGTTGTATCTATGTGGTATCAAAGTTAGAGGGTAGTCTAGCACCCTCTTGAACAAGTCTTAAGAAATGAGCATCTGCGTTGTTTCTAAGGATTTTTTCAAAGAGTTTATTAAATTTGGGATTATGTTGTTCTCTTTCTATATCTTCTAGAGTTGGAGTGTTGGTTTCTTCATCATTAGTGCCTCCTCCAATGACCTCATGAAAATCGTTGACGTTTTCTTCCTCCTCTTCTTTTTCTAGTTGTCCATTTTTCATTGATCTTGTTTGAGCCATGTTCTTGAAGGTTTGATGTTTGTGAAAGTGATTATGAGGTGGTGATGAAATTTTTGATGGAAGACAAGTTTTGTGAAATTTTTGTTGGAAGATGGATCTCTAACACTGAAGGTTGGATGTCAATGGAGTTCTTTGTGAATTGTTCTTTGTGTTTTTCAACTATTTTGATGTGATGAGGTATAGCAAGGTTTGCGATGTGTTACAAACTAAGCTACCTAGTAATGAGAGGATGCACTCATAAACTAGTTTTAACCTGTATAGAAATGCCTCTTAGGATGATTGACCCTAGATGTAGAGACACCCTAAAAGTGATTTATTGGTGTGATTTAAGAAATATCTAAAAGAACTTAGGACAAGACCTTTTTTGTGTTTGAGAGTTGAATGGATTTGTGATTTGTTTGAATGTGAAACTGGGTAGGATATGTACCTCAATAAAACCTTTATGTTACAAAGGGGGTGTCTATTTCTTCCTCTATCTCAATTAGTGGTTCCCCTTGAGACTTGTTGTATGTGATGAAGTTTTGAGGAAAGAAATAAGGATTGATCTGGATCCCTTTATTTTTGTCATAATCAAAATCTCTATACTGAGTAAAAGCTCTATTACTCAAAGGCTATTTGTCAAATTCATTGGATTTGCCTTGTAGGTACAAGTGCATATGACGTAAGAATACTCTATGTGAGACAAATAGTTGTCTATTGATATAAAAAAATTTCCTTCTTTTGATAAGAGTTTTTGAACCAAGTTGTCTCTTTTTTGATGTGGTCTTTTGATGAAGATGTCATTTTCTCAAGATATGAGTGATGGCCATACAATTGATACTTTTTTTCACTTGTTGATGTTGTTTTTGTTTATCAATGTTTGAGGTAGATTTGTTGGATGGATACTTGGTTTAAAATTGTTTTGAATTTCTTTGACAAGAAAACACAGCAAGCACACAAGCACAATAATCTTTCCCCTTTTCAACAAAAGGCAAAAATAGGTGTGGGTCTAAATCAACCCAACCATTAACTTTTTGACCCCTTTACAAATGTATTTTATGTTCCCAAAGCCTGAAGTCGGCACAAATTGTTACTAGTCTGAAACAAGACAAAGACAACTCAAACACTTTTTATCCCTATGGTCATGGCCAGTTGTGATATTTTCAGCCCACATCTTGATATTTCTTCGACTTTGGTACTACATAGCTTATGAATCCCATTGTAGTAGGTAAGGATGTGATATACTAAGTCTTGCACAAGTATAATAGATAGATGATCCCTATGATGGGGGAGTCACCACTTTCATCAAGCTATAAGTAGCCTTTCAAAAAGCCCTATTTCTACTTAAGAAAATATGTATGGTGAGTATCTTGGGAGAAAAACCATCTATGCTCTTGCACTGAACTTTTCACAAATATCCTCAATCAATAGAACGGGTGGGCTTCTAGAATAAAAGGTGTCTATTAATGTTCGATGCTTTTGGACGTAAGTTCATTCTACAGTGACTCGCTTAAGAGCCTTGTAACTTGTGGTGGGGCCCATATGTCCTTCGGTAAGTTACACTATAGGAAAAACTACACCCAAGGCTGCAACTTTTTCTCTCACTTGATTTCTATAGCGGCTCAAAGGATTTACCGCGCAGGTCATTCCCAAGAGTGATGTGTCCCTTGGCAGGCCTCTCTAAAAAATTAGAAAATTTAGAGCATTACCAACACTTTTCTCTTGCACCTAGGACCACGAGAGCCAAGGGAGAGGATAGTGTGTGTTAGAAATGGGACCACTCTACAGTTTTGCACAAGCATGCCAAACATAGAAAACACTTGTTTTTTTTAACTGTTTTATCGCAATGTGATCTATATGCTATTTGGAGATGTTTCTCCAACAACCATGGTGTTCTTTTTAATCCCACAAAATAATTTGTTTTCTAACTAGAAAAGTGAAAATCCTGGTCAACAAAATGAAAGAATGTTTTCTGAAAGTAAAAGCGATTTGTAAACATAAATGGACAAGTTGTTTGTTCTTTTTAACTTGCAAATAAAAGGTTGATTGTGAATTTTATCCTTGGAAGAAATGAAAGTTGTCTGATTTGTTTTAAGCCCAAAATGAAAAGTTTTTTCCTAACTTGCAAGAAAGCAAAGTTTGTTTTTTTTATTTGTGGTTCTTTTTAGTTTGCAAATGAAATTCTTTTTAACCCCAAATTGAAGATTTTGTTGATTTTTAACCCAAAATTAAAGATGAGATTCTCTTTAAAATAAAGGAAAGTGAATTCTTTTTAGTCTAACTTTAAACAAAGCTAGAAAGAAAAGAAATAATGTCCTAATTCTAACTCCTTGAATCTTGCAAACAAAACGTTAGTAACCTGCACAAAAAAAAAAGAGAAATATTAGTGAAATGAAGATCTTCTGTGGGCTTCTTCTACAAGCCTAAATTTTTAATTTTTCAGTTACAATTTTTTTTTTCAAACTCTCTGTTACAAAAGTGCTACTTTGTGTAAATAAAGAAGTGCTACTTTGGATAAAAGTGCCAAAGTATTAGTAGAAGCGCTAAATGAATACCAACAGCACTAAAAGATGGACAGATGTACTAATTTAAAATGTTCTATTAGTCTCAAATTTTGATTTCCCTTCTATCCTTCCTGTAAGAAATAAATCAACTTTGCCTGCATATGAAAAGATCAGGGAAATAGAACTCAAGAGTAACATATAACAAGGTTTTGAGACCTTCTACACTTTGAAATTATCCAAAGTTCAGGTGGGTATACCTTCTATGAATATTTTCAGACTTTCAACTTGAGATCCATAGTAAACCAGTGCTAAAAACCTATGGATTTCATCACCTCAATGAAACTGAAACACTGAAAGAAAAACTTGTATTCATTCAGTATTGATCTTGAAGAAAAGATAGAAAGAAATCCTACAATTGGATACCAGTTCCTTATCTAGGCCATAGAGTCACCTAAATCAAGCAATAATTTTCAAAACTGAACACTCTCATACATCTCATCATCTCAGCTTTTATGAACCCGATACATGCCTAACATATACATAGGTCCTCCCCCATTTAACTAAAAGAATTCATCAGATTCATAGCAAAAAACAAAAAACTTGCTGACAGAAGTATTTCATGCACATTTAATCCCTCTCCTGAAGAGAAAAGCCAAAAATAATGTCTATAGGATTGCCTTACAATCCATGCTCATTCGAACAATCCTAGATTATCCAAATGATACCAGCAAACTAAAGATTGCACACCAGAAGAAAAAGAAATTTTAGGCCTATAACTTTGATCTGTATATTCACATTTATTCTTGAAAATATTACATAACTCAGAGTAATCTGCTTAAAACCAGAAAAAAGGCCCTAAATATATTTTGCCAGAGTTTCCTTACAAAATTCTTGTGATCTTTTTTCTAATAGTCATGGTGTCCATTTATAATATCATGGATGCATACAAGCTTCGGACAAACCTAAGAAAAATTTATTACAAATCGTAATGTTCTCCAAGAAATAGTTACAAGTCCTTTTCAGTATCAATGACCTCTTCAACTTGTTGTCCCGCTACAACATCTTCTAACTATTTGGGAACTTCTTCTTTTTGTCTGGCATATATATCCTTCCATTCCTAGAACACATCATCATTCACCCCAGAAAAGATAACAATCTTCTTCTTCATTCCTTCCAGCCTTTTCCAAGTGACTCTCAACTACCCAATCTTTGTTTCTATGAAACCATAATGTGATTTTACCTTTTCAATCTCTTTAATTGTCTTGACAAATGAGGATGTGTCATCAGTGATAATGATTTCATTAACCCTTTGGGACAATTTGTGATCCAGCTCTTCTAACCATTCCTTCTCCTCTTTTAACTAAGTAGGACCAACAAAACCCCCTGGAAACAATTCATACTTGTGACCAGAATATTCATTTCTATATAGTTGGCCTTTTCTTTTTACACCTGCCCTTCCTTCTGATAGTATATTCATTTTTTTTATGAATTCACTAGTGGACCTGAGATTGTCATTTGCCTCTACATCTGCATGGGATGAACACATGAGCTCTAACTCCTTACCTCTAGGAATCCACTTATTAAGAATTGGTTCCAAGGTGGTTTCATCCTCTCTTAATTTGGTCAAAATATTTAGAATCCTCTTCATAGAAATGTGAACAACAAAGGGCCTAACTAAATTAGCAAACTTCAAAATTGTGGCTTTTACCTTTTCCTCGTATTTGCTTGCAAACAAGGCTTGAGCCTATTTAAAATTTTCCAACTCATGTTGAACAGTTTTAACTGACTGGAAACCATAAGGCATAAGAGAAGGGGGATATTCTATGATAGGGCTCATAGGTGGAGGTCTTGCTAGAGAAGAGGCTATCATAAGAGTAGAGGATTCACCTGGATGGTGCTGACCTGCCAACTGACCCTGAAGTCTAGCAATAATACTATCTCTATTGGCTATTCCTTCTTTGGTCTCATTTTAAGCCTTTAAGATTGTTTCCAATTTTAATTGGAGATTAGCCTTTTCTTTTGCCTCTTTTTCTGCCACTGCTACACTGAACTTTGTAGTTTCCAAGATTGTGCTTGCAACTTCCACCACTCCTGTATCTTGAACTCTTTTTACAATCATGCCTCCTATGAGACTAGAATCTGGTACATCTTTCCTTCTTTTATTTTCATCCTTCTTTAGTGACCACATGACTAAAGCAACATTATCTCTGCTGATGGTCACTCCTTCCATGGGTTTAGTTTCCTTCCTGACTAATTCAAGTACCAGAGCATCAACTATATCCCACTCAAGGAGGATCAAAACACCATCTTTTGATACCATCTCTCTTCCTTTTCCAAGAGTAATGGTCTTGAACTCTTCAATCATTTCTTGTTTCACCTCTTCCTCCACCTGAGTTACATCTTTGTGAGGCTGCTCACTCTTCCTTTGTTCACATCTGGCTTTAAATTGTTCCATGTTTTTCTTCCATACAAATTGCATGAAGGCCCTTGTTGTAACAAAGTTACTATCAGCCAAGAACTTCTCACTCGCATGCTTGACAGTAAGGTCTAACTCTTTACCTTTGAACTCACCATCAGTCAAGTTCATTTCAGCGCTAGGTGGCTCTTCGGGCATCCCCTCTTGTGTCTCCTCATATGTATAGGCAATCTCCTTGAGACTCCCTAACTGTAACAATTGCTTGGCCACCACCTGCTCATCTCCTATGTGGATGGGGGATTGAGATGGAGAATACAAAGGCTCATTGGTTTGCACTTCCTTTCCCACTCTTTGCCTTTTAGGGGAATCTTGGATGTCAATGACATCTTCAATTTCTCTTTTCCCTCTTGAAGTAGAAGGCTCACCAGTCACTGGCATCATCACACTGTATTTTGATTTCTTATGCATGAAATAATCACCTAGTGGGATAGCCTTAGCAAAAGCAGGCTTAGATAGAACGAATTTAACCCTATCAGGATCATTTCTCATTATAGCCTCCCTTTTTTCTTTCAAAGTTTGCATGAGGTCTTCAAAATAAAGAATTAAGAATTTTATTTTTTCCTCAAAGGGATTGAAACTAGAGAGAGGGTCATAACTGCTATCAAACTGATGAATGAAGTCAAGAGCCCTTTTATATGCAACCCACTTCTCTTTCCTCAGTTCTTGCTCATCCAAATTGAATTTATTCCTAATTAGATCTTTAGGGAATTGAAATTGGTGAGGCATACCTTTCCAAACTGCTCTCTTCCTAAACATGCCATTGAAAAAGTCTTCAAGGTCTGCAAATCTTGAAACAACAGTTGACAATCTATATGGTTTAAAGAATTATTCAAAATACTTCCAACCACCTTTAGTGATCACAAAGTGATGTGCCATGGTAATAGTTGGGAAAATGCTCCCTTTACCCCTATTTGTCAGTTTTGTCTCTTGTACAACTCCAATTTGCCTTAAGACTTCAGCAATTCCTATCTTCAGTGGGACTTGATAAGGCAATAAATATGGAGTGCCTATGAAACCATATACTCTAAAAACTATAGAAACAGGGTACAAATACAAATTGCCCCAATTATGAACAATCTTAATACCTTCTACAAACTCCTTGGGCCTGAGGAATTCTAAGAGAGCCTTAGGAATCCTAGGGTTTTTTGTGCACAAAACAATCCTAATCTTAGATGCAAAGCATTTGTCAAACTTTAGATAGCTAGCATCCTCTCTATCCCAAGATAAAATAGTACTCCAAAGTTGAACAAACATCTCTTCCTTATCTTTTACCTTAACCAAATCCATTTCTTTTGCAAAATAATCAGCACTCTTGAACAAAAACATGTGCATTAAAAGAGAATACCATCCAAATGGTTTATCCACCTTACCACTTTTTATCCCTACCACCCCTGCATGAATTGCATCAGTGAGGTATGGTGCATAATCAAATGTTATTGCCAAAGAGGGGTTTAGAATCTGTGCAATCATCAACATGTAATGGGTTGGCATGTTTTTCTCAGCATCTTCTCCAAAAATATGACAAAATGCCTAATACATACCCTTATCTCTTAGAGTAAATAGATTTAGGGAGAAGGGTTCCATGGTGCTAGGGGCTACAATAGTTAACACTCCTATCTTAACAAAGAACTCTTTCAATGGGCCACTCCTAAGGTGATCCCTTTGTGTATTATAAACCTGGGCCAGTGATTCAAAATCAATAGGCTCTAACAAATTTGAGGCCTCACTGAGCTTAAACACACTTCTGAATTCATCATCTTTAATTTCAATCAAGGCTGACCCCTTCACATTTCTGATACATCTAGCCATAGGGTCATAATTTTGTGCAATCAGAGTCAACAAATCTACATCCATGAATACACCAAGGACTATAAGCTTCCCCACATCTAGTTCCCATATGCTATTTAAAGGGGCAAGGGAATGTCTTTGACCAAAACCAACCTTGAACAATCCTAAACCTGACATCCCTATTTGTGGATCCCTTAACCAATTACCTTTTTCATATAGGCCATCCTCTATTTTTAAACGAGGGTTCTTTGGTACCAATTCTTTAGCCTTGGCCCCAATATTGGTAGACATAGTTAGCTGTTCTAGAAAATCATCACAAATATTCCTATCCTAGTAATTTACTTTTCCTATTAAATCCCTTCTTGGCACCATCCCGTTAATGCAACTATATCAATTGATATTTGCACAAAACTCTAATGAAACAATTCACACAGCAACACCAATTCTTAGACTGCAACTAGCAAGGAAAACACAGAAAAAACCTAGTTATTCGCCTGAAGAAACTAGCTTTGCACCAGCTCCTCGACAAAAAACTTGTCAAAATGGTACCAATATTCAATTGATGTGGACCTTAATATGACAAGTTGGCATTGAATTGAGAAATTAATCCCGCATGCTTCAGCCATCACCTCAAAATTGAATTCGTAAAAAATCAAATTCAAAAATAGGCTCAAATGGACCACAAGTTCTTTGAGTCTTTCTCTGTTTTAGTCGTTTCACCATTTCATAGAGTTTAAAACCCCCACAGTTTTCTTTTGTGAAGCAATGACGATCATTGGATCTCTAGAACTTGCACTGCTTTTACTCCTTCCAGTCTTTTTGTGTTAGTGACGGGCCCTACCTTCTTTTTGCCATTTTGCGAACACTAAACCATGCACACTTTTACCTCACAAAATAACGACGATCATTGGATCATCATTTACTTGCTTGGTCTTTACTTCCTATAGTGACTGCAAGTCTTCTTAACTAACCGTGCTCAACCATGATGGCTAATGATTTTCGCCACTTCGCAAAGACTAAACTACAGGCATCTTCGGGCTACAAAACAACAACAACCGTTAGATCAATCCTGAGACGTACACTATTTAACATGCTCGGACCTTTTAAAGTGGGCCCTTTAACTCAAAGACCACTTTCTTTATTACATCACCAGTTAACAAATGCCATGTGGCAGTCAGCTATTTGCTCAGGAAGTTTCACTGGGTTCCATTATGAAGCTGCCACATATTTTACTTCACCATTCTCAACATAACTACCATTTGAACCAAGACGGGCCCTCAACTACCCTTTAGAGCCATGTGTATCTAACAAGTCACTAATTCTTTCCACGGAACAACCCATATGTCCTTCCATGTTAGTCATCATGTGATTGCCACATCATTTCACTATTTCATGAACATTTATCTCCACTTGACTTGAGGCTTCGAATCCACGACAACCATCTGATTAAATCCTACTTAATCGACCTTTAAAACTTATGACCTACCTGTCCTTTGGGCCCACCGACCCTTTCGCTATTTCGCAGAGCTTAAACCTTAAGCCACTTATCTTCGCGAAGCAATGACAATCGTTGGATCTTGGCAACTTGCTCATATGTTACCTTTGCCATCACCACCTCACCTGGACCCTCCACCTTTTTGCAACTTCGTGAAAGGTAAACAACGAGTATCTTTAGGCCGTGAATCAACATGAGCCATTGATCTTTTCTAAGCTAATCATCATTTAACCAAAGGAGTCACTCACCTCTAGGACCCGCCAAGTCTTTCGCTATTTCGCAGAGGGTAGATCATGTGCATCTTGGGCTAGTGAATCAACTCGAGCCATTGGATTCAAAACAAGATGCAGTCCTTTAATTAGACAGTCAATCATCTAGTCGGGCCGGCCTAGCCTTTTTGCCATTTCGCGAACATTAACCTGCTAGCATCTTTGCCTAGCGAAACAACGACAACCATAGGATTAACAATGAGTTGCACAATTATTAAGGAGCCCAAAAAACATTAGAACAAGACATAGGCAAAGGTGTAAATTTTGAAAATATTTGAAAGACCGCCTAGGAAAAACCTATGGGGGAACACTTTTAACGATAAACCATCCCTTCTTTAAGTGGTAAAAGTAACACAGAAATAGAACATAAGGGTTTTTCAAACATAGTCAGGGTTAGAATTTCAAAAAACCTTAAACCCTCATTTGACCCAAGAAACTCAGAGGTAACAAGGCCATGCTAAACACATTTTTGCAGACTTCTAGCCAAATATGGGACAAGAATACCCAATTTTTTAAATAGTGATAACATGTTTGACATAATGAAAATACTGATAGACAGAGAGCACAAAGGCGCTAAAATATTACAATAGCGCTATTTAACAAACAATATCACTATAACTACAAAAAAGGTGCTAAATCTTGTGTCAAAAGCACCAAAACGCGAACAAAGATGCTAAATCTTCTTTTGTCAATGGCACTAAAACACATGTCTATAGCGCTAAGTTGCAACCTGTGTGTGAAAATTTATGGAAAATCACAAAAAAAAGTTAATTTCAAATCAGAAGGTTGCATGTTTGATTCACGTCAGGTTCACCAAATGATGCACACTAAAAAAGGACACAAAAGAACACAGATTCAAACGTTAGTGTTGTTAGTGGCAATAAAAAACAAATGAAAAATGAAACTATAATCCTAAACATGAATACCAAGAGAGATATAAAATAGATAATGAAAAGCATAAAAAGATGAAGGAAAGAAACAAAAACCCCCAAGATGCTCATATTTGCTCCTCCCTTGTTCCTCTCCTCTCCAAGTTCCACATGAGTGTAGCCCTCATCTTTTTGCACTATTATGGATGTCTTATGGAGATTCAATATTATGAAAATAAAGCTAACTAATTATGCAAATCCAAACAAGCTAATATGAGAAAGTATCTTAATTATTCTATGTTAATTTTAGTCAAAATAACAAAGAAAAATGCTTCTAAATGTTCTCTCAAAATTACTATAAGTTTGATAAATAAAGATTTCTTGATCTTTTTGAAGAAGGAATGGGCTCTATTTATAGGAAAAATGGAGAAATGAATGGTTGAGATTGAGTAATCTCAACAAGGGCTAGGATTGATGGGTTTATGATCCATGTGAGGGCTTTCAACCCAATCCTAGGATGACAAATGTCAACATGAGATGGCTTGAGAGGAGAGGGAAGAAGCATTAAATGCTTGAGATGACATGAAGGTTACCTTAGGAGGTAAGGTTTAGGCTTGAGTTAATGAATAAATCTTTTATCCAATGAATAATTCTCTTATCCAATGGACAAACTATTGTGCAAGAGTTAGTGGGGATAACCATGGTCAAAGAAATGAATTCTTGAAGAGACCCATGAGTTAAGTGAGGGTTAAGTTAGAGGGAAAGTCTCTAATCATGTAGGTGAGTTGAGTTTAACCATTAATGGTTATGTAAGAGCCATAAATGGTCATGTAAGAACCATTAATGGTTTGAAAGACTTTAGGGGTTAACTTGTTGGAGAATAAAAGCCTTTAATGATTTTCAAAGACTTTAGAGGCTTTGAGAATTGACTTCTCTTTGCTTAGGAATGTGACTGTAACGTCATAAATTGTACGCACTTGCTAAAGCAGTACAATTTCACACCTAGTTTAGCACCTACCTTAGCGCAGTTGCATTTTTCATTTCATTTCCCCTTTAGCACTTAATTAATCAAATTAATTAGGTCTAAAGGTTCTATTTCATCATCTTCCACATCATAAAGTCGGGCCCTTTCATTAAAGCGTGCCCCTTTCATTTTATTCCTCCAATACATCACTTAATCAAAAACCCTAATTAGGCCCTATTCTGAGCTTGGGGGCTTGATTTCGGGGGTCAAAATATCTCGAAATCACCTGTAACTTCGGGATTCGCTCTAAAATCATCATATCCGACGGCCCTGAAAATTTGGTGAAAAGTTGTTGGGACCGTGGCGCCTGGAGTGCACACGGTCCCGGACATTTTTCCGAAAATTTTAGGAGCGTGATCCAATCATAAGGCTTAACCCCAAGAATTTGGCGGGATATTCAATCTCTAGGTCAGCCAAAAGTTGGAATTAAGACCTAGGGTTTCATACATAAGAGCTCTCTTTCTTCATTGGAAAGGATCGGAATTTTGTTTTCAGGAACCTCATATGCAGCGAAAGAGTAGATCTTTGAAGACTTCAGCAACACTCAACATTCATCCTCCAAGCATTCATCAAATTCATTCATCCACTTAGGGCTTTGAAGGCATTAAAGAGCAATAAGGGATCACCGACTGAAGATTGGCTTGTACCCCTCCCTTGGGGTTGGGTATGATTTCATGTTGTTTTCATGTCTTTGCATAAGCTTCATTATGTCACTTGCATTCATGCTTTAGATCACTTTGCATCTTGATTTGGAGCATTTACATTGTCATCTACAAGCAATTAGGGTTTACTTTCTAGGTTGCTCTAGTTTGCTTACTTGCATTTTAGATCTTGCACACACACAAGGTCTGCACACACATTACTTTTACAATACAGCTTGGCTATTCATGGAGGTGGAAATCACCAAAGCGGGGGTTTGACTAAGGCAAAACCCTATATAGCCTCCCAAAACACCTTTTCAGATATAAGTGCACATTTCGGGATTCAGACGACCCCACAAGTTGCAGATCCGAAAGAAGTAGACGGAGACCGAACCCTACACCAAGTTTCAGAGAAAAAGATAGGATAGGGGCGTGGGGCACCGTGGTCCTACCAGGACAGGAGCGCTAGGTGCCCTGGTCCCTGGGACAGGGGCGCTGGGCGCCCTGGTCCCCCTGACAGACAGCAAGTTTTGGCAGTTCAGACAGTTTTCCAGGTTGCAAAACAGCAGTTTCAGGTGCAGTTTTAGGAACAGAATCAGGACAGTGGCGCTCGCACCCCCGTCCCAAACATTTCCACTCAGATTTTGACTCTGGGTATGCATTTGCATTCTTGTCTTGTCCTTGTGTTTACAGCTTTCCATAGTTTAAGTTCAATTTTGCAATCTTGTTATTAATTCATACTTGCACTCTGAGGTTAGGGATTGAACTTGCATCATTTTATCTTTCAATTACAACAAAGGAATAGAAACCCTAATAGGTAGCCCATGGCTCTCTCTTTCACAAAAAGAAGTAGCCAATTGTGTGATACCTCTAGGCTCTTTCGTATTCCGTAATGTGTGTCAAAAGGTAGGATTAGGACATGTTAACCTAGTCTCTATGATTATGCCTCTAGAGAATAATCTTTATGATTATGCCTTTGGACTTGGTTATAATCCCTGCAAGCGCACTAAAGCTTCTAGAAGACCATGTATTAGTGTTAATGTTATTTCTACATCTCTACCAATGAGACACCCTGAGTATATTGATCCTTCGCATGCCTGTGCTTTGGATGTTTTTCCTACCGATGATGCTTTAGCTGAGTTTTTAGGAGCATATGATACTCTTCCTCATTATCATCAAAATAGGGGATTCCCTTATTGTTTGAACACTGAAGCCTATTTTGGAAAAGAGACTGATAACAATGAGATTGTGAAAGAATTTCCTTAGTTAAAGGATACTCCTCAACAAAGTAATCTTCTTATAAGCGACACCATTGATGTTAAGATGGATCCTGGCAATGAAGAAAAAGTTATTAAAATTGGAAAATGTCTGGACGAAGAGGAACAAAAACAATATGAAGATTTATTGCATGAATTCTCTGAGATCTTTGCTTGGACATATTCTGACATGCTTGGTATAAATCCAAAGATTGTCACTCATAATATTGTCTTAGTTCCTGATGCTAAGCCTGTGAAACAAAAGATTCAAAAAATGAATCCTAAGGTAGCTTTGCTTGTTAAGGCTGAGATTGAAAAATTATTGGAGGCCGGATTTATCCGCCCTATTGATTATTCCCCATGGATTTCAAATATTGTCGCTGTGGCTAAATCAGATAATAAAATAAGGATGTGTACTGACTTTTGAGATTTAAATAAAGCTTCTTTGAAAGATGATTTTCCCCTCCCAAACATTGACATGATAGTTGATTCTACAGTAGGACATGCTTTGTTATCCTTCATGGATGGTTTTTCAGGATACAATCAAATTTTTATTAATCCTCAAGATCAATTCAAAACTGCTTTCACCACTCCTTGGGGTACGTTTTGTTGGGTAATGATGCCTTTCAGACTTAAAAAAGCCGGCGCAACTTATCAAGGAGCAATGACCCTTATCTTTCACGATTACATGCATAAGATTTTAGAAGATTATGTTGATGATGTTTTAGCCAAATCCATTCTCCGCATAGATCACATTAAGATCCTTCGTCAAATCTTTGAAAGGATTCGTAAATATCACATGCGCTTGAATCCCCGAAAATGTGTTTTTGGTGTGGATAGTGGAAAACTATTAGGATTCATAGTTTCGCATCGTGGGATTGAGGTGGATACTAAGAAAATAGATGCTATTGTCAACATGCCACCTCCTAGAAATGTGTCTCAACTCAAAAGCTTACAAGGAAAGATTCAAGCTATTCGTAGGTTTGTATCTCAACTTGCGGATCGTACTTTTCCTTTTACTCAACTTCTTAAAAAGAATATCACTTTTCAATGGAATGAAGATTGTCAGCAAGCATTTGAACATTTAAAGGTGTATCTGGCTAATCCTCCTATCCTTCAACCGAACCTTCTAAACCCTTTCTTCTTTATACAACTGCTTCCTCTCATGCTCTTGCAGCATTACTGGCACAACATGATAAAGATGGTAAGGAGTGTCCAGTTTATTATATAAGTCATACCTTACTCGATTATGAGACCCGATATTCTACGATAGAAAGACAATGCTTGGCCTTGGTGTTTGCAACTCAAAAATTGAGACATTATCTTTTAAATTCAGAAGTCCACATCATGGTAAAGTTTGATCCTTTGAAGCATCTTTTCTCTAAAACTAATTTATCAGGGCGCCTAGCTAAGTGGGTTATGATGTTAACCAAATTTGACCTTAAATTTGTTTCACAAAGAGCAATTAAAGGGCAAGCATTGACCGATCACTTAGTTGAGGCCCCTTCACCTTTCTCCTTCCCTAACCCTGAGTCTTTTCCTGACGACTTCATTCTTTGTATAGAGAAAGATGAAACTTGGGAGTTATACTTTGATGGCTCTAAGTGTCGTACGGGATCGGGGGTAGGTGTTGTTCTGATTTCTCCTACAAAGAAGTCTATTCCCTTATCTTATCGTCTCAATTTCCTATGTACCAATAACATTGCTGAGTATGAGGCTCTTATAACAGGAATAAAGGTAGCCTTGGCTTTGAATATAAAACACATACATATTTTTGGAGATTCTCAACTAATTATAAGACAAGTAACAGGACTGTATCAAGCAAAACAAGACAAATTATCACAATATAAAGACCTTGCTATCTCTTTGTTACAAAAATTTGATTCTTACACCATGGAACCTGTTCCTTGAAAAGATAATTGACATGCAGACGCAATGGCATGTGTGGCTTCTCTTGTATCTTTAGAGGACCCCGTGGTTGATCTTAAATTCGTTATTCACAACCTCATTTCACCAGCTATTGTAGATGATTGTAGCTTGGTGACATGTTGCGACTTTATAGACTCAGATGAATGGTACTTGCATATCGTAAGATACTTGACTGATGGTACCTTTCCTGATTCCGCTAATAGGAACACTAGGGCTAGAATTCGCAAGTTGTCTACTAGATATATCATTCTTTCTAATGTTCTTTACCAAAGGGGTTATAACGGTCTTCTCCTTCATTGTCTTAACAAATAGGAAATCCCTATTGCCCTTGAAGAGGCGCATTCAGGTGCCTGTGGGGGGCATTTTGGAGGCAAATCCTTGGTTCAAAGGTTGCTCCGTATGGGATATTATTGGCAAACTATGTAGCAGGATTCTTTTTCATTTGTTAATAAATGTCATCAATGTCAACAACACAGTAATTTGATTCATGCTCCTGCCCAAGAACTCCGTTCTTAGGTAGCCTCTTGGCCTTTCTCTGCATGGGGGTTGGATCTCATCGGTAAAATCTCTCCTCCTTCATCTCAAGGACATACTTTCATTATAACCGCAACAGATTACTTTACAAAATGGGTAGAAGCTATTCCCCTTCGCTCTACTACTGCTGAAGTGATTTGTCGATTTCTTCTAGAAAACATTATTTCTCGATTTGGGATACCTTCCACTATAATCTCTGATAATGGGACATCATTTAAGAACAAGGATGTGAAGAAATTCCTTGAGAAGTATCATATCAAACATCGATTTTCTACACCATACTATCCTCAATCAAATGGCCAAGCCGAATCATCCAATAAGATAATTGAACAAATTCTTCGTAAAACCGTGAATAAGCATGGTAAGGATTGGAGTACTCAACTAATCTATGCTCTTTGGGCCTACCAAATGAGTGTATGAATTGCTACTGGAACTACACCTTATAATCTTGTTTATGGTGCTGATGCTATTATGCCTTTAGAATTAGAGATTCCATCACTTAGAGTTTCTCTCAAAGGTATAGTAGATGATGACTCTTATAGAGAACAAAGGCTTCAATAGCTTGAGATGCTTGATGAACAGCGTATAAATGCTCTTGAGCATATTCAAGCGTATCACAAAACTCTACAACGAAGCTATAATGATAAGGTTATTCAATGTTCCTTCTCAGTAGGTGACTTAGTCCTCTATGAGAATCAACGCAATGTGAATGCCTTACCTGAAGAAAAGGGAAAATTT
Organism: Cryptomeria japonica; assembly: GCF_030272615.1. Lineage (NCBI taxonomy): Eukaryota > Viridiplantae > Streptophyta > Pinopsida > Cupressales > Cupressaceae > Cryptomeria > Cryptomeria japonica. The sequence continues at coordinate 445,903,076 of NC_081405.1, forward strand.
AGTCCTAATTGGCTTGGACTGTATATTGTTATTGAAGATTATGGATCAGGTGCTTACAAAATAGCGGATGTAGATGGTACACCTCTTAAAGACCCCATAAACGCTATGCACTTGCGTAGATATTATGCTTAATTCCGCATTCCTTATCATTCATCTATTTCCTTTCTCACTTCTTCAAAATTGGATAATATGTTAGCATATCTTTGTTAGAGCAAATAGAATTAAATGATGTTTTGTTTAATCTATATTGCTTCGTTCCTGACAAGCGTGTTTCTTTACTTTATAGTTTGTCTTGAATTCATTTATGTAAATTGCAAAAGATTTACATTTTTCATTATGTTGGCATATTATACAATGTTTTTATGTGTTAAGTTGAATCATGTCATGTTGTGTTTAAATTCAAATTAAATCACATTAGTTATATGATTCTTAGGCTTAACACATACTTTCTTCCCTATCATCAATATAGTACTTGATCAAATATTTTAATTAAGTCACACATGTATCAATTTAATCATTGAGCATTGAGAAATCAATCACATGGAAATTAAATTCAGAACATACATGTACATCTACCAAATGTATTAACTTTAATCAAAATACACATTGTTTTAGACATTAAAGATAACACGTTTGAGACAAAGAAGCATGTATATATATATATATGTGTGTGTGTGTGTGTGTGTGGATCAATATACAAAGGTAGGTCACTATACATCCAAAATGTGACCTACCCTACATCATAAGATCATCTCCTATCCCTAGGGCTGGTGGCTGGAGAGTGACGACTAGATGCTCCCTCCTGATCCGGCCGTGCAGGTGGACCCATAGGGGTATACCCTGATATAGATTATGAGTGACTCCGAGAGGAACTCCTACGATCCCTATCCATAAGGATCGCGTGATACGAGGTAGCCTCGGCCTAAGCTGCCGCTAGATCACGCTGTGCCCGCTGAAGGTCCTCTGATAGTGCTCGCTCTCTCTCCCTCCATATCTCTACCTGTACTCAAAATGGGGAAAACAAATCATCATGTTGACCCGCGTTCCCTTGAGGTCTATAAGCAACCTGTGAGGAACTAGGGATCTACGCCGTTGTGGAGATATCTGTCACTGCTTGTTGGATCAAGGAACACCACTCCTACACATTAGCTATAGCAGTAGAACAAATCTTGTGTTAGTACCATTTTATATCATCAAAACATTAATCAATCAATATACACCTACTATACCTAGATCTCCCTCACGCCAGTAGGGATCGTGATATGGTAGCATCTGTGACTGGGAACTACTAGGCTCCCCATGCTCGAATGATCTGTGTGTGATGGGTATAGGTCTCTGTATTGCCTCGTGTTCTCCCTTTTGGCGAATAACAGGAGGATCTAAGGCTACGGTATCATCCCCTGAATGATGGGGAGCTGCATCTGACTCCTCCTCATCATCTCTATCCTCCTCCTCCTCATCCTCATCTGCATCCTCATCCTCATCTGCATCCTTGTTCTCCTCATCATCATCTCTATCTGTGTCATCTTCCTCTCCTTCCTCCTCCTCGGCACTAGGCTGATCTCCTATGGGTGGATCAGGCCTCCTGCCTCCTCATGACCCTCTCCCTCCTCTGGATCCTCCGATCTGGAACCCTAATCCTCATCTTGGTCTCCATGTCTCCATGGACCTAGATGGCCTATCGGGTGATCTGGTGGAAAGATAGGCCCCAAGTATGATCTCATAAACCATGAGAGATACCTGCGCTGTGCCCTGGGGTCTGTAGCATAATCAGTGACCACATCCTGGTCAGACCCCTCTATACCTGTGATCTCGATATCATCTATCGTAGGTCTCACTACTGCTCTGGGTCTGGGAAGGACTTGTGAGTGTCGAGTGTAGATGGGTACATCGGCTGGAACACACTGCTCTAGCCCAAACTGCCTCCATACTCGGTCAAAGTAGAATGGGACTATGATATGTGGATATCGTCCTCTCAATAGGCAGTTCCTCTGTAAGCATGCTAACTGTCTCTCCATCCCATCCCATTTGTGCATCCGCAGATATGGTCTCCACACAGTCACCTCAGCTGTCAATCTGTCAAATGTCACTCTCCAATACAGTAGATCTCCAAATCTCCACTCACTGGTAAGTGGATAAGAAAATACCCTAGGTCACTCGCTAGCCGCACTCATCGGATAGCCGACAGGCTTGGTGCATTTAAAGTGCTCAAATATCCACACCTACAGAAGTGTGCATGTCATCAAGCTGCAACCCTATCCAAAAACATACTCCTCGAGGTCATGATAGAGATGTGCAAGCATACTCCGACCCCAGGCGTATGCTCTCCTATGTCTCTCCATAGCCCTGATGCACCATGTGAGACCCCCATGCATGTGTGTACCTCACCCATTAGGGCAGACAGCTAGTGCGATGATAGCTATCATAAGACGTCTCATGAGGGGCACCTCTCCTGTAGGATGTAAGAGCCAGCTGACCATGATACGACCTCTCGTCTCACTCAGCATGACTCTCCCTATGCAATATACCTGCTCCCTCTGATGATCCTCTGCTGACCGATCGGTCGCATATGTCATGGTAGCTCCTCTGATCGGTAGGTGAAGAATGCGATACACATCCTCAAGTGTCACCGTCATCTCCCCTACTAGAAGCTGGAATGTGCATGTGTTGGGATCCTATCGCTCCATGAGTGCCATCAGCATCATGGGATGAAATTGAATGGCTGGCATAAGAATCATAGACCACAAACCTACTATAGACAATGTGTCTCTCTTTGCCTAAATCAGTCGGGGAATCTGATCTCACAAACTGCAAAGAATCTGCCCCGCCGTGTGCTCTCTCATGTATGGGAGACCCTGCAACACAAAAACATCAGTGTAATCAGTAATCAATCATCAAAATCATCTATGCCAAATACGCAAACTGACAAATATTGAAAGTTGACCCCTGCCAAGTCCAGATTGGGACCATGGCGCCCTGAGGGGACCATGGCACCCCACAGGGACCATGGCGCCCTGAGGGGAACATGGCGCCCCACAGGGACCAGGGCGCCCTGAAGGGACCATGGTGCCTTGGTGGGACCATGGCACCCTTGGTGGGGCCCAGGGTCAGATTCCAGGGCCCGCTTTTGATCATAGAATATCAGAGTCAACGGAAATGCAGAAAGTCAAAGTCAAAGTTCAGTCAACTCACCTCGTCCAGTGGCTCATCGTCGATCACGGCCTGTCACATGATCTCAATCCTCGCGGGATGCTTTGGTCATCGTGAAGGCATGATGATGGCTATGTGGGCTCCACTGCAATGAACAATACTCAGAATCAACAAAGTGACAAATGCAATAGTCACTTTCAAAGGTATATACTTTCACTCCTTTACCATTACTTTCAAAACCCTAATTTTCCCTAAATCACTCATTTCATCATAACTTGAGTTTGGGAGATGCAATTTTCGAACCGTTTGTTGCATAGGAATCGTATTTTCATTCCCTTACTCCCTTGATGTTCCAAAATGTGCTCTGATGAAGCCTTTGTAGTGAACATCTCTCATCAATAATCGTTCACACAATTTGTTGTAAGTAAACATGCTACCCTGTTTCACCTCCCTAATAAGCAAGCCGAAATAGGGGGGGGCATATAGCTACTCACAAATTTCATCACTTTCCTTAGTAAGCATTAGGTGATTTTGTGATCTAACGTGTGTTTTGTAGGGTGCGGTTCCTAACTGTGTACTGCAGATACCGCTGGGGGCTTCATTCGACGAACTTATGGATATATCCTTTTTCAAATAATGTTTACTTTCCTGTACTTTAGCTTGCATATCCACGTAGTACTCATATGACCGCTAAAGTGGGGGCTAAATGTAACGTCATAAATTGTACGCACTTGCTAAAGCAGTACAATTTCACACCTAGTTTAGCACTCGCCTTGGTGCAGTTGCATTTTGCATTTCATTTCCCCTTTAGCACTTAATTAATCAAATTAATTAGGTCTAAAGGTTCTATTTCATCATCTTCCACATCATAAAGTCGGGCCCTTTCATTAAAGCGTGCCCCTTTCATTTTATTCCTCCAATACATCACTTAATCAAAAACCCTAATTAGGCCCTATTCTGAGCTTGGGGGCTTGATTTCGGGGGTCAAAACATCTCAAAATCACCTGTAACTTCAGGATTTGCTCTAAAATCATCATATCCGATGGCCCTGAAAATTTGGTGAAAAGTTGTCAGGACCATGGCGCCCGGAGTGCACACGGTCCCGGACATTTTTCCCAAAATTTTAGGAGCGTGATCCAATCATAAAATAAGGCTTAACCCCAAGAAATTGGCGGGATATTCAATCTCTAGGTCGGCCAAAAGTTGGAATTAAGACCTAGGGTTTCATACATAAGAGCTCTCTTTCTTCATTGGAAAGGATCAGAATTTTGTTTTTAGGAACCTCATATGCAGCGAAAGAGAAAATCTTTGAAGACTTCAGCAACACTCAACATTCATCCTCCAAGCATTCATTAAATTCATTCATCCACTTAGGGCTTTGAAGGCATTGAAGAGCAATAAGGGATCACCGACCGAAGATTGGCTTGTACCCCTCCCTTGGGGTTGGGTATGATTTCATGTTGTTTTCATGTCTTTGCATAAGCTTCATTATGTCACTTGCATTCATGCTTTAGATCACTTTGCATCTTGATTTGGAGCATTTACATTGTCATCTACAAGCAATTAGGGTTTACTTTCTAGGTTGCTCTAGTTTGCTTACTTGCATTTTAGATCTTGCACACACACATGGTCTGCACACACATTACTTTTACAATACAACTTGGCTATTCATGGAGGTGGAAATCACCAAAGCGGGGGTTTGACTAAGGCAAAACCCTATATAGCCGCCCAAAACACCTTTTCAGATATAAGTGCAGATTTTGGGATTCAGACGACGTCGCAAGTTGCAGATTCGAAAGAAGTAGACGGAGACCGAACCCTACACCAAGTTTCATTGCAGAAGACCAGGACAGGGGCGTGGGGTGCCCTGGTCCTGCCAAGACAGGGGCACTAGGCGCCCTGGTCCCTGGGACAGGGGCACTGGGCGCCCTAGTCCCCTTGACAGACAGCAAGTTTTGGCAGTTCAGACAGTTTTCTAGGTTGCAAAACAACAGTTTCAGGGCAGTTTCAGGAACAAAATCAGGACAGTGGTGCCCGCGCCCCCATCCCGAACATTTCCACTCAGATTTTGACTCCGGGTACGCATTTGCATTCTTGTCTTGTCCTTGTGTTTACAACTTTCCATAGTTTAAGTTCAATTCTGCAATCTTGTTATTAATTCATACTTGCACTTTGAGGTTAGGGATTGAACTTGCATCATTTTATCTTTCAATTACAACAAAGGAATAGAAACCCTAATAGGTAGCCCGTGGCTCTCTCTTTCACAAAAAGAAGTAGCCAATTGTGTGATACCTCTAGGCTCTTTCGTATTCCGCAATGTGTGTCAAAAGGTAGGATTAGGACATGTTAACCTAGTCTCGCTTTTTCCCCTACACAGTGACAATAATTAAGGGGGGGATTAGGCTAATTTGGAATGGATTAGAAGAATCTAGAATGGGTTTAGGATGCAAGTGGGTTTGGTGGGTGAGAGAAAATAGGATTTTAATTTAAAATAAAATTCATTTATTTCAACTAAAATTGTGCAACTTGTATTTGTAGGAGAATGCAAGGGGGGTGGGGGGGGGAGTTTAAGAGATTTTAAATAAATATTTATTTATTTAGTTAAATGAGGAAAGGGGTTAAATTAAAAAAATATGTTTTATTCATTTAATTGATTGTTAGAGTATGGTTTGATGAATTAATTTAAATAAATTGAATAATTTATTTAGTTAAAAGAAGAAGAGGTTGAGGATGAATTAATTAAATATTAATTTAATTAACTAATTATTTATGGCTAATTAATCAAATAAATACTAAATATTCATTTAATTAAGTGGATAGATTTATGTGTCTACAATTTGTATTGCAAATTGATGAAGTAATTAGGGTTTAGTGGCTGACCTAGTTGAGATGGCTATTTAGGATGGCACAGTTGATATTTTATGATGTTAGTGGTCTTATAGAATGTGTTAAGTTATCCAAGTGAAGTGTGAGATCTTCCTGAGAGTTGCAGAGTGTTAAGCATAACTAGGTCTGATCAAGCAAGCAGAGAAGTACAAGTAACATATCACTTTTTCATTGTTGTTCCCTGACAGCTGCAACATGTTAAATCCCTTAACCAGGTAGGTCCTAATAGGCCTTAAACATTTAAGGAAACTAATAGGGCATCTCTCAAAAGAGTGTTAAATCCTCTTATGAGGTTGATCCTAATAGATCATCAAGCTCCTAACTAGGCTTCTAGGCAAATCCCTTAACTGAGTGACTCCTAATAGGGTTTTCTCCTAACAGGGTATATTGTAAGCTCCTAATAGGGCTAAGCTTCTAACATGGTGTACTTCAAAAGAGTACAAATATTTGTGTGTGCCAAATCCCACCGTGGTTTTTCCCTATTTGGGTTTCCATGTCAAAAATAATGGTGTTCATGTGTGGAATGATTTTTATGTGATTTTCTTGTTTATGTTACATTTTATGTATTATTTATGAGACACCAGTTATGATGTTTTCTCAGAGGCTTATCAAAGGTTACCAATATTGATAAGAGTTGATAAAGAAAAGTGATTGATCTGATAAGATAAGTTGGTAAATGATCAAATCTATATGGTTGCTTAAGAGGTGAAAGAATTGATTGATGTGGTAAATGATTTGATTAATGTATTAAGAAAATCTGATAAAGAGGTTCTTAGATCTGATTAAAGAATTTGAGATATTTGTTAAATGGTTTCAGATCTGATATAAGTTTGATTTTGGGTTTAAAGTTTCAATTGGTCTTAATACTGATTCACCCCCCCCCTCTCAGTATTAACCAGATCCTCATAGGATTAACACAAGAATGTTCCAAAAGATAGGAACAAAAGAAGAGCAAAAGAATCACTGAAGCATGAAGAACCTGCAAACACTATCGAAGAATAACTATCGATCTGAAGAAACTCCACTGAAATAGAAGATGATCAGGTAGAGAAGAATGTAATCTACATGAGTGCCCTCAAATAACACTACTTGAATCAGATGGAAAACAAAGGCAAACAACTGAACTCAAAGATACAGATGGCAAAAAACACCAAAGTCTGGAGAGCTGATTAATCAAAGATGGAAGGTTGCCTCCAAAAATGGGAATGAAAGAGTGTCCATATTGGAAATAATCCATCTCACCAAAATGCATAAGTAACCAGCCACTGCATCTGCCTAGTACATAAGAACAAATATTGAATACATAGATCACTCCAACGAACCAAGGAAGCATTAGAACCAACAACCAATAGGAGAAATGCCCCCATAATGCTGACAAGGGAGAGGTGATAGGTACACTAAAACTGAATGCCAAGAAAGATTGTATGACGAAGAAACAGGAACATCTAGAGTGTAGCAAAAAGTACAAACACATATAAAGGCTAGTGTCATGGAAGAAAAACTCACTTGACACACATCATGAGGCTAATGTCATGGAAGGAATACTCACTTGACAAAGGTAGATGAAAAACAAGGCAACATCAAATCCCCCCCATGGCACTTTATAATGGAGTGCTACTATAATAAGGCACCAGATGTGCAAGATTCCAAGCATGCAAGGCATAGTGGTACTTTATCTCAGTGTGTTTGCAAAAAGAAAATTCTTACAAAATTTTGTATACAATTCTCAAAGAAGACAAAAGGTTGGAAATACATGAATAATATCCAACAACAAGTCATTCTACCCAAATGAGAAGTTTTCAAGAGATCAAATATACAAGTAATTCATCAAAGTGTGAAAACACAAAAAACTGAATAAAATATACCTGGAGTAAAATCTGGAAAAAGTACATGGATGGTTGTGAAGAGCTCTGAAACACCATCCCAACACCGTTTGAATCGTGAAAATCGGAGAAACTAGCAAAATGATATGAGCTCGGGACTGAAAACAATACATTAGACTTTAAATGGCTATAGAATATAACAACAAGAAAAATAGGTGACAAAAACCACAAATCTAGAAAGTAGACAAAAACAACTTTCTAACGATATCTCGTTTTCCTAAAAATGATATCGTATGCCCAAGATATGGCCAAAACAAAGGGGGTTACTAGGGGCCAATATGTTGTCTGTACCACTTACATCATGATGATGTTAGCAAACTATTCCCAAAATATTCCCTACTTGCTGAAAAAATCCATCACTTGAAACATCACTGAAAAAAAAAAATCTGGTGCTTGAAAAGATCCCCCTATCGGAAAAACAAGCTACCAAAAAATTAGGTTGCCGGAAAACATTTTGTGCCGGAAAAGGGCAAATGGTTGGGAGGAAGCGAAGCTTGGGTGAAAGGTGGCACAAGGTGGGTGGGAGGCAACTAGGAGCCAGCAGAGCATATGGCCAGCCCTGTTGCACTCCGTATAGACTGCAGGCTTGACTGTTGCAAGGGGTACCCCCCCCCCCCCCCCCCTTTGGTTTTAAAAAAAACTTTTTTGAAAAAAAAAAAAATTACAATTTTTGTCATTTCAGCCCGCGTATACCATAAAACAGCTAGAAAAAAAAAATTAATGTATTTTTTTTGTTTTGATCTTTTTCTTTAACAAATTTCTCAAAATTAGTGCGCAATATTTGGCAAAAGAAACAACACCAGAGGATAGGATTGTGTGATAATCTACTTCTCATACTCAATCAACTTAACTTTGATCAGTGAATCCAAAAACACATCATCGAAAATGAGAAATGCTCACCAAAACTATACACTAAGTATCACCAACAGACTTGTACCAAAACTTACTCAAGCTATCTGGATATCCCAAACTCCATACCTGATAAGATGAATAGGTCAAGTTGTCATCAATGACAACTCCTAATAAATCCCATGCACCAAACATTATCAATCTTTACCGGAGCATCACCAGAATAGTGTCTTATGCCAACAGGATTTATCATCCTTCTCATTCTTCTTAATTTTTTCCTTATTTACTCCATGAATAGTTAGATATTTCTTCAAACTAATGGATACATTCCTTTGCATCTCTTCACCAAGCAAGACACAATCCACCACATCTTCAAATTTCAAAATAATAGTACTTTCTATAAGGAAGTTAAGTAGCAGAACAACTTCCTACACTAACCTTGAGAGGAGGGTAATGCAAAAACCTTTATAGCTCATCACAAAAGTTACAAAAAATAGAAATAGATATAATAACATTCAAACCATAACATAGTGATTTACATGGGGAAAACCCTTATGGGAGAAAAACCCCACACTCCAAAAGCTGCCCAATATATTATTCAACAATCAAAATAGATTACATTATACTTGCAAAGAAAGCTCTTCACAAGAGTACCACTAAATAGAGATTCAGAGGTAATTCAATAGCCATAAGACTATTACACCCAACTAGGTGTAGCCATGACCGATGGATCCTCAAAGTGAACTGACTGACTCATGCAGCAAGAGTAACACAACATAAGAAATAATAAAACATTAAAAGATCACATAATCAGATCATATTATTATCTTAGAACCTTCAGTAACCAGTCGGTTATCATCATGCAGTCATCATAGAACATTTGGTAATCAACTAGTTACATGCATGCTAACATGCTAGATACAACCCTTCTGAAACTCTTAGAGTCATCTGGATATCTAATCATGAATCTAGAATCTCATACTAATATACTACCCTACAAATGATTACATAATACCATATATATACCCTCCAGAACATATATGTGTTGGCCATAAAAGATTACATTTACCAATGTAGGAAAAATGAAATGTGTAAATAGGTCATCCCTAAGAATGAAAGGAAATTCCTTTGGAAAAGAGCAACCGAGAAGTGTGGATCAATAGGAAAGTTGGCCAAGGACTTAGGGACATTAAGCAAGACCCAAAATATATCCACACTCAAATAAACTGCTCTGGAAAAAAAGAAAACCAACCGGTAAGCCCAAAACTGCTCCGAAAAAGAAGAAAACCAACCAGTAAGCCCAAACTGCTTTGGAACTTAGAAATAGTCAAACTGAAAGCAATATCTTGCCGGAAAAGAATCCAAATGAACTAAGAATCTAGAATTAAGCACAAGAGCCAGCCTAGAAACTAAAATATATGATCTACAAAGAAAAGTAAGCAACTATTAGAACATACCGGTAGGAACACAAGAACTGCACATAGAACTGAACAAGAATTAAACTGAAAGAAAATATTTTTGGTTGATGCAAAATTGCTCATAGACCAAGGATGCTCCTGCATCAAACAACCTAGGTAGAAAGAGATGTTCCATGAGAGGCAACTCATGAACATCAAAAATGATTTGGGATAAAGACTCCATGCTCATTCCTAATCCAAACATCTTCCTTATCTGCAAACCTTTTCCTTAGCTCCTCCAAAACCTCAACTGGATTCTCTAACTCTTGACTCTCTTTACTTCTCTTCCCTTGCTTCATACCTGCACATTATCTCTACTCACTTCTCTCTTTCTATTGTAACTTTGGTTTGTTTCGACCATAGAGTTCATCTGATTCACTATCACAACCTTACTACCATCCGATTCCATCTGTGTATCAGACTTATCTATCATATCCTTCTACAAATTCATGCCACTTTCCGATATAACCTCTGCAACCACTTTCTCAATACTGCAACTTCTCTTAAGACTTGGATTCTTTACATCCTTCTCTTTCTCCTTCAAAGAAGCCAATGTGAACTTCTGCCCATCCTTCTCAAGAGTGATTAGGTTTCTTCTACAGTCATAAATAGCCCCTCTATCAAACTGCCAAGGTCTTCCCAACAAGACATGACAAGCACTCATAGATACAACATCACACAAGACCTCATCCCTAAAAGGCCCTATTGGTTCCCAAAATGGACAACGAGTTTACACTGCTTATAGGGCAGAGACCAAGCTGATTTCCTCCAAATATCTATGGAGAGCCACCTCCAACTATCAATATTTGTCATGCTTGGACCAACAATAACAAGGACGGAAAGTCCTTATGTGCTTTAGGCTCTACAAAACCAAGAAGGGTGACCCCCTCAGTAAGAAATTCTTGCTCTCTACAAGGATACTCAGGAACTTACTGAAATAAAGCAAATTATCTCATAATAAGACTGAACAAAAAGGGAGAATGCTCAAGGATGGCAAATCCTTCAGTGATCCTCAACCTTAAGCTGAAGTATGAGGGAGGGTGAGACTACTTTCAGAAAATACATAAATCTTAGCAAATGATTGTTCTGATATTTATAAGATTCACTCTGAGAGATCATAAAGAAGATAAAACTAGAAATTGACAACCTAAAGAGATTTGTTAGCGAATACCAATGCCTTATTCATTTGGATTATAGAGTCTATAAAAAGTGTTACTGAACATCTGATAAAATTTCATCTAATAGTTGGTCTGGTCTAAAACAATACTGCCTTACAATATTGCTCTACTTATAATCTTTCATCTGAACTACTTATCAAATCCTATAGTGAGCCCTATTTCCTCTATAATCTTATTCAAGCATTATAATTAACCCCTTGTACTAAAGCATTGAATAGAAGAATACATACATCATAATAATACAATAAACAAATGAAACCCTTGATCCTATTTTCTTAAAAGAATATAAAATCACACACAAGAGAGTAAAGATTAGGAAAATATATTTGCATTAATATCATAAGCTATCTTTTATCATATGATAGCCAACAAATTCAAATAGAGAATGACCCACTTGAAAAAGGGGAACTTGCAACTATTCTATTACTTTTGTGCTCTACAAAATAACATCATAGTCCCTGTTATTTCCTACGACTCTCTATAACTATTTTGGACCTAACCTTGCAAAAAATATCTATTGTACAAAGATCTTTCTCAAAAAAATTGGACCCTGACTAATAGCCTTGAATTCCCTTTTATAGAAAACAAGGGAGCAACAATCTTCAGGCCATAAGACACCTGTCAACAGAACCAAGTCTTAAAGGTTATACATAATTCTTGTTACAAATCACTCCTTATCCGCATGTTGTCGCCCGTGATGAGGTGGAACCAAAATTTCCAATTGATTATTGGTAGAAACAAAAATACTTGAGTCATGCCGATATCACCCAGACACTGCTTAATGGACCCTGAGATGCTCATTCTATTCCATAGCATTTCTCTTCCTAAAAAGGAAAATAAATCCTGGCATGAAACAAGACTTTCCTTCCAAATTAAAGGAAAATCTCCATCTCTTATACCCTGTCTCAGAGAAAATGGAAAGAGTTTCTTGGGGGTAAATAGGTTTTATTGAGAAGTCATTGCAGCTTTCCTGATGCTACAGAGATGACTAGCTGTCGATCCTCACTTGAACAAATCCTTCTTTCAATTCCCCATGAGCTCCCTCTTGGAACACTCTGCCAATGAAATACAGAGTAAGAGCGAGGAATAGGCCTGAGGTGACTTTTCTTCAAAAGACAAGGATTTCACACCCCCTTTGGCAATCCCCTAAGATTTCACATCCCCTCTGGCAATGAACAACATCAAACTAGAGAAAGATCATCCATCCAATGTCACACAATAAGCAATGACTCCATTCATAGTTATGTTCAAACACCATCCTCGTATTGATGAAAAATTGTTCTCATAAAGATGAAGAAACTTGTATTTGTTTCTACCCATTTTATCATCTGCCAAGTGAATTTATAACCATAAATTCCTTTCAATGTGGTGGTGTTAATCTATGTGAAGAATCATCACTTTGATATCCTCTGCTCACCTTGTCAGCTATGAATTCTAGCAATTATTCCTATAACTCAAGTCACCACCATTTCCTAGGCCATCACTCTATTGCCACTGGCATGCATTCACCTTACGTGAATGATTTTATTATGATCTTATTCCTTTTTTTAGTGTATAGTCTCCTGCTTCAAGATTTTTGTCAACAAGCAAATCTTTGAATTCATCAGAGAACTCGTGATTCATCACACCTAAACTGGAAGCTTATCCAAATCCTTTCACATCTTTGAGCTATCATCTTTGACTATCAAATCAATCCTGAATCGACAAGTTTGAATCCCATTCATTCTGCCCTTTCCCACGAGCTACAACTAGTGCCTCCAAAATCCCTCCAAACTTCTCATTTGAAACTCAGCTGTAGATCTCATTCAACCTAGCAAATCTAACGGTCATTTCTTGCCAACTTAGCAATTTGAATTTCCAACTATATTTGTGGACCCATGAAATCATGACAGGTCAGTGCCATATCATCCTTCGACCAAGCTTCATCATGAACTTCCCTGTAAGCCTTCCTGATCAGCCCAGGACACATGGCATCATCTCATGATGTTGTGATCCATAATCTTCCTGCAACTTCCATCACAAGAATATGAGGGTCATTCGATCTATTCAATCTTTACCACTTTGCATGTTGCCCGTCAACTCCTCTAGGACTTAAAAGTCAAGAACCTTTTACCTCAGGATAAAACATCCTCGCTCATTCTAAGCATGTGCAAATCGATGGGACTGTTAATAGACTAACCTTTAGTGCCTGTGAACTGGTATTATAATGCCTTCAACCGGTTATGTTGCTAACCGTATCAGTTTCTACTAACAACACACGACATAATCTCTTGATGTCATGGTCATTAAAATCCTCGCATCTTTGATCATGGGGAAGCGTTAGCCATTGGATCTATCCTTTCTTTAATAGACGGTCGGGATATTTAGGACTTGTCAGACTTAAGAAAATATAAACCCAAGCATAAGTATTTTGAAAGGGAACCACTAATAGGGAAGTTATGCACTTGACTTAGGAAATTTTATTTCATGAACCAGTTCACCAACATTTTTCTTAGGGAATAAGATGGCCTCGCTCATGGAAAGGGTACCCTCCATTTTAAGTGGAAAATGTAATAGCAAAATATATCACTTCTAGGGTTTTCTTCACAAAAATGTAAGAAGTTTTGATAAACCCTAAACCCTCGACCTTGAATTGTTCTCAAAGGATATAAGTAAAAAGAAAATCAATGTTTTGGGCTTAAATTTGAAAATTTCATGCAATCAATTTTCAAGGCTATCAATGGCTCTAGTTCAGAATGCTCGTTTCATAGGAATGAAGCGAGAGACCAGAATCTTTGAGTAAAGCAGACCAACTACACGGCATACCAAGAAGAAATTACCTGGACATGGTAACTTCAACAAAAAGAAACTACACTACCAAAAAAAACCTAACTAATGCTCATGGATAACAACTAATTTAAGAAAAGTAGGAACTCAAAATTATCCATGAACGGGCAATTAAGAAGGAATTTATTTATAACTCCATTGGGAATAGAGTATAAGAAAACCACTCTACCCCAATTCACTTGTGGCCTATAGAATCAAACCAAGTGTGATGGCCCAAAGCCATCCACCAATGTCAACTAGATCTTTCCTCTTTCATGAACATGATTTTCTTTTGAAAGCATCAAATATAATCTAATAACATAAGTGGAAAACCATTTTTTCAAATTTGCTGGTTAGTTTTATCTGTTCACTATGCTTAATTTTATCATTGCACTTATTACTGAAAACTTGAAAACTATGCAATGATATAGAAAATCTACTATTTTGTGACATATATGTTGTATATTCAACATAACACACATCTTGACTGCAACCGATATCCTTTTCTGCAAATACATCATATTGTTGGAAAAGGAAAATCTCATATTCTGGCTAATAACTAAAAATACATGCCTATTTTGCATTATCAGCTTGCCTACTGAAATGAGGACTCTCTGAAGAATCCTCCTTCTTACTGATCATATCAAACAAGTTGTTATCAAGGGGAGGGAAAGGATCATAGATGACCTCTTCATGTGATTCATTTTCTTGCTTTTTTTCCAATCTAATGTCAACAATATCAGCAATAGCGGAAAATTTCTTATTGTTACCTACCTTTGAATTAGATATTACAACTTCATCTTCACAATATTCTATTTCAGAAGTTGATGCAATAATCTCCATATTCTCATTTGTTTCTTCATATAAAGGGTTACGAATAACATCAAGACCCTTCTCAAAAATATTGTAACAGAGCACCAATTGATCTTCATCTGCATCTTCATCAAATAATGCATTGATACTTTCACTAAAGTTATTTCTGATCTCATCTTCGGGTTTATTAGGAAGCTAGGAATCAAAATATGAACTAGAACAACACCCAACAATACATATCTATCTGAAACACAAGACTACAAACCAACTCCCTATGAGATATTCTCCTTGGAGAAATCACTATTGTTGTCCTTTAGGAAAGTGACTAACATCATATCTGTCTCTACAATCATGTCAGGTACTTTCTCATCAGCCTCTTCTTCATCAATATGAGGAATAACCATTGTTTGGGACAAGTTCTCTTGACTCACTTTTTTGTTTATATCATAATCAATAATAGGGCTAATGTAATCAGTAGGAATATAAAAGTCTTGACATGGTCCTTTAGTTTTAGATTCATGCTTTGCTTCAAACCCTATCATCTTAGGATAATATACCCTTGTAGATAGATAACCCCTAGGGATTCCATATTTCAAATTGTTTTCAACTTCCATTTTTATCCTATAAGCCTGATGTAAGGTTTTAGGATCCTTATCTCTTAGCAAATAACTCTCTTCCTCTTCAAATGCAGCCAAATAAACAACTAGGCATACTGCATCATTTGGTCTATAACTACTAGGAATGTCATCCAATGCCCTAGCAAACCTGAGATTAAAAGCAGGTACTAACTCATCTTCTTCTTTCTAAATATCCATGAATGTTTTCATAACTGAGCTTGGATCAATTCTTTCACCAAACCATTCCATGAATGCCACCTTCAACTCATCCCATGATGAGATAGAGCATACTGGCATGTAGGAGAACCAGTCTCTTGAATTTTCCCTCAGAGACTGAACAAATAAATTCACAAAAACATCTTCTGGATTTATTTTAAAATCTTTCATTAATTCAGAAAACTCCTACAAATGTTGTCGTGTTGATCCTGACTTCTTCCCATTAAATCCTAGTAGTTTTTCCCTAACCCCTATAGGAAAAGGATTTGGGAAACCTTGGATACCATCAAAATTTAATGGTTTATATCTTTCCCTAAAGAAATCTCTATGATGACTTTCTATAGATTGCACATTTGTTTTTGACATTTCATAAGGAAACATAAGCACATGATACATATTTTCATTCATTCCCTTATTTCTTTCCCTTCTCTTGAACTATTTCATTATAAATATCAAAACATACTCCATCTAATCTTATACAAAAAGATGAAAAACCAAATCACAGGAGCATGTAAAATAATCACTACCATTCCCTTCCTTAGTGCTTCTTTCACTATTTAGGGAGCATTTTGTTTTTACAATTTTCATGAAAATACACTTGACTCATGAAAATTTAAATAACTGGAAATGTTGAAACTGTTGCTGCCTTCTTCAACCTAGGATTTTCAAAATCACCTTCAATCCTTCAAATCTTTAACATTGATCTTTTGACAGAGTCACCACCTCCTTGCAGAGGACCAATACTCAAACAATTGAAATTTCTTCACAGGTCAAATTTTTTTCAACACAACACTACCACATTTCCTTATCATCAAATGGCATTATTGATTCTATCCTCAACTTGACGGGGTACTTCATCATAAGAGCTCAAATCTACTTCATCCTTCTTGCAAATTTCTTGGTTCTTCTTCAAGAAGACACACACTAGTGCATAGATCTCAGAGTCATAAGACACTTGTCAACAAAATTGAGCCTTAAAGGCTATACACAATTCTTGTTACAAATCACTCCTTATCCGCATGCTGGCACCCATGATGAGGTGGAACCAAAATTTCCAACTGATTATTGGTAGAAACAAAAATACTTGAGTTGTGCTAATATTACCCAAACACTCCTGGATGGACCCTGAGATGCTCATTCTATTCCATAGAATTTCTCTTCCTAAAAAGGAAAATAGATCTCGACATGAAACAAGACTTTCCCTCCAAATTAAAGAAAAATCTCCAGCCTTTATGCCCCGGATCAGAGAAAATGGAAAGAGGAACTCGGGGGTAAATAGGATGTATTGAGAAGGCATTGCAACTTCCTTAATGATGTAGAGATGATTGGATGTTGGTCCTCACTTCAACAAATCCTTCTTTCATTTTCCCATGAGCTCCCTCTTAGAACACTCTACCAACGAAATGCAAAGTAAGAGTGGGGAATAGGCCTGAGGTGACTTTTCTTGAAAAGAAAAGAATTTCACACCCCCTCTGGTAATCCCCTGAGCTTTCACATCCCCTTTAGAAATGAACAACATCAAACCAGAGAAAGATCATCCATCTAGTGTCACAAAATATGCAATGACTCCATTCATAGTTTTGTTCGAACACCATCCTCTTATTGATGAAAAATTGTTCTCAGAAAGATGAAGAAACTTGTATTTGTTTCTACCCATTTTATCATCTGCCTAGTGAATTAATAACCATAAATTATTTTCAATGTGGCAGTGTTAATCTATGTGAAGAATCATCACTTTGATATCTTCTACTTAGCTTGTTAGCTGCATATTCTAGCAATTATGCCTATTACTCAAGTCACCACCATTTCCTAGGCCATCACTCTATTGCCACTGGCATGCATTCACCTTACATGAATGGTTTTATTCAGATCTTATTCCTTTTTTTTTTGTGTAGAGTCTTGTGCTTCAGGATTTCTATCACTAAGCAAATCTTTTTTTTCATTAGAGAATGTGTGATTCATCACATTTGAACCAAAAGCTTATCCAAATCCTTTCACATCTCTGAGCTATCATCTTTGATTGTGAAATCAATCCTAAATCGACAAGTCTAAATCCCATTCATTTTTCCCTTTCCTCCGAGCTATGACTGGTGCCTCCAAAATCCCTCCAAACTTCTCATTTGAAACTTAGTCATAGATCTCATCCAACCTGGCAAATCTAATGGTCATTTCTTGCCAACTTAGCAATTTGACTTTCCAATTGTATCTGTGGACCCGCAAAATCCTGATAGGTCAGTGCCATATAATCCTTTGACCAAGCTCCATCAGAAACTTCCCTATAATCCTTCCTGATTGACCCGAGACACGTGGCATCATCTGGTGATGCCGCGGTCCGTAATCTCCTTGTAGCTTCCATCATGGGAATAAAAGGGTCATCCGATCTGTTCAATCTTTACTGCTTTATAGGTTTCCTGTCAACTCCTCCAGGAATTAAAATTTGAGCACCTTTTACCTCGAGATAAAACATCCTCGTTCATTATGAGCATGTGCAAATTGATGGGACTGTTAGTAGACTGACCTTTACCGCCTGCAAACCAGTATTACAATGCCTTCAATCGGTTATGCTGCTAACCCTACCGATTTCCACTGATAACATGTGACATAATCTCATGATGTCGTGGTCATTAAAATCCTCACATCTTTGATATGGGGAAGCACTAGCCATTGGATCTATCCTTTCTTTAATAGACGGTCGAGGTATTTAGGACTTACTAGACTTAAGAAAGAAAAAGCGCGAGAATAAGTATTTTAAAAGGTGAGAGGTAATAGGGAAGTTATGTGCTTGTTTTAGGAAATTTTATTTCGTGAACCGGTTGACCAACATTTTGTTTAGGGAATAAGATGGCCCCGCTCATGGAAAGGGTACCCTCGGTTTTAAGTGGAAAAAGTAAAAACAAAATATATCACTTCTAGGGTTTTCTTCACAAAAATGTAAGAATTTTTGATAAACCCTAAACCCTAGACCTTGAATTGTTCTTAGAGGATATAAGTAAAAATCTGAAAAATCAATGTTTTGGGCTTAAGTTTGAAAATTTCATGCAATCAATTTTCAGGGCTATCGGCCCAATATTGAAACTCAGCAAACACTGCTTTTTTACTTCTAACTTTTGATCATCTTGTAACCAACTCACCTTATAAGGAAAAGGGTGCTTAAGCCTCTTCAATCCAAGATTCACTACCATCTCCTTAGATACCAAACTATTAGTACTTCCACTATCCACAATAACCTTGCAACACCTACCACCTGATTTGCACATAGTCCAGAAAAGACTCCTTCTCTGAGTAGGTCTGGTATCTTCACTTCTCTGCTCCATCATGACTCTTTTGAACATAAGGGATTCTCCTTTCTCTGATGCATAGTTAGTTCTGGTAACTTGACCTTCTGATTGCTCATTTTCCACACAACTTCTTTCCATTCCCTACTTACATTCATAAGATATGTGTCCAATTTCCCCATACTTGATTCATTTACCAAGAAATTCTCTGTCGCTACTGCCACAACCTTTTCTCTGTGTTTTCTGATATGGTTCTTTATTCCACTTAGGTTTTGATTCTTCTTCAACATTCTACTTCTCTATACTCATCTGCCCCTTGAATCTCTCCTTCCCTCTAGGGTTATTCTGTTGTCTTCTTCTCACCTTCTCCTCAGCCTTCAAAGCATACTGGTAAGCTTTTTCAACTGTGGAAATCCTCAACATACTCATCTCATCTTGAATATTAAATGCAAGTCCATTTATGTACCTCACCACCTTTTCTCAATCTATCTCTGTATGCCCAGATCTGATCATCACCTTGTATAATTCCTCAGTATACTCTTTCACACTCATGTTTCTTTTCTTTAGGTTCTGCAAATTCTTGAATAATTCCAACTCATAGTCTCTTGGTATGAACTTGGCCTTCAATCTTGCAACCATATGTCTCCATCAGGTGATCTTCATTTCACCATTCTCCACTTTATCTCTCTGCAATTATTTCCACCATAAGGCAGCATGCCCTTTCAACTTAGTTTTTCCAACTGGACTCTTTGTGGGTCCTTGAAATCCTCAAACTCAAAGTAATCCTCCAACTCTTTGATCCAATCAATCAGATCCTCCAGGTTCAACATTCCAGAAAAGTTTGAAACCTCCACTTTATGCACTTCACTTGCTTTCGCCACTGCTCCCAGAAATATTTCCTCTCTTGCATCTTTCGGTCCTTCAGCTTCTTCCACCTCAAGCTCTTCTCCAACTTCTTCATATTCATCCTCAAACTCTGGATTATTCCGCAAACTAGGCAATGGATTTTGGATGTTGTTCCTCATCTCATTCTTGAAATTATCCATCATCTGCTCTGTCCTTCGAGTGCTCATCCTTCTAGGTGGCATCTCCTCCTCTGCTCCAATGAACTACCTCAACTCAGTGATATGACTACTGGTTTCAATTCCCTCACACTCAAAGATCTATTGAACATGCTCATAGCCTGCCTCCACTTGGTGATCTATTCACCCAAAGGAATGCCTCAAGGTTCATAAATAGCTCTTCCACCAACCAGTTCATAACCAGCTCTAATATCACTTGGTGGAGCCATGACTGGTGGATCTTCAAAGAGAACTGGTCAGCTCATGCAACAAGAGTAACACAATGGAAGCAATAGTAAAAAATTGAAAGATCACAAAACCATATCATATTATTATCTTAGAACCTCCAGTAACCAACTGGTTATCATCATACAATCATCATAGAACATCCGATAATCAACCAGTTACATACAGGATAACATGCTAGATATAATCCATCTGAAACTCTTAGAGTCATCTGGATCTCTAATCATGAATCTAGAATCTCATACTAATCTACTACCCTACAAATTATTACATAATACCATATATATACCCTCTAGAACATATCTGGGTCAGCCATAAAAGTTTACATTTACCAATGCAAGAAAAATGAAAGGGAATTCCTCCAAAAAAGAACAACAGAGAAGTACAGATCAATAGGAAGGTCGGCCAAGGACTTGGGAACATTAAGAAAGACCCAAAATAGATCCACATGCGAAGAAACCACTTCAGAAAAGAAGAAAACCAACCGGTAAGCCCAAAACTGCTCCAAAAAAGAAGAAAACCAACTGGTAAGCCTAAACTGCTCCGGAACCCAGAAATAGTCAAACTAGAAGTAATATCTTGCCAGAAAAGAATTTAAATGAACTCCGAATCTAGAATTAAGAGCAAGTACCAGCCTAGAAACCGAAAATATGATCTGTAGTGAAAAGCAAGAAACTACCGAAACATACTGGTAGGAACATAGAAACTGCACATAGAACTGAACAAGAACTAAATTGAAAGAAAACATTTTTGATTGATAAAGGATTTCTCATAGACTGGGGATGCTCCTACCACACAACCTCTATTTCACACACCTCATATATAGGAGATACAATACAAGAAATCATCAAATGGTATTACAAAACCATGGGCTAAACCACCCAATAAGGTGTAGCTGACCTTATCTCCCTTCTATATGCCCTACGATGTGTCCCTCCCTTTTTACAACTCATTTATGTGTCTGATGTATTTTATATTTCCTATTTTAGGAGTAAAAACTTTTAAAGGCCATAACTTGTGAACTATGCATCCTATTGATGAACCATTTGAAGTGCGGAAAAACTCGTGAAGTGCTCTATTGCCTTGTAAACTACTACACCATTTATGCCCACTTTTCAGGGTGTTTTGGGGCCTCTAAAGTCCTCAAAATCAAATTTAAAGCTTTCATTGGAGCCCTCCAAAATAGAAAATTTAAGATCTTCAAAACTAGCTATGATCTTGCGACATAACTTTACTAAAATGTTTATCTATCCAACCAAAAGCTTCGGGGAGAATTTTGCACCATTTTGTGCTCAAATGAAAACTTACTATAAATAGTAACCTCATGTAAATGCAAGGTTGAGACACCATTTTTCCAACAAATCTCCCACTTGTCGAGCACCTTGCAAGAGTAAAGGGAGTATCAAAACAATGAATCAATTGCTAAGGCCCATGAGGCCCATAGACTACAACCACCATCTGAACTTCTCTCTGCTCATAGCCTTAGTTAAAGAATCTACAACATTCATCAAAGTTTCTACCTTAACTAGCTTCACCCTACCATCTTCGATGATATCTCTGACAAAATGATACTGAACATCAATATGTTTGGTCCGAGCATGAAATGTGGGGTTCTTAGCTAGGAAAATTGCACTCTGACTATCATAATAAACTGTCATGGCTCCTTGTTTTATTCCAATGTCTGAACAAAGTCTCTTAAGCCAAATGGTCTCTTTACAAGCATGAGTATCTTTCATATACTCTTCTTCAATAGTGGACAAAGAAACCACAACTTGCCGCTTACTCATCCAACTAATTGCACCACCAAATAAAGTAAACACATAAGCATTGGTGGATTTTCTGCTATCAATATCACCTATCCAGTCTGAATCCACATAACCATGAATGTTAAGGGAAATCACATCTCCAACTGAATTACCATGATAACACAAAGAATACTCTGAGGTACCCTTCAAATATCTAAAGACTCTTTTGACTACATCCCAATGAACTCTACCAAGATTAGACATATATCTAGACAGAACTCCCACTACTTGGGCAATGTCTAGTCTAGTATAGACCATAGCATACATCAAACTTCCAACTGCACTTTGGTAAGGTACTATGCTCATGTCTTCCATCTCCGATGGGGATGTAGGATAATCTGCAACAAATAATTTCATTCCAACTGTAAAATGAACACACAATGGTCTACAATCCTACATGTTGAACCTCTATAACATTGATTTCGCATACTTACTTTGGCCTAGCCATAACTTTTTGTTTTCTCTATCTCTTTTAATTTACATCCCAAGAATGTGTTTCACAGCACCAAGATCTTTCATTTCAAATTTAGTAGCGAGCTGAGACTTAAGTTTTGAAATCATACCTTTCCCTTTACCAATGAATACCATGTCATCAACATACAATGCAATGTACAAAAAATTATCACCATCAGATTTATAATAAACACAGTGATCTAATGTAGAACACTCAAATCCCAAACTCAACAAATATGTATCAAATTTTTGGTACCACATCCTAGGACTCTGTTTGAGACCATACAGAGATTTCTTTAATTTATAGAATAAATTACTTTTACCTATCACCACATAGTGCTCTGACTATGTCATATAAATATCCTCCTCCAAATAACCATGAAGGAAAGAAATTTTCACATCCATTTGCTCAACCTCTAAATCATAAGCATTAGCAATAGAAAGAAAAAATCTAATGGATGTCATTTTTGCAACAGGAGAAAATATCTCACCATAACCAACACCCTCAACTTGAGAGGACCCTTTTGCAGCCAACCTTGCCTTATACTTCTCAATGCTTCCATCTGAACCAATCTTTTTCTTAAACACCCATTTGTAGCCAACAAGCTTTTGTCCTTCCAACAATGGTACAAGATCCCATGTATCATTCTTTTTCAAAGCTACCATTTCTTCTTCTATAGCTATCTTTCAGGATTCTGCATCATTCATACCTAATGCCTCTTCTACAAATTTTGATTCATCCACATTAGTATTCAAAGAAAAAATACATCTCCAATCATCAGGTGAATACCTTTTAGGTGGTTGTCTATGTCTTGTAGGCTTTCGAACAAGCTGAGTTGGAGGTTCTTCCTCCTCTTTTGAAGATTCAGAGCTAGATGAGATCTCCTCAACTTCTTACCTATCTAGGGGTCTCAATTCAACTCTTTCAGGTTTAGAAGGGAATTGAATCACATCTTCCTTTTTAGTCTATTTTGGCTGCAATGTAACATAATGAGACTCAATTTCTCTAAAAATAAATTCTACTATGAATTACCTTTTGTGCAACAGGGTCCCAAAGCTTGTATCCTTTTACACCATAACTATACCCGATGAAGATACATTTCATATCCTTGTTCCCTAACTTTGTCTACTTCTCCTTTGGCACATGTACATATGCCTCACAACCAAAAAATATAGGATGTCTCAATGAAGGCTTGTGACTGGACCATGCTTCCATAGGCATTTTATCAACAAGAGCTAACGTAGGAGACCTATTATTTAGGTAGAAAGCAGTGGCAATAGCTTCAACCCAAAACTTCTGTTCTAGACCAACACCACTCAACATACTCCTAGCCTTCTCCATCAGTGTCCTATTCATTCTTTCTGCAACTCCATTCTGCCATGGAGGAGTAGTCTTATGTTTGTTCATGCCATAGTCTTCACATAATCTATCAAAATCATTAGAAAAAAATTCACCGCCATTATCGGTCCTCAAACATTTAATTTTCTTTCTAGTCTGAAACTCAACCATTGCTTTAAATTCTTTAAATAGACTAAAAAATTCAGATTTACTCTTTAGAAAATATACCCATGTCCTTCTACTTAAATCATCAATAAATGAAACATAATATGTGGATTTTCCAATCAAAGGAACATCTACAGGACCGAACACATCAGAATGAATAAGATCCAAAACACCACAATTTTTATGAGCACTCAATTAAAACTAAACGTGGTTTTTCTTTCCATAAATGCAATGCTTAGTGAAATCAAAGTCAAGATTATAATCATTCAAACCTTCAATAAGGTTTTTATTTTTCAAGGTCCTTAAACCCTTTTCTCCAATGTGGCTAAGCCTCTAGTGCCATAACATTATCTTGAATGTAGGTAACTTTGCTTTAGAAGAAAGAGCACCCTTAGGTACCCAAAAGCCATTTCCATCTACTAAAGGTGAAACCCTCAAATCTTCCATAGATTTAGTTTTTATAGAAGTTCTATTACACTCAACATTGTATGCGTCTAGCTTATACAAAGTGTTGAACATGACACCTCTAGCAATTACCATAGAACCCTTGATCATCTTACATCCTACTTGAGAAAAGACTACCTACACACCCACATCTATCTATTTTCTCATAGATAAAAAAAATCATTTTAAACCAGAGATATGCATCACACCATTATTTCTTTTTATTCTACCATCAGAAAACCTGATTCTAACTTTACCTCGACCAACAATGTCTAAATGTGAATCATCACCCAAGTACACCTTACCTCCATTAAATTCTTCATATTCAGAAAACCAATCTCTATTGGTAGTCATATGAAAAGATGCACTTGAGTCAATTAACTAGGAATCATTACCTACATAAGTCACCAAAGCTACAATAAATGCATCACCATCTTCCTTCTCGGACTCAGAATCAGAATCAACTTTTTAATTTTTATTCTTTTTTCTTATTTGCAATTTTAATGGATGCGACCTGGTTTACCACAATCCCAACAAATGACTTTGGACTTTTGAGGAGATTTTGATCTCCCTTTCAATTTGTACTTATGATGCTTCTCATTCTTCTTTCCTTTCTCCTTAGGTCTTCCACGAATGGTTAGGGCTTCCTTTGAACTAAGGGATACCTTCCTCTGCATCTTCACCAAGTAGGGAACCCACCACATCTTTAGACTTCAAAACAACAGAAGTACTACCAATAGACATAACAAGAGAATCCCATGAACTAGGAAAAGAACAAAGCAAGATCTTACATTTCTCCTCTTCATTCACTAATTGAGCCACCAACATATTGAATGCTTTCAGGTGGTTTGCAATTCGTCCACCCTCTTCCATCTTCAAAGAATACCTTCCTTAAGAAAATCTGATTTAATAAAGATTTCACTTAATATATTTCACCAAGATTAGTCCATAGCTTCTTTGTAGTATTTTCTTCATGGACATTGATCAGAACATAGTCTACCAAGAATAGTCTGGTTAGACCCTTGGCTTTTCGGTCCATAATATCATACTAAGCAGCCATAGTAGGATCTGAGGGCCTTTGAACATTCGCATCAACAGAATCCCATTGATATCGCTCTATTACAGATCTTCCATCTTCAGCTTCCATATCTCAAATTTTATTCCATTAAATTTCCCCACCTCTATTTTTCCTAACGAACTTGCAATCTCAAAATTCCTGCAACAAGATCAAAATGTGTCTTCTGCACAAGCTCACACTCAAATATGGATTAGTTCAAAAAACCCAACAACCTATGATTGAAACCAAAGGTGATCAACCTCTAATACCACTTGTAAGGAAGTTAAGTAGAGGAACAAATTCCTACACTAACCTTGAGAGGAAGGTAATGCAAAAACTTTTACAGATCATCACAACAGTTACAAAAAATAGAAATAGATATAATTGTGTTGACTTGAATTTCATCATCAAAATACTACTTGCAACATATTAGTTTCATAAAATACAAAGGGAATGCTATAGGAAATCCAAACTCAACCAATGAAACTACATGAAATTGATATTAAAAACAAAAATCATATTATTACCTTCATGATTTAAGTCTCATTGTGTCCTAACTCCACTGTTCCTAGTTGCAGATGATTTGCTCTTAGACAAGCACTAATAGCTTCCAAGATGGCATATGAAGAATGGACTGATAACTGATAGTTAACTAATACTATGATATGCAATGCAAATGATTTAAAGCTAAATGATTATGCTAAATAAGAAATGCTAAATTGCTAATTGCTTCAAGATAAAAACTCACGGATGGATAAGTTTTCTCAAATTTTTAACTTGAATACTAACTCTTTCTCAACTCAAACTCCTACTTTTATATACTTTTGAGAGGATAAGATGATGTGTCCTAGATCAATTGTCATGATCAGATCTAAAAATTTGGATGGCTATGAGAAAAGGTGAAAGTTGAGAGAAAGGGGGAAGGAGAAGACAAATGTCACTCATCTCACCTTGACTGGGTTGCTGACTGAGGGAATCTAGGGATGGTTGGAGAAGATTTAGGCATGAGAGGACAAGTGGACTCAAGTCCTTCCTAAGATGTAGGGATATTGGAGAGAATATTGAAGAAGGTTAAGACATATGTGTATGTACACAATATTTTTCATTTATTTTGGAAGTTGGAGATAAGTGGCTAATAAATGTTTTATTTATTTTAATTTTGTTGAATTAATTTAGCCACATGATGGTTGAGTTGGCAAAGGAAAGATGAAGTGGAGATGGAAGATGAGTTGAAAATGAAGTAAATAATTTAAGAAATCATTTAATATCTGAGAGTATAGGATAGAAGAATAACTATTAAATATTAGATATTAATTGATTAGATGAATAATTAAATATTAGATATTTAATTAATTGATTAGAGGAATAATTAAATATTACATATTTAATTAATTGATTAGAAGAAAAGGATAAATGAATTAATTAATAAAATATTATAATTAAATTAATTAATAGAAAGACATGAAATGAATTAAATAAATTAATCTTTTCAAATTAACTATTTAATATAATAATAATTATTAAATAAATATAAAACATTTATTTAATCGCTAACAGCCATTTTTATGTGTATACATTTTGCCCCTCTTTGAAATGATCTTGAGACAAAATTGTTTCAAAGATTAAATCAAGTCTTGATAATGTGCTTGATGGAGATAAAAATCTTGATTGTGTGCCCCCTCAAGAGATTGATCATGAAATTGTTGAAAAATTTGGATCCGTGAGTTTTTATCTTGAAGCAATTAACAATTTAGCATTTCTTATTTAGCATAATCATTTATCTTTAAATCATTCGCATTGCATATCATAGTATCAGTTAACTATTAGTTATCAGTCCATTCTTCATATGTCATCTTGGAAGCTATCAATGCTTGTTTGAGAGCAAATCATCTGCAACCAGGAACAATGGAGCTATGACACAATGAGACTTAAATCATGAAGGTAATAATATGGTTTTTATTTTAATATCAATTTCATATAGTTTTATTGGTTGAGTTTGAATTTCCTGTAGCATTTCCTTTGTATTTTGTGAAACTAATATGTTGCAAGTAGTTTTATTTTAAGAAAGAGGATGAAAAATAAAAAGAAGTAACACCACAAGAAACACAAATAGTTATTGATCAAGTATCAAGAAATATCATATTTCTATCAAATGATGAGGAAGACGTACCAAGGTATGGAAGAACTAATAGGGGCAAGTGCAAGGTAATGAGTAACAAATTCGCGGAAGTCTGTGCGTTGGAAAATGCGCTCTTATAAATGGGGGCCGATTTTCAAAAAATGGGGGCTCGTTTATGCTTCAGGCTCCCTAGCTGAAAGGTAATGGGGGTCCGAAGCAAAAATAAATGGGCCCCCGTTTTGTTCTAAAATGGGGGCCCACTTTTAAACAAAACGGGGGCTCATTTTTTAGAAACGGGGGCCCGTTTCTAAATCGCATTTTTCCTTTTTTTTTCACAAGCTGCCCTTGTTTGAAAATGAGGGCCCATTTTGTGGAAGTTGATTCCGCAACCTGCCACTTGGCTCAAGATTAGGCCTGGGATAGACATGGACTTGCAAATTCAAATCTCCATGAATGAAAGTACAAATATGAACTTCTGAAATAGTTTATGTGCCTCTAATCAAAGAATTTGTATACGAAATTAAAACCCATTTCAGATTATACTATCTAGATTCTAAATATGTAAATTTATTTAAAAATTGATTATTTTAACTATTTTTTATTTAATTTATACTAAATCGGGTCCATAAATTTGAAATATTAACTAATTTTGTTAATTTAATAACTTTTTTATTTTAAAGAATTTTGGAAAAAAAATTATACATCATCAATCTACACAAAACTCTTTTGTATTTTAAAAAAATTAAAAATTAAAAAAATGTTAAGTTTACATCAAATTATGTGGGTCGTACACGTCAAATTTTTAAAAAAATAATTACGGCCATTAAAAAATCAATTAAAAAAAATCTATTATAAAAAAAAATACAGAAAAATATGCTCATCAATCTTTAGTGTGTTACAAACCATTTCCCAAAATGGTTTGAGAAAATAATTTTAATTGTGTCAAAAAGTGTTGGTCGTACACATGCACGGTATGGTCCCGAAACATGCATTTTTAAAACATAGTTTTTAGAACTCCATTCAAAAAGTTATTTTTTATTATGTGGGTATTAAAATAAATTACATATTTGAAAATTACACTCAGAGGGATATCTTTTATATTGTTGACTTTTTCCAAGATTCAATCTCTAAGTGTTTCAAAATTGAAGCTCAAATGAGACAAAGTCTGAAAATCAGGGAAACACTTCCACTTTTTGGCCAAAAAGTGGACTCATCTTCTTGCACTGACCCATAGATAGTCAAGCAGGATTGACTATTAGTCCAGAAGAAGTTGAGTTCAAGAGAAGACATAAGATAGCAAAAGAATCCTCTATGTCATGTACACAAGTATGTCAATTTCAAAATACAAATGAATCTATTGAAGTTAATCAAGAAGGAACTTGTTGTGTTAAAGATGTGTGTGCTGATATAATCCATTCATTTGAGGGACAAATGTCATATGAAGAGTCACTTGAGTGTGAACCATAAAATACCAATACTGATTTTGTTAGAACTGATTGGAGAACACTTGGGAGAGACTATCCTCAAGAGCATTCTATCTATGACATTACCTACTCTACACCAAATTATGACTATTATTTCATGAACCTTGAAGCACCTAACAATGATGATGACTATGACTTACCCCTTCTTCATCAAGAACTAATTGATTGGGATAACCTAGAAAACCTTGAATTGGATGTCTTTTCCAATGACCATGACTTAGCTATGTATCTTAATGTTGTCAAACCCATAACACCTAAGATATCTTCCATTATGGAATCAAGTCACATTTCTTGCAATCAGGAGAATGCTAAACTTTCCAGTCGCAAAATTGAAATAAACAAGGAAAAATACCTAGTGCTGAAAACCATTTCATGGCAACACTAGATCAATCAAGAGAAAAAATAAAGGACGTGTCTGATGGTGAAAACCTCTTTGAGGTGCCAGAAGATGGAAAAATTTGACATTCTCCCTGCATATTTTTAGGAGAGATCTTCTATTCTAATAGAGCCAATAGAAGCAATAAACATTGGCACACCAAAGGATCCCAAGATACTTCATCTTGCTGCATCATTATTAGATGAAGAGACAAAAGAATACATAGAATTATTCAGACAAAGACATATAAATGTTTCTTGGTCCTATGCAGACATGCTAGGACTTGATCCTGATCTTATCATGCATCATCTCAATGTAGATCTAAAAGGAAAACTAGTTAAACAAAAGATAAGGAATATTCATCTACACATCGCTCTCCTTGTAAAAGATGAGCTAAAGAAACTATTGGATGTAGGTTTCATAAGACCTATTGCCTATCCAGAATGGGTTTCAAGCATTGTGCTAGTGTTAAAGCCAGATAAAATAATAAGAGTTTGCACTGATTTCAGAGATTTGAACAAGGCATGTCCCAAAGATGATTTCCCTTAGACAAGTAAATACCTTAATAAAAGATAAACCATAGAAAACAAACAAAGAAAATAATCATGCCCCATCATAGCTTCTCTAGTCATGGACATCCTTGAGTCACATAGTGTCCATGATTAGAAATTAAATCAAGATATAAACTTTGAATGTTATATGTCATTCACATGTTCTCATGGTCATTAACTGATATAATCATCTTGATGAATGATCATTAATAATCATTCATTACTTGCTGGTTGATTGTTTATTTTCTGAGTTTCACAATTTAGTTGTCATAAAAGGTCTTGATCTTTGTTGCTCTGTTGCTTGTTATCTGTTTCAAAACCCTAGGTGTTTTTGGTTTTTCTAAGTTTTTCGAATGTTTTGGATTTTCAAAGGTTCAAAAGATCACCTTAGCAAAAAGGAATTAGGATTTTCCCCTAAGTGGAAACAAAAATTTATTATGGATGTACGAATTGATCAAGATCCAAACCATGGCTGAATATAATGCAGATTGGTTGATTCTGGTAAAGTCCACGACAATGACTATGATAAATATGTCAAAGATTGATAATTGTTTGTAAGCTACATATCTTTTACTAAATGGTTCAGCGCAATCAATGCAAAAGATTAAATGGATGAGCTACGATAGATTGAAGCAATAGATGCGATTTGGATGGAGTGGATATGTGCGCAAAGCGATCTCATAGATGGAAAGACTCACTTTTTTTTAGATAGCGCATGTTTACCAAGTTTTTCGTTATCTAAATTTATTGCCATTTTTCCATATTTTGATTTTTTTGTCTTCTTTTGTTTTCACTATTTTATGCTTTTTAGGGATTTTCTTCTTTTCTGATTTTTACTGATTTCTTCAGGACTTTATATGCTTTTTATTGATTTTTTCCTTGACTTTATATCTCAAGCATAGAATTTCTTGAGATGGATGGAATTGATATGTTCATCATACCAATTACCTTCAAAATTAGATAACTTGTATGCTCCTAAGCCATATGTTGCTACTATGACAAAAGACCTAACCAATTTGGTTCAAATTTACCCTTCTTTTCTTGGTCTTGCTAATTTATTGGATTATCCCTTAGAACTATATCTCCAATCTGAAAAACGTGTGGCTTGACTCTATGATTATAACTTCTTGTCATTCTTTGTTGATATGCCTTCAAATGATTTGTTGCACATTGACGATGTTTCTGAATCAGCTCAAGTTCTTGAAGTCTAGAGACTCATTGTTCTTCTTTAGGTATAAGACCTTTCAAGGAAACTTGTAGAGAAGATATCTCTACTTCTACTTGTAATATGACTTCTAATCCATAGACTAAGCAATATGGACTTTCCCCCATTGGTGTGCGGATGCTGGTTGGGTATGCCCAAAGAGCAGGATTTAGCTGAATGTGCCAATCTTTTCTAGCTTCATTGACTATTTTCTTCAAGATTTTCAAGATAGTCTTGTTTGATGCCTCAACTTGACCATTTCCCTATGGATAATATGGTGTAGAAAACCTATTTTGGATATGGAATTTCTCAGATAGTTCCTTCACATCTTGATTCTGAAATGGTCATCCATTATCAGTGATAATGGTCATAGGAACTCCATAGCGGAAGATTATATAATTCAACATGAATGATGATATTTGTTTTCCTCTCACCTTTGTCAAAGGTATTGCTTCAATCCATTTAGTGAAATATTCATTAGTAATCAAAATGAACTTATGTCTGTTAGAGGATGAAGGATTTATCTTACCTACCAAATCAAGGCCCCATTGAGAAAATGGCCATGATCCTGCCATAGGATGCAATTCTTGTGCTGGTGCATGGATGATATTCCCAGGGATCTAGAATTATTTGCATTTCTTGGCATATGTGAATGAATCTCTCTCCATAGTAGGCCAATAATAACCCATACAAAGAAGTTTCTTTGCTAATGTTAATCCACTTGAGTGTGTGCCACAAATACCGGCATGAACTTCATTAAGAACTTTCTCAGATTCTTCTTGTTCGAGACATCTTAATAAAGTGTTATCTAGACCTTGCTTATATAAGGTATCAGGAATAATAGTATAGTAGGATGATTGACAGATAAAATTTCTTCTCTGATTGTGGGATAGGTCAGGAGGAAGGATATTCTCTTTTAAGTATTGATAATTTTGATCATATAAGGATTGATCTATTCCGGATATATGGAAAATCATGTGGGTATGCTAGGATTGAATGGTAGGGGTTAAGATATCTTCCTCCAGTAATTTGTAACATTGTTGATTCTCCTAATTCGGCAAGAGAGATGCTATTGTATCCATTGCATCTATTTCTTTATTCTCATTTCTTGGGATTTGAGTGAATGATACTTGTTCAAAGTGTTCTTTAAACTCTTCTACCAACTATTTGTAGGGCATGAGTTTGTCATCCTTAGTTTGATAATCCTCATTTATTTGGTTGATGATAAGTTGTGAATCACCATAGACATGTAATTCCTTGATATTCCATTCAATAGCCATTTTGAGCCCAATATTCAATGCTTCATATTCTGCAGTATTGTTTGTGCATGGAAACCTTGATCTATATGATTTTGGAATTGTGTGTCCTTGAGATATGATGAACAAAATTCCCACACCTGATCCATATTGTGTATAGGAACCATCAAAGTATAACTCCCAAAATTTTGTACTTATTGTCAAAATGTCTACATCAGGAAATTTAGTGTGCAATGGTATGTCATCCTGTAAAGGTGCTTCATCTAATTGATCAACAATGACCTATCCTTTGATAGATTTTTCATCAACATATTCTATATCAAACTCACTTAGTACCATAACCCATTTTGCCAGTCTACCTATCAAAGTTGACTTGTTCAGCAAAAACTTTAGTGGATCTATTTTTGTGTTTAGTTTCACAGAATGAGTCAGCATATAATGTTGCAATTTCTAAGTTGCAAATACAACTACTAGACATGTCTTCTCTACTTATGTATAGTTCAATTCATAGCCGACAAGTTTTCTACTGATGTAATAGACTGCTCTTTCTTTACCTTCTTCATCATGTTGTGCTAAAAGAGCTCCCAATGATACCTTTGTCACTGAGATATAAAGAAACAATGGTCTCCCTTTGATTGGTGATATAGTTACTAGAGGATTCATGAGATATTATTTGATTTGCATAAAAGCCTCTTCACACTTTTGATCCCATTCGAATGGAACATTCTTATGTAAAAGATGAGTGAATGAATGACATCTATCTGCTAATTGAGAGACAAATCTTCTGAATGATTGCAATCTTCCTTGTAAAGAACACAATTGACTTATGTTCCTAGGTGACTCCATTTCCATGATAGCTTTGACCTTTTCTGGATCTACTTCAATTCCATGAGCTAATATAATGTACCCAAGAAGTTTTCCAAAGGTTAGTCCAAATGCACATTTCTTTGGATTCAATCTTAACCGATATTGTTCGAGCCTATCAAAGATCTTGCCCAAGATGTTCAAATGTTCTTTCCTTGTATGATATTTTACAAGTATATCATCTACATAATATTCCATATATGTATGCATCATATCATGAAAAATTATTGTCATGGCTCTTTGATAAGTTGCTCCTACATTCTTAAGCCCAAATGGCATAAGATTCCAGTAGTAAGCACCCCATGCACAAGTGAATGTTATCTTTTCTTGATCTTCAAGGGCAATTCCTATTTGATTGTATACCGAGAATCCATCCATTAATGAAAACATCTCATGTCCTACTGATAAGTCCACAATTATA
The DNA here is from genome assembly GCF_030272615.1 of Cryptomeria japonica. Classification (NCBI taxonomy): domain Eukaryota; kingdom Viridiplantae; phylum Streptophyta; class Pinopsida; order Cupressales; family Cupressaceae; genus Cryptomeria; species Cryptomeria japonica. The sequence goes on from NC_081405.1 coordinate 445,937,050, forward strand.
TCAATATTGCGTAGTGGGAAATCATCTTTGGGACATGCCTTGTTCAAATCTCTAAAATCGGTATTGACTCTTATGCTTTTATCTGGCTTTGACATTGGCACAATGCTTGAAACCCATTCTAGATAGGCAATAGGTCTTATGAAACCCACATCCAATAGTTTCTTTAGCTCATCTTTTACAAGGAGAGCAATGTGTGGATGCATCTTCCTTAGCTTTTCTTTAACTGGTTTTGCTTTTAGATCTACATTGAGATGATGCATGATAAGATCTGGATCAAGTCCTGGCATGTCTACATAGGACCAATCAAAATTTATCTATCTTTGTCTGAATAATTCTATGCATTCTTTCCTCTCTTCATATGATAATGATTCAGTCGGATGAAGTATCTTGGGATCTTTTGGTGTACCAATGTTTATTGCTTCTATTGGCTCTATTAGAATAGCAAATCTCTTGTGAAAATATGCAGGGAGAAAATGTCAAATTTTCCCCTCTTTTGGTGCCTCAAAGAGGTTTTCACCATCAGATACATCCTTTATTTTTCCTCTTGATTGATCTAGTGTTGCCATGAAATGGTTTTCAGCACTAGGTCTTTTTCCTTGTTTTATTTCAATTTTGTGATTGGAAAGTTTGGTATTCTCCCCACTGCAAGAAACATTATTTGATTCCACGATGGAAGATATCTTAGTTGTTATGGGTTTGACAACATTACGATACATAGCTAAGTCATGGTCATTGGAAAAGACATCCAATTCAAGGTTTTCTAGGTTATCCCAATCAATTAGTTCTGGATGAAGAAGGGGTAAGTCATAGCCATCATCATTGTTAGGTGCTTCAAGGTTCATGAAATAATAGTCATAATTTAGCATAGAGTAGGTAATGTCATAAATAGAACGCTCTTGAGGATAGTCTCTCCCAAGTGTTCTCCAATCAGTTCTAACAAAATCAACATTGGTATTTTATGGTTCACACTCAAGTGACTCTTCATCTAATGCTTTTCCCTCAAACAAATGGATTATATCAACACACACATCTTTAACACTATAAGTTCCTTCTTGATTAATGTCAATAGATTCATTTGTATTTTGAAGTTGACATACTTGTGTACATGACATAGAGGATTATTTTGCTATCTTCTATATTCTCTCAAACTCAACTTCTTCTGAACTAATAGTCAATCCTGCTTGACTATCTATTAGTTCTTCCATACCTTGGTACGTATTCCTCATCATTTGATAGAAATTTAATATTTCCTTATACTTGATCAATAATTGTTTGTGTTTCTTGTGGTGTTACTTATTTTTCTTTTTCATCCTCTTTCTTTTTTTGTCTTGTCTATGCCTCTTTCCTCTGAATTTTGAGTTCTTCTTGTCTTCTTTCTAACTCTATCCCTTTTTTTGTAAAAGACACGTCTTCATTTGTAATAGCTTCTTGTTCTTCATTCTTTTCTTCACTTGATACACTAGATGATAGATATGGACCCAATTCATAGTCATTTGAATCTATCTCTAAACCATTGTCTAAGGTTACACCACTATACCATACAAGAATATTGTATGGTACAAATAGTTCTCTGATTTCAGCCATTTCTTCTTTTACTGCTTCTCAAATATCTTGCTCATATTCAGCACTTGCTCATATTCTTTGAGCTTGTTTACAAGATTCTTAATCTCTTTTGATTGCAAGTTCTTCTTGTTGTTTCTCATATTCTTCTTGTTTTTTCTTATTGGCTACTATTTCTACTGCTTGGTGTAGCTTATCTTGCCATGGTTATTCTTTAGGGACTGCTTTCTTTCTCCACTTTGGCTTTTGATAATTATGTTTCTTTTGATTTGATTTTGGATATCCAAGTCCCGATTTATCTTATTTAGATTGAAAATGAGGACAAATAGGTTCTAAAATACCTTCTTGTCACTTACCAATTGGTCCTTTTCCTTCATATAGCATTTTTTGCATGATCTTATAACCATTGCCATATTTCTCTATGGGAATATTGACTTCTACAGTTGTTGCTACAGTTTCATTTTCATCTTTGTACAACCAACTAAGAATGTCCATGTCTTCAGTTTCTTTTGCAAGTGTTCCAACTCTAACAAATGCTCCATTAAACATTTCTTTTGATTTTTCTGAAATCCGTGGTTGAACGTTTGTAGGATTTCCATATGATTTAGGTGTAAGTGGAAAGTTATGTAAATAATATTTTACCATTCCTTCATCATTTAATTTGAGCTTTTGTCAAAGGTTTCCCATAACTTTTCTTGAATTTCTTTGGTAGGATATACTGATTCTCTGTTATGCGGAACTCTTGTATCTTGTGTTGGCTTCAGATTATTGCAATATTGGCTAGAGTCTGCAATTATAGTGACTTCTTGTCCCTCATGAGGAAAATTTACAAATTGGTGATATGTAGAAGGAACTTCTTGCATGTTATGAATCCATGGTCTTCCCAAAAGAATGTTATAAGAGAGATTCAAATCTAAAACTCGGCATAATGTATTCCTTTCCACAGGTCCTATTTTGACTGGTAACACCACAATTCCTTTAGAAGAACGCTCATCTTCATCATAAGCCTTAATAGTTATTTTCTTCTTTGGATCTACTATATTTTCTAAATATCCCAAAGCCTTTATTAAACTTAATGCACAAATGTTTAAGCTAGCTCCACCATCTATGAGTACGCATTTGACACAAGTTTTGTGAATGGTGACTTCAACATGTAAGGGAGAATTGTGAGGATGTTGCAAGGATGCGTTATAATTTTCAGAAAATGATAGGTAATGAGTGGCTATAAGGTGTCCCACCATGTTTTGGAACTGATCTACATCTGGGTCTTTTGAAACTATTGTTTCCATTAGAGATTTTTCCAAAATTTCCTTATGCATAGGTGAAACTTTGAGAAGCTCTAAAATTGATATTTGAGCAGGTATTATTTGCAATTGTTCCACTAAGTTATATTATTGTGAAGTGAATGTTGATTGATTTGTTATACCTAGAAATGTAACCTTCACTATGCTTCTTGCAATGATGTTGATTGGTTTTGAAGGTGTGTTATCTTTAACGATGATGACATTTACCACATCATCATACGTATAAGTGTATTTCACTTTGTCTTTTTGTTTTTCATCTTTTGATTTATATTGTTCACCTTTTTCATAATTTGGAAGCGGAGTTTTGAAGGCTAGATGTGATTCATTTGTCTTATGAGTATCCACTGTGATAATTCCATTATTGATTAAATCTTGGATAAGGTGCTTCAATCTTTGACAATCATTAGTTTCATGTCCTTTATTTCAATAGTAATTGCAAAAATGATTGTCATTCCACCAATTAGGTTTGGCTTGTGGTTCATAACTTCTTGCTTCTAGTAAAGTAACCAGTTTATTCGCAAGAAGAGTTTTCAAAGCTGATTCCAAGGGTTCTCCAATGTTTGTAATTTTTTTGTGAGGATTGGAGAAGAAAGACTTGGATTTATTGTTTTTGTGATTGTTATTGTTTGGGATTTGACTTGATAGATTAAATATTGGTTGTTGTTTTGTAGCATTATTGTCGTTATTTCCTCCATTGATGGCATTCCTATTCTTTGACCAAAATTTGGGTTTTTCATTGTTGTTGTTGTTGTTGTTATTGCTATGGTTGTTGTGATTGTTATTGTAAGAATTATTGTAAAGCTTTAGCTCTCCTTTCTTTACCATTGCATCTTCTATTTTTAGACCATTCTCAATCATCTTGGCGAAAGGACATTTCATTTTTAGATGATAACTCATTTCACTAATAAGATTATCAATGAATATGTCCATTTTTTCTTGATCAAGTACATCTCTTGGATACCTATTGAACATTTGTTTTCCTTGTTGTAAGAAGATCATGAAAGATTCACCATTCTTTTCCTTAACATTGCATAAATCTAGCATTGTTATCTCATTTCTTACATTGTAGGAGTATTGTGAAATAAATCTATTCACGATTTCTTCAAAAGATTTGATTCCAAATGGTAAATTGAGAACCATTCCATCGATTGTCCATTTAAACTCCTAGGAAATAGATGAATCAGGTAAGTTTCATTGTGTGCAAGTTCCATACTCATAGTACAAAATTTCCTAATGTGATCTTGAGGATCAGATTTCCCATTGTATTTATCATATTTAGGGATTTCACAATGCTATGGAAATGGTATCATATTTAAACTTTTGTCAAAAGGATACGGACAAATATCTTCCAATGAATACTTCTTGGAACTAGTTCCATTCTACATATCTTATTTTTGTTTTTGTAGACTTTGCATTTGTTGATTGATATTTAACAAAGGATTATCCATACGGTTTCTCCTTGTATCTTCATAAGTTCTTCTATCACTACACTCTCTTCTTGTGTCATCATGTTCTTTTCTTGTTTTATCTCCCCTTGTTTCTTCATGGCTTTCTTTGTTTATATCCTTGTTATTTGGATCATCTGTAATTTTGAGTGTTACTCGTCTCTACATCTTATTTCAAGTCTTCTGTATTAAAGTCTTGTGGCAATTTAGCTCCTGATTTTGCCAACATTAAATGATATTTTTCTTTGTGCTTCGCTAATAATTTTTCCATTAGTCTATCGAATTTGAAATCTTGCTCAAGGTCTCTAATGTTGTTATTGACTACTTCTTCATCAACAGTTGTATACCCAAAATTTTGGAACATTGAATTATCTTCTTGTTACATTTATTTTTGTTGTTTTTTGAATTGTTTGTATTGATCTCTAGTCCAAACTAGCATGTGATTGCTTCAAAAAAACATTTGAAGTTTTGACCTTCTAAAACCAACTCAATAGTTGATTATTGGTTTAGGAAGGTATGCTTTGTTGATTTTACCACTGTTGTTGGTTCATTGTGATAAAGAATCTCTTTATTGAAAAGCACATCCTTGCAAAATTTCTCCATCAAATTTTGTCCTGCAGCCATGTAAATAGTGACAAAAATGGTGTAGGAATGTCCTATGTTTTAACAACATCTTGCGATTGATGTACAAGAATCTTATCCTCTTCTCAGTATCTTTATAACTAGGCTTTCATTTCTTAAGCTGATATTTAAAAGTCATATAAGCATATGATAGTTTACAAGTTTGCTTGATTCCAATGTGAGTGCAATTCTTATTTTTATATAACCTAGGTTCAAAATAGGAACGATATATCCAAGATAATGCACAAAAGGTGGATTGATCAAGTTTTGTGATAGAGGATTTGATATATCCTGATGAGAAACTGATAATGATGTTGATTTTTGCACTTAAGATGTTTGAATCACTAGCTTGTTGAATGTTTTATGCTTATGGAAACCTTTTTGGAAATAGCTTGTTGGATTGGTAACCCAGTTATTGAACTAGTTTGAAGATGTGTGATAGTTTAAGGACAACTCTACTCAAGAAGTGTTTTTGATAGTGACTTTAAAATTTTGGTTTGATATGCTTTGTCTCAGATGTGAGAAAGCATTTGTGATAAATTTTTGGTCAAAAGTGCTAACTTATGGCACAAATGTGCTACTTTGTTTCTTGAAAGCGCTACTCTGACTGTGTTTCAAGGATTTTTCAATTTTTCCAGCAAGTTGTTATATTTTCGCTCATTTTTAGATGATGATTTTCTTCAAATTTTTACCATTTTGAGCATGTTATAGACATAGAAGACACACTATTTGAAAAGAAAAATGCACAAGCAAGCACAAAATCCTATTGTAGGCTGAGACAATAATTGTTGAATCTTACATGGGGTTTCCCCCAAGGCTACGCTATTCAGAGTGGATATTTAGATGCTTGACCCCATTGGCTCCACCCTCAACACTCACTTCTCTAGGGCAGCCAAGCACCAGGTTCCATGAAAAATCCCCATAGAAAAATTTATATCTCTACTAAGAACCGTATGTGTGTGAGCTTCTTCAGAGGTTCGACCTCCGGTGCCAACAATTAGAAGGATTTTGGCAACTAGTACAAGTGGTTTTTAGTAAAGGCTTCCAGTCATGTGGTCATACATGCAACACTTTTATCTTTGTAAATACAGAAGGTTCCGAGCATATAGAGGTTACACTCCATAGGGTTTATGGAGAAACATAGTGTCGGTATGAACTTATCAACACATGTTGTTTGTGACTTTTGTCACAAACATAATTTATTTAGAGTGGATCAGAAGGACGGTATTAGCCCATTTCCACTTTGGGTCGTTCCCCTCTCATTGGTCCCCTCACAACAACTTAGGAAGTCAGGACCTCTAAAGGTTACACATAAAAGAGAGTAGGTCTGGTTTTCTGATCACCGTATGAGGGTGAGAGCATACTTACCTACTACTTCATCAAGCACAGAAAATACAAGTTTATTTTATCCCTCTATAATCTATGTGAAACTACTTTAAACAAGTCACTAAAAATGCAAGTTGCATGATGTGAATTTATCCCCTAGTTAAGCTAAATGAACAAGATATGATGTGTTACTTTCTAGAATAAAAATCCTAATTAACTACATGAGGAAATGTATGAAATTTTCTTTAAAACAATCCTGCACATAGATATGTTAGTAGTTTGAAATTTTCACTTCTTAGACATTCGGACCTGCAGAAAAAGTTTGTTAGTTACAAATAAAAGCACTATCCCAGCAAATGCGTTGTTTTCCACCTCAAAAACGCTAACCTAGAGGATAAAAGCATGAACCTGCAATACGAAAGCACTGCTCTGTAGGATAAAATGCAAGAACTCACTGACAAAAGCACTAACTAAAATGACAAATGCGTTAATGTCAGAGACAAAAGTGCTAATCTAAGGATCAAATGCATTGATTTACCAATAAAACCACTAACCTAAATGCCAAATGCACCAACTTGTGAGACAAAAGTGCTAATCTATTAAATGAAAGCGGTGTCAGAACTCACACAGGCATGAATTTGGATTAAAAATGCATTAAACCTATGTTTGTGAGAAGTAGACATTATATTAGAAAGATATATGTGAGGCTCCAGCCTCACGGTGGGTGCCAAAATGTGTCGACATGAATTTCATCATCAGAATACTACCTGCAACATATTAGTTTCACCAAATACAAAGGAAATGCTATAGGAAATCCAAACTCAACCAATGAAACTACATGAAATTGATATTAAAATAAAAACCATATTATTACCTTCATGATTTAAGTCTCATTGTGTCCTAACTCCACTGATCCCGGTTGCAGTTGATTTCCTCTTAGACATGCACTGATAGCTTCCAAGATGGCATATGAAGAATGGACTGATAACTGATACTATGATATGCAATGCAAATGGTTTAAAACTAAATGATTATGCTAAATAAGAAATGCTAAATTGCTAATTGCTTCAAGATAAAAACTCATGGATGCATAAGTTTTCTCAAATTTTTAACTTGAAGACTAACTCTTTCTCAACTCAAACTCCTACTTTTATAGACTTTTGAGAGGATAATATGATGTAACTTGGATCAATGGTCATGATCAGATCTACAAATTTGGATGGATGTGAGAAAAGGTGAAGGTTGAGAGAAAGGGAGAAGGAGAAGACAAGTGTCACTCATCTCACCTTGATTGGGTTGCTGATAGAAGGAATCTAGGGACGGTTGGAGAAGATTTAGGAATGAGAGGACAAGTGGACTCAAGTCCTTCCTAAGATGTAGGGATGTTGGAGAGAATATAGAAGAAGGTTAAGAAATATGTGTATGTACACAATATTTCATTAATTTTGGAAGTTGGAGATAAATGGCTAATAAATGTTTTATTAATTTTAATTTTGTTGAATTAATTTAGCCACATGATGGATGAGTTGGCAAAGGAAAGATGAAGTGGAGATGGAAGATGAGTTGGAAATGAATTAAATAATTTAAGAAATCATTTAATATTTGAGACTATAGGACAGAAGAATAACCATTAAATATTAAATATTTAATTGATTAGAGGAATAATTAAATATTAGATATTTAATTAATTGATTAGAGGAATAATTAAATATTAGATATTTAATTAATTGATTAGAAGAAAAGGATAAATTAATCAATTAATAAAATATTTCAATTAAATTAATTAATAGAGAGACATGAAATGAATTAAAAAAATTAATCTTTTCAAATTAAGTATTTAATAGAAGAATAATTATTAAATAAATATTAAATATTTATTTAATCGCTCATAAACATCTTTTATGTGTATACAATAATAACATTCAAACCATAACACAATGATTTACGTGGGGAAAACCCTTACGAGAGAAAAACCCCACACTCCAAAAGCCGCTCAATATATTATTCAGCAATCAAAACAAATTACAATATACTTGTAGAGAAAGCTCTTCATAGGAGTACCACTAATCAAAGATTTAGAGGTAACTCAATAGCCATAAGACTCATATAGCCAACCTCTATCTCACACACCTCATATATAGGAGATACAATACAAGAAATCGTCAAACGGTATTACAAAGTCATGGGCTAAAAACACCCAATAAGGTGTAGCCAACCTTATCTCCCTTCTAGATGCCCTATGACGTGCCCCTCCATTTTTACAACTCATTTATGTGTCTGACATATTTTATATTTCCTATTTTAGGACTACAAACTTCTAGAGGCCATAACTTGAGAACCGTGCATCTTATTGACGAATTGTTTGAAGCGTCGGAAAGCTCACGAAGTGATCTATTACCTTGTAAACCACTATGACATTTATGCCCGCATTTTAGGGTGTTTTGTGGCCTCTAAAGTCCTCAAAATCAAATTTAAACCTTTCATTGGACCCTTCCAAAATGAAAAATTTAGTATCTTCAAAACTAGTTGTGATCTTGCAACGTAACTTTACCGGAATTCTTATCTAGACAAGCTTTGGTGAGAATTTTGCACCATTTAGTGCTCAAATGAAAATTTATTATAAATAGTAACCTCATGTAAATGAAAGGTTGAGACACAATTTTCCCAACACTTCCAATAGCCATAACAAGGGAATTTCATGAATTAGGCAAAGAACAAAGAAAGATCTAACATTTCTCCTCCTCATCCATTTTCACACCAAAAGATGCCAATTGAGCCACCAAAATATTAAATATTTTAATATGGTCTATAATCTATCCACCATCTTCTATTCTCAAGGAGCACAATTTTTTCCTCAAGAAAATCTGATTTAATAAAGATTTATCTTGATGCATCTCACCAAGATTATTTCATAGCTTCTTTGCAAGGGTCTCTTCAGGTAAATTGATTAAAATATATTCTACCAAGAATAATCATATTAGACCCTTGTCTTTGCAATCCATAACATCATACTAAGTAGTTGCAGTAGGATCTGAAGTTTTGAGACATTCACATCAACAACATCCCATAGATCTCAATCTATTAGGGGATTCTCCATCTTCAGATTCCACATGTAAAAAGTATTTTTGGAAAATTTCTCCACTTCCATTCTCTCTGATTAAATTTCCATTTGAGAGTTCTTGCAACAAGATCAAAAAGTATCTTCTACATAATCTCCTACTCAAAATTATATTAGTTCAGAAAACCCCACAACCCACAACTAAAACCAAAGTTGATCAGGCTCTAATACCACTTGTAAGGAAGATAAGTAGTGGAACAAATCCCTACCCTTACCTTTTGAAGAGTGTAATGCAAAAAATTTTAGATATGTTTCCAATAGTTACAAAAAATTAACAAAAATAAACATAAATAGCATGCATACCACAACACAATGATTTATGTTGGAAAAACCCTTTCAAGAGAAAACCCCACACTCCAAAAGGTTCCCAATATATTATTCATGAATCAAAAAAATATTACAATATACTTGCAAAGCAATCTTCTTACAAGAGTATCACTAATAGAGATCTAAAGGAACCTTAATAGATAAGACTTCCAATACATCACAATACACAACCATAATACAATGCATTTATAAATTAGGGTTACCTTCTAGGGTAAACAAAGTGCACAAAAAATCCACTATTAGATCTATGACCTAATAATAAATAGTCAAGATTTACAATGACAAATTATAAATCTTGCAACCCCCAGTGCTCATTTATCAACACTAACCTTTTATTGTTGCAAGGTTGAGACACCATTTTCCTAACTATGGGGACCTCTACTATAGTCTTTCAAAACCCCAATAAGTCCTCTCAATTAAACCCATTATGTCTAGATGACTAATTTCTCCCCCCTATTTAGAAAATTTTCCATGTCCTCTTGGTAGTTCCCTTTGGGTTTCTTAGAGGAGGTGTTAGTGTAAATAGTGTCATTACCTAACTTGTTAGCTGTTAACACTTTCTAGGTTAACCAATTCACACCCATCTTAAGTTTACTTAGGTTTTTAGGCTTTTGTCTCACCTCATCTAGCAGAGACATGTGTCTTGGCATACACCACTATTCTAATGATGCTTCAGTGAAGATTGGTGATGTTTGATGCATGATATTGCTTAGGAGTTGTCATTGATGGAAACTCAGCCTATTGATCTTATTCGGCATGGAGTTTGGGATATCTGGTATGGAGTTTTGGTGCAAGTATGTTAGTGATGCTTTGTGTATAGATTTGGTGAATAGTTCTAATTTTTGGTGATGTGTTTTTGGTTCTTGTAATCTAAATTATGTTGATTGAGTATGAGAAGAAGATTATCACACAGTACTATCCTCTAGTGTTGATTCTTCAGCATGTTAGAAGGTCTGATATCTAGTAGAGCAGTAAAATAGGAATATCTTCATTATTGGTGATGTATCATGTGGATCGGATTTCTTGAGGTGATTCTAGTGGTTGTCAAGGTAAGTTAGAGGTAATTCAGCTAACTTATGGGAAGTGTGTGATCATATATTTTGGATCTTGAATATTGTTTTTCACCATGAAGATCTGAGCCGACTTGAAGCTACACGTTTCATATTTTGATATTTTGTGAAGCTGACTTGTGAAGGATCAAATTTTGCTAGTGTGGATATATAAGATCAACTTGGTTAATGAATTTACATGTGGATATAGTGTGTGACATGATTTTAGGAGTGACTGAGCATAGTTTCATGTGTGCACCTTCAGTTTTGTTGATTCGATAGTCTGTAACAAGGCAGAACAGAGCAGTCTATCAGAATAGTGCAACAGATCACTTTGTGCCTAATTGGAACCATTATTTGGCATGGTCAAATGATTTTATTCAATTCATTATTCATTATAGTAATTTTCTATTAGCCTATAAGGTAGTGAGCCTTCCTCCAGGTTGTATCCCTTTTGTAATTAAGCAGTGAGCTCTAGGTAGTGTTCCTGAATGCATGTGCATTCCAACTCATTTAATATTATTTTACTACTAGCTATAGTATAATAATATTATGGGTTCATATCCCACCATGGTTTTTCCCTTTTTGGGTTTCCAGGTAAAAAATATTGTTGTTATGGTTATGTGTGTGTTTCCTTTTTTTTTTTTTTTTTTTTTTTTCTGTATTTAAGTTTCTTATATGTGCATTTGATTTATTAAGAATCAGATTAACAAATTTATGAATATTGGGACACTGATTCACCCCCCCTCTTAGTGTTCATTGATTCCAACAATTGGTATCGGATCCTTGTGCCTTGGAAGAAGCCTAAAAACTTGAGGAAGATCCGAAAGATTGAATCAATGGACTTCAGTTTGTAGAGACAACTTAGTGTGGCTCTTGAAGATCTTGATGCAACAATGAAGGAAAAGAGAAGCTTGAAAAGAAATTTGAATGCAACTGAATATTTAATTAACACCCTGACAGATCAATTGAACACCTCTTGGGAAAAGAGAAAGGAGATGATGGACAAGCTAAAGGAGAAAGAAGAGAAAATCATTGAAAATCAAGACAAGATTGATGAATGTGAGAAGCTGGCCAGGGAGAATGGAGTTTTGAAAAATGAGATGCAATCTATTGTTATGAAGATGACTGAGAATATTGAAGACCAGAAGAGGAATAAAGAAAGCTTGACTCAATCCTTGAAAGATAGATCTGATGAATGTTGTAGATTGACATATGAGAATGATTAGTTAAATCTTGAATTGGTGCAAACAAAGAATGATGAACAAGAACTTGAGAGACATATCATAATTCTGAGAGATGAGTTGACTACTACTAATGAATACAAAGATAATTTCATAGCTAGTTTAGCTTGATTGGATGAGATGATGGAAAGTTAGAGACATGAAAAAGACATGTGAGGACTTGGATATGAGAAAGAAGAACCCTCCTGTTCTAGATAGAGAAATGTAAAATAAAATCATCAACACAACAAGAAACCTCTAGTAAGACAACCTAATGCCTATAAATTCAATGGTAAATGCTTTACTTGAAATAAATTCAGTCATATGGTAAACCAATTGGTGCAGGAGAACCTCATCAACAAGATATTTGTGACCTTGAGGATAAAGAATAGGATCATTAGGATGTGTTAGTGTGTCTTATATTTCATGTATGCAAATAAACCCCACCATGTAAGCCCATGTCACCAATTAGGCAATTTGAGAAGCCAATTGGGACAATGTGGTAAAAAGGGGTAGTAGGTGGTTTAGATTCATGTTTAATAGCTTTTAGAAATGTTGTGTGTGTGTTTGGTTGGTACATGTGTGTGGATACCAACCTTAGTAAGTATGACAACTTTGTGAGCAAAATTACAACTTTTGTAAAATGCAACTTTTGAGTACAAAAGTTTGTAATTCGGTTGGGGAAGACTTTTAGTGGCTCCAACCTACTCTAAATTCAATGGGAAACCATTGGAGAGATGTATAATCCTTGTGGGCTCAATTACCAAGGTGTTGTTTTTGGAGTTGGAATTGGAGTTTATGAAGCAATAATACTCAAAACAATTTAGTTTTCCCAGAAATTCTAAGTTTGCAGGTGTTGTATGTGATTGTACGGACTTATTGGAACCCCACCATCCATGAAGTAGATAGGAGGATGAACTAGTTTTATTTTGGTGGTGGTCTGAGTTCTTAATTATTTAGGAGTAGAGAAAAACCTTCATTCTACTGACTGCAACCCAAAAATTTAGAATTTCGAGAGGGTTTTGAACCAATATGGCTTTATCTTGCACTCTGGTCCATTAGATGACTCTTTCTTTGGAGGGATGTAGGATAAGCCTTTATATTTTAGTGTTTTCATGTTTTGTTGTAGGGAAGATTTTGTTGTGTGGAGAAATGAACAAATTTAGGTAGGCATCTCTATGTGACTACCTAGGACAAGTTTTAGGATAGTCATCATAATTTGTCTTAGTGATGGGTTCTAGGCATGCAACCCTGGAATTGGAAGTTTCTCACTGCCCCCCACATGCGTGTTAAGTTTATTTTTCATTTGGTCTACCCAAAAGGGTAGATGCTTTGGAAAATAGGGCTAATTGCCCTTATTAGGTCTCTTAGCCTCTGAAGGAGTAGACCTTATATTTATTGATCTAACCAAACAATTTTGGGGATTAGTATATCTTCCAAAAGGGTGTCTGAAATACTAAGTTTTTTGTATGGGTGTGTGGAATATTTTTGAGTTAAGGCCAAAACACCGATCTAGAAGGGCTACTAGCTGGAGGGGTAGGTTTACAAAGGAGGTATAAGGATTTGATGCCCAAGGTTAAAACCAATGCTTGAAAGAGGTCCTAGATGTTGTGTGTTGACCAAATTCCAACTCCTAAGGAGTGGGGATCACCGGTAAAGCCTGTTTGAAGAGTTGAAGCCTTTTACTCATCTTACTGGTAAAGTCTGACTAGTAAAGCTTGTTTAAAGAGTTGAAGCCCATTGCTCATCTTGATTAGGCCTAAGACTAGGGAATATGTGTGTAGTTTCATCCAAGTTGTAGATTCCAGGGCCCTTGTGAGTAGTTGAAGGGTCAGTAGCGTAACCTAATTTGGGCTTGTTGTTAGGAGTTTTGGTTAGGCCTCTGTATCAAGTGGTATCAAAGAAAAGGAGTGTCCTTTGGAAGAGAAGGAGAAGAAAAGATGTCAAAAGAAGAAGGATCCCATGAGGAACCTTCTAGAATGACCAATGGAGAGTTGAATGTCCTGGTGAAGAAGTAGATGGCAGAAAGAAGAGCAGTCGGGGCTGAGAATCAGGCCTTGAGAAATGAGATGGACTGGTTGAAGGACAGAAGGGAGAGGGGAGAGAAAGACTCTGGAGAAGAAGGGGATGAAGAGGAGAACCCTATGTAGGAATAAGTAGAGGTAATTGAAAACCAAACACCCCTAATGAGTGTCCTCAAGTCCATGGAGAGAAGGACAATGGATGTGAAGATGGATCTACCAGTATTTGTAGGCAAGATGGAGCCTAACACTATGATGGAGTGGATAGAATCCTTGGACAATTTTTTTGAAAGTGAAGACATACCAGACCACCTGAGGGTGAAGATGGACTAATCCAAAATGAAATGGGCTGCACTAACTTGGTGGACTTTCATCCAAGATGAGAGGGTGAAAGAGGGAAAGAGAAGAGTAGCTACATGGAAGAAGATGATTTCTTTGGTGAAAGAAGCATATGTCCCAATGGATTACAATATCCAATTGCATAGGAGGAGGCGGAATTTGAAACAAAAGGAAAGGGACATGAGTTCCTATACCGAGGATTTCATGAATCTATGTGTGAGGACTAAGGTAAAAGAGAGTGAAGATGAGAAGGTGGCAAGGTATCTCAATGGGTTGAGGTTTACAATCCAAGAAGACTTGAATCTCCACACCCTGGAGATAAACCAGAAGTGCTTTCAATTGGCACTCAAGGTAAAGGAGAAGTTGAAGAGAATGTAGGATCAAAATGGTAGAGGTAAAGGGAGACAACAGAGAGGAGGAAGAGGCCCTTTCAGAGGTAGAGGAAATTGTTTTGGTTATTAGGGAGACTAAAATCAAGAAGGCATTAGAGAAGATAGCAGTTACAACCAAGGAGGAGGCTACAATCCAAGAGGAAGCTTTAGGGGTAGAAGACCACCCTCTAGAGGGAGATCCCAAGGTAGAGGACCCCCTAGATTCTACAACTGTAATGAAGAAGGGCATATGGCCAATAGGTGTCCAGAGAAGGATTCTAGCTCCATGGGAGAAAGGAGAAGCAATTTGGTGCAGGAATTTGATTGTCAAAGTATAGCAAGTGCAAGCACTTATCAAAGTGTAAATGCTCCTAATAGTTATGGATATCTTGAAAGAGGAGAGGCTTTGATGATGAGGAGAGTAGTAACAACCATGAAGGTACCTGACAAGGAGCCTACACAAAGGAAATCTCTTTTCAAAACCACTTGCAAGGTAGGAGGAAAGGTATGCAAGGTTTTGATAGACTCTGGTTCCACTGAAAAATTTTGTATCACTTGAAATGGTAGAGAAGCTAAAACTTAGGAATTTGCCTCACCCTTATCCCTATAAGGTTTCATGGCTCACCCAAGGTCAACAAGCAGTGGTGGAAGATCAGGATTGGGTGGAGTTTCAGATTAGATCTTACAAGGATAGATTTCTATTTAACATAGCCAAAATGGATGCATGCCATCTCTTGTTTGGGAGACCATGGCATTATGACTTGAAAGCTCATCATGATGGGTTAAGGAACACCTACTCAATCACCAAGGATGGTAAGGTGATAGAATCTTGCCTCTGATAGAGGAAGAGGTGGAATCAAAAGGGAAGGATACAAGAGTGCTGATGATAGAAGGTAAACAATTCATGGGGGAGATTGTAGAGAAAGGTATAGTTTTCTATGCCCTCATGCCTAGCCCAAAGGTGATAAGGAAAGAGTAGTATGTAGAAGAGAAAGAAGGAGGACCAAAACACCTAGACCTGTCAGTCAGACAGTTGCTTGATAAGAATCAAGGCATCATCTCAGATGGAATGCCAAGATCCCTACCATCGGTGAGGGACAACAGTCATTGTATAGATCTGATCCTTGGATCTACATTGCCAATCAAAGAATCCTACAAGCTCACCTCAGACCAGAATGTAGAAATGGCAAGATAGATTGAAGAATTGCTTGATCCAGGACTGATTGGTAAAATTCTAAGCCCATGTGCAGTATCGGAAGTCCTTGCAACTAAGAAAGAAGGAACTTGGAGGCTTTGTATAGACTCAAGAGCCATCAATAAGATAACCATAAGGTGTAGGTTCCCAATCCCTAGAATAGAGGATTTTCTTGATTGCTTAGGGAGTGCTAAATATTTTACAAAAATGGATCTAAAAAGTGGATACCATCAGATTAGAATAAGGCCAGGGGGTAAATGGAAAATAGCCTTTAAAAATAATGAGGGGTTATATGAATGGAAAGTCACGCCATTTAGGTTTTCCAACGCACCTAGTACCTTTATGAGGTTAATGAATGAAGTCTTGGTGGAATTCATAGGAAAATTTGGCATAGTATACCTAGATGATATCTTGATCTTCAGTCACACAAGGGAAGAGCACCTCAAACACATAGATATGGTTCTCAAGAGGCTACATGAAGAGCAACTAATGATCAATTTGGAGAAGTGTTTGTTCATGCAGGAAGAAATCATTTAGTTGGGTTTTGTAATCTCACTAGGTGAGTTGAAAATGGATCAAGAGAAGGTGAGTGCTATATTGTCTTGGACTACACCTAGAACTATGAATGATGTCTGAATTTTCCATGGTTTAGCAAATTTTATAAGAAATTCATAAGAGGATTTAGTCATGTATGTGCACCCATGCTTGACACCTTAAAGGGAGGAAAAAAGTGCAGGTTCAATTGGAGCAAAGAGGTAGATGATTCATTTGAGACATTAAAGAAGAAGGTTGCAGAACAACCAGTCCTTGCCTTACCAGACTTCAACAAGATATTTCAGGTGGAATGTGATGCAAGCCACATGGCCATTGGACTAGTAGTCGGTCAAGAAGGAAGGCCTATTTCATTTTTTAGTGAAAAGATAAATGATGCCAAGAAGAGATACTCATCTTATGACTTGGAGATGTATGATCTAGTAGAGTCCTTGAAGAAGTGGAGGCACTATTTATTGCCTAAGGAGTTCATAGTGTTTATTAATAATCAAGCACTCGGTTTCATAAATAGTCAAGAGAAGCTTAATCACTGGCATATGAAGTGGGTAGAGACCCTTAAAGCTTTCACATTTACCCACAAACACAAGAAGGGAGTTAAGAACAAAGTTGTAGATGCTTTGAGCACAAGAGTATTGATTGTAAACCAAATCAAGATGGAGAGTATTGGTATTGATTCCTTGAAAAGTATGTATGTTGTTGATGAAGACTTTGGGGAAATATACAAGGTATGTGAAACTTTTGGTGACCAGTATCATATTGAGTTTTCTGAGTTTCTGATACAAGATGGATTGTTGTTCAAAGGAGTGCAGTTGTGTATTCCTAAATGTTCCATGAGGTTGAATATTATTAAGAAGAAACATTGTGGAGCCATGGCAAGTCATTTTGGCCTTGACAAGACCCTAGATCTTGTGAAGAGACATTATTTTTGGCCTAAATTGCAGACAGGTGTGAGAAAGTTTGTGGAAACATGTGTCATATGTCAGAAAGCCAAAGGGAAGTTTACAAATGTAGGTTTATTTCAGCCTTTACCCATTCCTTCTAGGCCATGGGAAAGCATAAGTATGGAATTTGTGTTGGGTTTGAATAGAACAAGGAGAGGATTTGACATTGTCTTTGTAGTAGTGGACAGGTTTAGTAAAATAGCTCATTTCTTGCCATGTAAGACTTCTTGTGATGCATCATATGTTGCAGACCTATTCTTCAAATAAATAGTCCAGATACATGGATTTCCCCTAAACATTGTTTCAGATAGAGATGTGAAGTTCATAGGTCACTTTTGGAGGACTCTTTGGAAGAAGTTGGGGACTAACCTAGCTTTCTCATTAGCGTACCATCCTCAAATGGATGGGCAAATTGAGGTTGTCAATAGGTCATTAGGAAACCTATTAAGGTGTTTAACAAGGCAACACGGAGAGAAGTGGGATAACATTTTGTCACCGACAAAATTCTCATACAATGACACCATAAATAGGAGTACCGGTAAATCTCCTTTTCAGATTGTTTATGGCATACACCCAAGGGGAGTGTTGGTGTTAAGAGATTTACCCAAAGAAGAAGCCATTAGTGCAGATGGTGAAGCCTTTGCATCAGACATTAAAGAGGTGCATGACCAAGTCAAGTCTCATCTTCAACAATCTACAGTGAAGTATAAAGCTCATGCTGATAAGAAAAAGAGAGATGTACAGTTTAGTATTGGGGATTTGGTCAGTGAAAACTTTAGTGGTTAATATTTGCCAATTGGCTATTTTTTGAAATTTGGGAATCAAATTTGGCTAATAATCTCAACCTTTAAGGTGACCCAGATCACCACATTTTTACAAATTTTTATTTTAATGTTATATAAATCACCAGAGAATTTATTTTATTAATTTTTTTACTTAAAGATTTGCTACAATATTTGATACATCATTGGATCAGATTCGCCAACATTTAATAATTTATTGTAGAAATCCAAATTAATTCACCAATAATATATCATAATTATTAGTTACTTTTGTTGGTATTTTTGATATGTTGATATGGTTTTGTCATTGATGTCAACACCTATTAACTCTTATCAACTCTGACACTTTGGAGGATTGGTTATGTTCACCGGCAAGCAAGTGACTTATGCACAGTCACTGGTATCTGGTATACTGGCAGGATATATTGTTCACCGACACTTGAAATGACATGGAAAACACCTGGTTAAGTCAAAGACATCATTTGGACACTTTGTCTTAAATATTTGTTCATTGGTATATTCGTGTTTGCAAATTTGTTGTTACTAGCAAATAGGTCCAAAATAAGCACCGTCAGGCTTATCTATTCCAGATCAGCACGACATGCTTTGGAGATGATTTTGTTGTTATTGTAAATGCATTAAGTTGACATGTTGAATCAGATATTGCATTAGTTATTGATTTACTTGTAAATTGATTTTATTGTAACATCTTTTAGAGCTGACCTACTAAAATTGGTCTTAGGTTATGGTATACATGTAAGATCTTATTTGTAAGATCGATATGTGATTGGGAAAAGTAATTGCAAGAAGGTATATGCGAGAATAAGAAGAGCTATACACACAGACATCATTTGAAGGTGAAGCAAGGTTTTTGTGAAGGCATATTAGAACTGAATCGGTACTGAATCTAGCATATGAAGATACTATTTTGAGTAGTACATCATTATTGGATTTAACCATCTAATTGTAGTCAGTGTGACTCATATTTTTGTTTGAGCAGTGAGCTCTAGGCACTTGGCCTTTCTGCATGTGCAGACCCCATTTGTATACACATACTATCTGCAGTAGTATCATCTGATTATGGGTAAGGTTTCCCACTGTGGCTTTTCCCCTTATAGGGTTTCCACGTACAAATATTAGTGTTATGTGTTGTAGATGTTATTGTCTTTCTATTTCATGCATTAATCTTTATCGGTACTACAATTAACCAATAAACTATCTACCATCATAAAGTTTGTTTTACCGGTATTAAGCATTAAGTTTGGATAAGTTGTTTTTGGTTTGAATTTATTTGACAATTGATTCACCCCCCCCCCCCTCTTAGTTGTCTCCGGGACCTAACAACTTTAGGGTTATATCAACAATCTTTTGTTTCCACCATTGGTTTAAAATATAATCTAATGACCTTCATTGTATTCCATGAGGTAAAATGTACCTACAAGTTGTAATTCTCGTGGGGTTTGAAATTGCTTTTGAATTGTTGACTTCAATGAAAACCAATGGTCTAAAAGCAATTTTTGGCCCCATATGTATTACAATTTTTTTGTAAATTTTATCTCACAAAATAGAAAGAGGGCTATTAGATTATTTTAAGTTAATGGTAGAAATCAAATAAAGTATAGTCTAACCCTTAAACTCATTAATGATTTCAACCTTCATGCCTTTACTTTTTTATAAAAGATTATTTTTAAATGAAAGGAAATGCAATAGTAATTAATCAATACAATGATTATTTTTCAAGATTCACCAATATTTTCTACCAAAAAAAATTGATATAAACAAATTTGCCAATAAAATTATTTTTTTTATAGAAAGGAAGGATTCGCCAATAAACATTATTATTAATTTTTAGAAAAAAGTAAATATTTGCCAAGATTTAATACAATTTTTTGAGGGGGGTTTCTTAAAGTTATCACTGGATTTGGTATGGGTAGATTTGAATAAGGAGAGACTACCAAAAGGCAAATACACCAAACTCATGTAGAGTTAGATTGGACCATGTCAGATAGTGAAGAAGTGTGGATAAAATGCCTATGAGATCCAACTTCCTCCTAATCTTGGATTATCACCTATTTTTAATGTGTGTGATGTTACACTTTTCAAAGGTATTGACAGTGAAGAAGAAGAACCAATGCAGGTTGCAGCAAACAATGACATTCCAAGGTAGGAATCACCTAAGTTGAGAAAAGTGATTGACACTAGACTCACAAATAAGACAAGTAACAAGGAGTAAATTGAGTACTTGGTGGCTTGGCGAGATAAACCAGACTCTAAGGCAGTTTGGATGACAAGTGAGCAAATATCCAATCATGGTGCAAATTTACAAACCTTGATCTCAAGTGGGCTTGAGATCTCTTCTCCCAAGGAGTATGGTGCATGAGAACCTCATAAAAAAAATTATTCATGACCTTGAGGATGAAGAGTAGGATCATTAGGATGTGTTAGTGTGTATTGTGTTTCATGTTTGCAAATAAACCCCACCATGTAAGCCCATGTCACCAATTAGGCAATTTGAGAAGCCAATTGGGACAATGTGGTAAAAAGGGGTAGTAGGTGGTTTAGATTGATGTTTAATAGGTTTTAGACATTTTTTTTGTCTATTTGGTTGGTCCATGTGTGTGGATCCCAACCTTAGGAAGTATGAAAAACTTTGTGAGCAAAATTGCAAAAATGCAACTTTTGAGTGCAAAAGTGCAACTTTTTGTAATTCAGTTAGGGAAGGCTTTCGATGGTTCCAACCTACTCCAAATTTAGTGGGAAACCATTGGAGAGTTATATAAGCCTTGTGGGCTTGATTACCAAGGTGGTTGTTGTTGGAGTTGGAGTTTATAAAGAGATAATACTCAAAATAATTTAGTTTTCCCAAAACTTCTGAGTTTGTAGGTGTTGTACATGACTATGTGGACTTATTGGAGTCCCAACATCCATGAAGTAGATAGGAGGATGAACTAATTTTCTTTTGGTGGTGGTCTGAGTTCTTAATTATTCGAGAGTAGAGAGAAACCTTCATTCTACTGACTGTAACCTAGAAATTTAGGGTTTGGAGAGGGTTTTGAACCAATGTGGCTTTATCTTGCACTCTGGTCCATTAGAAGACTCTTCCTTTGGATGGATGTAGGATAAGCCTTTATATTTTAGTGTTTTCATGTTTTGTTGCAAGGAAGATTTTGTTGTGTGGAGAAATGAACAGATTTAGGTAGGCATCTTTATGTGGCTACCTAGGACAAGTTTTAGGATAGTCATCATAATTTGTCATAGTGATGGGTTCCAGGCATGCAACCCTCAAATTAGAAGTTTCTCACTAACCCCCACATCCCTATTAAGTTTATTTTCAATTTGGTCTACCAAAAAGGGTAGTTGCTTTGGAAAATAGGGCTAATTGCCCCTATTAGGTCTCTTAGCCTCTGAAGGAGCAGACCTTATATTTACAGATCAGACCAAAAAATTGTGGGGATCAATATATCTTCCAAAAGGGTGTCCAAGATGCTAATTTTTTTGTATGGGTGTGTGGAATATTTTTGTGTTAAGGTCAAAACACTAGTCTAGAAGGGCTAATAGCTGGAGGGCTAGGTTTACAAAGGAGGTATAGCAATTTGATGCCCAAGGTCAAAAATAGTGCTTGAAAGAGGTCCTACATGTTGTGTGTTGACCAAATTCCAAATCCCAAGGAGTGGAGATCACTGGTAAAGCTTGTTTGAAGAGTTGAAGCTTGTTGCTCATCTTGAGTAGGCCTAAGACTAGGGAATGTGTGTGTAGTTTAATCCAAGGTGTAGAGTCCTTACTTGCAAGGCCCTTGTGAGTAGTTGAAGGGTCACTAGCCTAACCTAATTTGGGCTTGCTATTAGGAGTTTTGGGTAGGCCTCTACATCACCAATGTAGAAGTAGGATGAATAATAGGATGATGAATAATGTGATGAATAATGGTCCTAGCTTTACTAGTCAATATTTCAAATGCAACAATTTTGGACATAAGTTAAATATGTGCAGAATTATGATCAATTTTCAAAACAAAAGATATTTTGCATGTGGGATGTTTGGACATATATCTAACCAATGCAGGATGAGACCAAATCATATGAACTTTAGGCCTATGCAGAGAAATGTTTTCTATCATGCATGTAACAAAGTAGTTCATATTGCAAGACATTGCAGAAGCATGAATGCATTGGTGAACAAGAAGAAATTTGATCAGAAAGGCAAGGAAAAGGTGGATGAAATCAAAGATCAACATAAAAAAATGTGGGTAAAGAAAGGAGATCAAAAGGTGCAGAATGGATCCACACTTGAATCTGATGATGGAACCTCACCTAGTAACTAGGGCTTGTTTGCCTTAGGGGGAGTTTTTCATGCAAATTAGTAGAACCCCCTCTTCAGAGATCTATAACTAGTTCTGGAAGGTTGTAAAAGATTTAGATTGAGCATGCAGTTGATATCTAGAAGATTTTGTAGCAGTTCAGCAATCCGGTGGAAGAAATGATGAAAAATAGTATAACTGGAAGCTTTAAGGTTGTGCATCTATTACAACTAGAAATTAGGTTAAAAGGGCACTTCAAACGTTTATTCCTCACAATGCAATCAAGAGAAAAGAGCAAAGTGGAAGAGTGAAAGAGATTTGATAGAGAAACCAAGCTTGAAGCAATCATTTAGCAATTTCCTATGCCTAGTTGTGAATCAAAGAGGTATTTATCTGTTCACGAGCTATTGTTTAAAACCCTAGAATGGTCATGGCAACTACATCTAGAATTGCTACCCCTCTAGTTTTCAAAAAATTTAAGAGGGGAAGGTCCATTTTCAAAAGACATCCTTTCAATTCGGTTGAAGATGATCCAAAAGGAGCATTTTCTTTAGTTTTGTACGACATTCTTTACAATGAAGATATAAGGGCATTCATTCATTGCGACATTGAAGAACTTGGAAATGTAGTCATGCTTACATTCTACAACAAGCATATGGTGGATAGTCTTAGAAATCTAAAGTAGAAATACTAGATTCTTCACAACAAGGGCTTCACTCAATTTGTTCATTTTTTTGTATTCAATAAAGCAAAATGGGTCTAGTACATCATCAATAGGATTCATGATTAATTCATATGGCTGGATAGACCACATAAGATCACAAAGTAGGTTATTTAGGTAGTCACATGCTTGAGTGCAATCGGTGAAATCTTGAGCTTGAGGAAAGTGCAAAATACCACTATGGCAGTTGTTACCAGTTCCCAATATGACAAGCGATCCATGACAATTAGTGATATAGTTGAGCATGATGTGAGATTCACCTAAATGGTAGTGGGCTATAAAACATATTAATCCAACATGAAGAACTTAGTCTCTGGTACTGCAATATTCACTACATATTAGAGGTTGAAGGAGAATAAAAGGTGTGATCTTTGTTCTGTACTTCTGAGTGAGTTATTGAGTAACTTGAAGAAAATAAAACAAGACAAGAAACATACTTTCAAGTTTGGATCTTTAATTGTATACTTTTCTCCCTATTTCTGGAATGAGATCCCTGGTATTATAAAAGTCCAATGGGCTTATGACAAACTGATCATGATGCAAATTAAGGAAGGATTGTTGGGAATAGGTGATGCTACAATGAGAATATCTACCTTATGGGGCTATTTTAAGAACTTCCAAGTCTCTATGAAAGCCAAAGAAAGAATTCCTAAGGAGACAGTCGAGAAATATGAGAAGACAATTTGTTTTATGGTTGATAAAGATCAATGCCATATGGAGGTTGTTGAGCCAAGAATAGCCTGGATCATGCCCATGGGGTATGAGGTTGATTCTATCATGCTTGATGCTATCATGCTTGAAGCATATGCACAACACTTACTAAATCAACTAGTAGATCAAAACAAAGAAATATTTGGAACTTTTCAAGAAAAGGACCTTAACCTACATAAGAAATTCACTAAGGATAGAAGGAAGAGGAAAGCAAGAAAGGAGGTAGAGGAACTTGCAAAATAAATGGATATTACCAGAGAAGCAGTGCAAAAGGAAAGAGAGAACATTCTAAAGGAGGAATATATGGTGAAGCCACAAGCTAAACTAGTTCCTCCCAAGCAGCCCAATGCCAAGCCTATCAAATCTGCACCTGCCCATAGTGCAAAAAAGTTGGTACCTCCTCCACCTAAGCCTAAACCAGCAGTATCTACTAGTGGAGTATAGAAAAGAAAGAAGGAGAAGCCTACAAGAGAACATAATGCAGCAGAAGAGGAAACAAAGTCAGATGAAGAGGTGAGACAAGTTAAGAAGACTACCACCTATGCAAGGGTAGTCCGGAAGCCTACATCCAGTGATGCTCCTCCAGCCAAGAAAGCTAAGCCTCAAGAAGAGCCATCCAGTAAGGCTAGGGGAGGCAAGAAGAATAAATCAAAGATAGAAGAATCTCTTAAATCTGGTAAGATTGAAATTCCATATGAAATAGTACCTCCTATGACTTTGCAAGAGTTAATTGATGAGATTTTGATGAATGGTTTAAAAAATATTTCTGTATATTATGAGAATTTTAAAGATAAAGATCACCAGATAGTAGAATAAGCAATTGTAGAGTATATGGATAAATTCAGTAAGGTCTTCATAGAATTGTCATCTATGATCCCCAAGAGCTTGTACAACATCTTGGATGCCCAGAGACACACCACCAGCATAGAAGATGAAAGGTTGAAAGAATTTACATTACTAAAGCTATGTCCAGAAATAACTAGAGAAGAAATACCTAAGATTTTGGGACTTACAAAGGAAATCTTCTGAAGCAAGCATAGAGTAAATAAAATAATTTGATCGTAAGGGTAGATGAAGTAGTGAAAGACACTGAAGGTATTTTGAGGAAAATTTTGAAAGAAAATGGCTATCAAATTATTCTAGAGAAGAATGATACCCAAGCAGAAGGACATTCAAGTAAACACACTTCTCTTCTAGAAATCCATGTACAGACAAAAGTTCCTTAGGATCAAACCACTGTACAAATTGAACAGGAAGCTTTAGTTGATGCTTTTGATAATCAAGTTGTGGATAACTCTGGTGATGCTACTCAGGATCCTCCTAAGATAGAAATAATTTTAGAGATGATAGAAGAGGATTTAGGTCAAGTGGGAAAGACTGCAAATGATGGAAAAGTTGATGAGAAAGGTAAAGAAGATGAAAATGATAAAAATGCAAAACCGATGAAGGAGAAGGGCGAAGAGAAAATTGTTGAGCCTCCAACAACCATGACCAAAGCTACTTTCCGTAATAAGTGAAAGAAAATTATAGTTGAAGATGATCTTTCTCATGGTCTAGTAGATCTAAGAACCTTATCCCCTCTTCAAGCATTAAAGTTGGCCACTCTTATGTAGATCAAGGCTAGTGAGGACTTACTTGAGTGTGCTTCGGAAGAGAAAGAAGTGATATCTTTGGCCACTGTAGTTTTGGAAAAGTGTTGCCTGACTTGAAGAAAATTTGAAATGACTCACCCTCTAGTAAGCTTAAGGATATGTTAAATAAATTAGAGTCTGATTTTGTATCATTGGAGAAAGTGGCAAATATTAAAGTTTTCAATAAATTCAATAAGATGAGGCTTCAAACACATTTCAAGACAATTGAAGTTGATAGAGATGTTTTGAAGACCACGGTGAAGAGTGCAGAAGATGCATTTGTTGAAGGTAGAAAAATATTCAAATCATGTCTATTTTTGCCTATTTACTACAGATAATGATAAGCAAATAAGAGATTTTGAAGGGAAGCTTGCAAGTATTGGTCATTAATTCTCCCCTGATTCAGTTTTTCCTAGTTCCCTTGAAGCCCAATTAATGGATTTTATTGACAAAATAAAGTGATTGAATAAACAAAAAGAGCAAGTATTGAGCCGAGTGGGAGAAATGAGAAGTTTGATTACTCTGCAGATGAACACCTTACTTAGAGATCAACAAGATGCAGTTAGTGCCTTAGGTAAACAAGTCCCATCTGATCTCAAAGGAGCTGAAGTGCTTGCATATATGTTTAGTGCTCTGATTAATGTTTTAGATTATTTCCTAAGAGGATGGAATGGGTACTTACAGTCCTTGAAGGTTTCCTATGCAGGCATTTTTAAATTCATGTAAATTATTGCACTCTTTTATACATTAGTTTTGGCGGATTCCTACCCTTTTCCATTGATGTTAAAGGGGAAGAGAATTGAGAGAGTGTACTTAAAAATGATGCTTATTCTTAGGGGGATTTGGTTGGAATCAGTTGAGTCTATAGATTTCATATTGTTGGATTGTTTGTAGCTTTTGGAGCTTTGGAACACTTATCATTTTTTATAGTGTTGCCATCAATGCCAAAGGGGGAGATTGTTGGCATAAGACACTATTTCGGTGATGCTCCGATGAAGATTGGTGATGTTTAACGCATGATATTGCTTAGGATTTATAATTGATGGAAACTCAACCTATTGATCTTATCCGACATGGAGTTTGGGATATCTGGTATGGAGTTTTGGTGCAAGTATGTCAGTCATACTATGTGTACAGTTTTGGTGAGTAGTTCTCATTCCTATCATGTGTTTTTGGTTCCTATAATCTGAGTTACACTGATTGAGTATGAGAAGGAGATTATCATTCAATACTATCCTCAGTGTTGATTCTTCAGCATGTTAGAAGGTCTGGTATCCGGTAGAGCAGTAAAACAGGAATATCTTCATTATTGGTGATGGATCGTGTGGACCAAATTTCTTGAGGTGATTTTGGTGGTTGTTGGTAAGTTTGAGGTAATTGATATAACTTATGGGAAGTGTGTGATCATATATTTTGGATCCAGAATATTATTTTGTGAAGATCTGAGCCGACTTGAAGCTACACGTTTCATATTTTGATATTTTGTGAAGCCAACTTGTGAGAGATCAAATTTGCTAGTGTGGATATATAAGATCGACTTGGTTAATGCATTTACATGTGGATATATTGTGTGACATGATTTTGGGAGTGACTGAGCATAGTTTCATGTGTACACCTTCAGTTTTATTGATTTGGTAATCAGTAACAAGGCAGTCTATCAGAACAGTGTAGTGGATCACTTTGTGCCTAATTGGAACTATTATTTGGCATGGTCAGATGCTTTTATTTAGTTCATTACTCATTGTAATCATTTTCTGTTAGCTTGGAAGGAAGTGAGCCTTCCTTCGAGTTGTAGCCCTTTTTTAATTGAGAAGTGAGCTATAGGCAATGTTCCTAAATACACATGCATTCCAACTCATGTTATATTATTTTACTACTAGCCATAGTATAATAATATTGTGGGTTCAAATCCCACCATGGTTTTTCTCCTTTTGGGTTTCCACGTAAAAATATTGGTGTTATGGTTATGTTCTTGTTTTCTTTGTGTTATTGCATTTTAGTTTCTTATTTGTGCATCTGGTTGATTAAGAATTAGATTAACAAATTTATAAATATTGGAACACTGATTCACCCTCCCCCACCCTCTCAGTGTTGATTGATTCCAACAATGTGTACTCACTTAGTGAGATGCCTATTGCATGTACATTAGCCACTTTTTCACACACTTTTTGAGTGTGCTTACAACTATCCCATCTTTGAGGGTGAGTCAATTTTTGTATCTAACTTGGCTACCTCATCTAGCTTACCTATATATGCAAGCCTCTATGTACATTTTACTTTAACTATTTGATAATATTTATTTCACTTTTGTGTTCTCATAAGCTTGTGGTTTGGTCTTTGCTTTATAATCCTAGCTAATCCAAACATGGTATTAGAGACATGCTACAAAAACCCTTCCCAATCCCACATATAGCTTAGTTAAGAGTTCCTCACATAGCTATTGCTTTATTTTAAATGCTTGTTCAATTGTTTTTGTGAGTTAAATTATTTGCAAAACTAATTATCATTTTGACTCCTTTGTAGGTTCTATTCCATTTTTTTGAAGGGCTTTATTTTGTTTGGAGAAAAAAAATTTATAGGGTCAATTCATAATTTGAAGGATCATATATTTTTCTTCAAATTGGCTTACATCATTTTTTGTCGCAAGACATTTTGGTCTTGCAAAACCATCACCCTAACCAACATTTACATGGGACACAATTCAATTTTCAAAGAGAAGTGAGAAAGGGTGCCATTGTTTGCAATGGGTAACATCATATAATATCTATCCCTATTAATACAGGTCACCTCAGCTCAAATATCTCTCAAATGCCTTGCATTTGGCGAGGTTTGTGTAGTATGGGTTTCATTTTTGAGGTTTTGGTATAAATTGCAAGTCATCCCTATTGTTTGAGTTCATGATTTCATTCCAAATTTCTAACAAGCTACCCTAGTATCAATTCTCTTCTCTGCGCATTCCTTGGACATCATGTTTTTTTCCCATATTATACCTATAGAGAGGCCACATGGGTAAAGTGAACATGCCACATGTCTCTGGTTCATTTTCAACATCTATCAAGAACAATTTAAATAAATTGCAAAGACATTTTTTTCATACCTCCCACATCAACATTGGAATTCAATGTGCACTTTTTTGTTCACCAAAATGCTTTGATAATGTTGTTAGACTAGTTCACACAAATGTGGCATGTGCTTTGTAGTTGAAATAAAATGTAAAGTAACAAGTTTCTTCCCTCAGAAAAGTAGTATTCTATCATCTAACTTGAATATCATAGAAATAGGAGAACCTACATATGTTTCCCACATCTAGTGCCACATCTTCAATAAATACTCACCAAAGATCCTCTCCATGTAGCAAGAATCATTATCATTATTAAGGGACTCCCTATCTAGTATTGTGGCATAAGTTTCTTCACCATATAGAAAGAAATTTGGTTAAAATTATGTACAATCATATTTCCTTCAAAATCATGCCATCATTTTCATTTGTGGCAAATCTCTCCAACTAGTAGATCAACTATCCACTATACACATGCATTAAGGATTCTCCACCAAGTTAGTTATAATTTTTTGCTACCTTTTTAGTATTATATGTTAACATGCATTATAGAATTATAATAGGTCATAATTTGTGTTAAGATTAATAGTTAACACCTAAAATCACTATTTAATGGTGGTAGTCAGCTTCATTTAAAATTCTTGTAGATGAGGGGCCAAAAGTGGCAATGGGGAAAAAAATGCATTTTAAACTTTGCAAAACACACCAAAATCCTCTTTGACTTTTTGTATGGGTCGACCAAAATTTGAATTTGCTTTGGTAATACCAAACCAAAATGGATATCCATTAATAACGGATATCCAATATTAACAGATATCCATTTTGTGACATCATTATTGTGATGTCATATTTTTCCAAATCGGATATCCATTTTCTTGAACATAAAAAATATACTTTAGTAAAATGGGCATAACTTTTACGTTTCTTATCAAAATTTTGATCTTTTATAGGCATTGAAAAGGTAATTCAAAAACCTATCAAATGGATAAGGTAGTTTTATTAAATGTTATACAAAAAATTAATTATAATAAAATGAAGTGAATCCTTTATTTTTTAAAACTTTAAATTCTGACAAATTTTGGATACAAAGTCTCTTTTTTTCCCTATCACCTCCTTCATCTATCACTTGTCTATCTATACTTCTACAAATATATTTTATCTATTTCTTCCTTCTCTAATTATCTTATTCATTTTCTTGTCCCATCTAGATATTTCCCAAGTTACATCTATCTCTACATATATCTCCCTCTTTCTATTCCCATCTCTCTCTCTTCCACTCTATCCTGGTCACTCCTTATTTATATATCTCTCTATTTACCTCTCCCTCTACCTTATCCTACCTATACCTATTTATTTCTTGTCTCTGTCACCTCATTTCCCTTTCTATATTGTCCCCTCTATCTCTATATCCATATATATCTATCTTCATGTATATGTATATCTCATTATCTCTAAATCTCACTTATTCACTCCATCTCTCCCTCCATTTGTCCTACTCTCTCTACCACTTTCTATCCATATCTATCTCTACCTCTATCTTCGCATATCTATCTCTTTCCCTATCAATATATCTTTCTATATGTCTCTCTATCTTTATATATCTTCCTCTATACATGATTAATCTACCTCTCCCTCTCTTCCTCTATCACCCTCTCTATGTATCTCTCCCTTTCTCTACCTCTATCTCTTTATTTACTACCTCTATATATCTCTGGCTCTCCCCCTCCATCCTTCTCTATAACCCTAACCCTATATATATATATATCCCTATGTCTCTCTCCCTCTCTCTCTATCCATATCTATAACATCTATTTCTCTCTTTATCACTCTCTTCCACTATGTACATCTCTATATTTATGAATATTCCTATCCCTTAATGTCTCTCTATCTCTTTTTGTTTTTCACTCTCTTTACACCTCTCTATCCATTTTTCTGTATCTCTCTATATATTTATATTTCTCTTTACCTCTCTCTTTCTTTATATCTATTCATCTCCCTCTCCCTTTATCTTCGTGTTTATCTCTATCTTCCTCTCTCCTTTTCAATCTCTATATATGTCTCCTTCTTTCTATCCATCCTTGTCCTTTGGTATTTCTACCTCTCTCTTCATAGTCTTTAATATCTATATCTCTATTTATGTCTAAAACTCTTTTCTTAGTATGTCTATATCTCTCTATTTCTCCTTCTATCCCTCCCTTTGTTTATCTTCATCTCTCTTCACCCTTATATCTCTCCTTATTTGTATCTTTATATTTATAAATCTCTATGTCTCCTTCTAATATCTTCTACCTCTTTGTATCCCTCTCCTCTCTCTTTATTTGTATCTCCCTCTCTATCTCTATTTTCATCTATGTAGAGATCTCTCTCCCTATTGATAATGCATCTTGATTATCTTTCTGATTTTTTATTTTTTTGTGTTACCTATATTTGGATCTTAGTTCTTGATGAGGTGTGTGGAGTATCTTTCCCCAATGAAATTTATTACTAAGGAGGCATGGGGAGAGGGGGGAGAGATGTGGTAGTGATAAAGAAGCATCCAGGAAGATACCAAGGCAAACAAATGGTCAAAACATGAGTGAAGTCTCAAGGACTTCTATAAAGGTCAATTGGGACATTTTGAAGCCAATAATGGCAATTTATAATGGTCAATATGATTTTAGAGTTAAATGTCCTAAAGGTCCTGATAAGGACTTTAGGACCAAAAATTATGTAAGGGAGGCCAATAGTGCCTAAATGGGATTTGGATGGTTAGATAAGTTTTTTTCAGATCCTAGGAGTAATAAAACATCAAGTTTGATAGATTAGACTTTAAAATATTCAATAAATTGTAAGTTAGAAATTCAAATATTTGAATTCTAACGATTAGTTGTTTTTAGGTGGGAAAATAGATTTTAGAGTCTCTATAATTACAAATAACTGATATAGGTTGGTTTGTATGGTTGAAATAAACATTATATATGTTGGACAAAGTGAGAAATAAAGGGGAATGGGTGTAGAAGCATATTTGTATGGATTGCATCATTAAAAGTCAATAAAAACTTATTTTCTTGCATTTTAAAGTCTCTTTTGATGATTCATTGATCAAGTATCACTTGTATGATCTGGAAATAGAATTTTAAATTTATTTTGATTCATTTACATCCATTCCTATTTCTATTTCAGATTTATTTGAATGATTGGCCTCTTGAAAGACTTGTTTTGACATTGTTTTGAGAGCATGGGATAAGGATTCATTCCAAAACTATACTTACTGTGACTTGGAATGAATCCCTAAGTTGTATCATATCATGCTAACACTAAATATTCAAGATTCACAAGAAATTGCAAGGTGATCACTTAGAAAGTGGATTTGAAGGTGTGAAGAGGGTGTGGGAAATGACGCTAAGGTATAGCAGCCACTAAAGTAGCCATTGGAGGGCTAGTTTTTATGATTGGAATTGTTAGAGGGAATCAAGGAGATGGTGTTCCATCATTTGTTCACTCAGATAAGTGATGGCATGTGGGAGATTGACCAAGCCCTTGTTTTTAGGGGTTTTGAGGCCTAATTTGGGGCTTTCATATTTCCAGGAGTCACAGAGTCAAATTAACATGCAAAGTATTTGATTGGGACCATATAAAAATATTGTCCAAAGTTGTGAAATGATTAGAGTTGTCAGGTTGGTAGTTCCTTTGTAAATGCACACATTTTTGTGAGTAAAAAGTGTCTGAGTTAGATATTAGAGAGATTTGGTACAAAACATCACCTAGTTTAATTTTGGTAGGTTGTGTAACTCCAGAAAAGGTATCTGAAAGTGCAATTTTTTTGAGAAGTCTATTGGAAAAATATGGATTAAAGTCCAAATAACAGTCCCAAGAAGGCTAATTAGGCTAGGCCTAATTCGGAGCAGCAATTTTTGAAGCTTGTGTTCCAAAACAACAATACCTAATTCTGACATATGTTTAGTAAGATCGAAAAGGGTATTTTAATCTCTATTTTTTTTTGGATTTCTTTGTAAAAGTTGAAAGTTATTTGTGTTCTACCCATTTGAAAGGCTACTAGGTTTGAGGGCCTAGAAGTGAGTTTACCTAGCTAAACTTGAGTGAGGGTTTTGAAACCTGTTGGTACCCTATGGGTTGCATCTGATAAGTAATTTTAAACCGTTATAACCATTGATTGAGGCCTTGTTTGGGTTTGGGTCTCTTTGTGTCATTTGAGTGTCACTAAACCTATTGGAAACCTTGTATTTCTCATATAAATCCACCCAAACCAAGTGGCTCATCATAATCCCTCTGTGTCAAATTGATATCAGAGCTCAGCAAAAGATCTAGGCTGAGTAAGAGGTTTGTGTTTTGTGGTTGGATTGAGAAGAGTCTTTGGCTTTCTTGTGGATTGAATTCTTTGTAGAAGCCTTGGAGTTGATTTTCCTCTAAGAAGCCTTCCAGAGTTGATTCTCTCCATCAGGGGGACAAAGATGTCTGAAGAAGAAAATTTGCCTTTGAGGATGACAAATATAGAGCTTGCAAAATTGGTGAAGGAACAAATGGCAGAGAATAGGAAGATGAAATAAGAGATGGAAAGATTGAAGAACCTGGTAGATAAAGGAGGAGAGGAAGAGCACGAAGAAGAAGAAGCAGCACCAAGGGAAGAAGGATTTGATCCTGAGGATGCAAGGTTGGCAAAGATAGTGAAGGCTGTCAAAAGTTGAGACTCAAAGACAAGAATTGATTTACCAATTTATGAAGGTAATATGGATGATGAAATTTTGCTTGATTGGTTTAGTGATCTTGAAAATCACTTTGATTGTGAAGATGTAGAAGATAAGTTAAAGGTTAAGGTTGCTAAATCTAGGTTGAAGGGCCATGCATTACTATGGTGGGATAACTTGCAGGTAGATAGAGGAAAGAAAAGATTGCCTAAGATCACCTCATGGCCAAGGATGATGGACAAGATGAAGGACAAGTTCCTTCCAGCTGATTATAAGGTGCAATTGTATAAAAAGATGCAAGGGTTGAAGCAAAAGGACATGGATCTCAAAAAGTATACTGAAGAATTTCACGAGTTAGACATAAGAGTAGCACATGATGAAGATGTGGAAGAGAAGGTAGAAAGGTATCTTGGAGGTCTGAGATACAATATACAAGATGAGATGAGTATGGCTACACCAAGGATGGTGGAGGAGTGTTACAAATTAGCCATGAAGGCTGAAGATAAAGTAAAAGGAAGACAAGATAGGAAAGGTAATGGAAGAGGCCAAGAAAATAGAGGTACAAGTGGAAGGTTTAATGAAGGAAAAGTGCAAAACAGTAGTTACAAAGGCAAGGAACCTATGGTTGAGACAAAGAATGGGGAGGAAGATTTGTAGTAGGAAGAGGAAGTGGTATTTTCACAGGAAAGTGTTTCACTTGTGGTGAAGTTGGGAATCAATCTTGTAGGTGTCCTGAAAAGGAGAATAATACAAGGAGAGAAAGAAGGGCTAGAATTACTCAAGAAGAGGATGAGAAGAAGGAAGAGAGGGAACCCCTACCAGCAAATCCAATCTTGGAAGGTGATTTCTTGATGGTGAGGAGAAGACAACAAATACAGCAACAAGAGAAGCCCAAGGTATCAATTTTTAAAACCAATTGTGAAAGAAAAGGTAAAATTTGTAGAATGATCATTGATTCTAGTTCATTTGATAATTTGGCATCTTATGAGATGGTAAACAAATTAGGATTGAAGAATTTTCCAATTGATAGACCATATAAAGCATCTTGGGTAAGAAATGAACAAAACATTGTCATTAGGGAGCAAGTTTATGTCAATTAGAGGGTATAGTGATAGAGTTTTGTGTGATATCATACCCATGACATGTTGTCATATCATTCTTGGAAGGCCTTGGCAAGCCTCTAGGAGGACTATTCATTATGGTCTTGAAAATCTATATGTTGTGCATAAGGGTGGACAATCATTCACTCTTACACCTCTTCTTGGCAATGTTGATGAAAAAGAAAGTATTATTGTGTTTGGAAGAAAAGAATATGTTGCTTTGCAGGAGTAGAAGAAGGATGAATCAGGTCTAAAGGATAAGACATCATTGTTGATGATGAAATCTGAAAATGTTGACAAGGTAACTAGTTTGCAGCAGCAAGTGAGTGAAGGAGGAGTAGTTGTGGGCACACTTTGATGTCCTATTGTGTCACCAAGGAAGGTTGGTGCAGATATGTCCATGAAGGGAAATGGTAAAGGTCTTTTAGAACCTCAAATGCAGCAGATAGAACCTATAAGGTAGTCTCATTATGCCTGTCCCAAACAACAAACAATCAATGAAAAAACGGTTGAAGTTGGTAACAAGTTTTCTTTGTTTTTGTCTAATGATTTGAGTGCAGGTTGTAAGAAATGGGATGGAGAGCTGAAAACCAGTAAGAGGTCAAGTTGTAGGACTCCCTCAAGGATCTCGAGAGGCATGAAAACAAAACCATTCAACTCTTGGGACAATAGTATCTTTGAAGGTGGGGTGTATGATGTAGGAGCATCCAGGAAGATACCAAGGCAACCAAATGGTCAAAACATGACTGAAGGCTCAAGGACTTCTATAAAGGTCAATTGGGAAATTTTGAAGCCAATAATGGCAATTTATAATGATCAATATGATTTTAGAGTTAAATGTCCTGAAGGTCCTAATAAGGACTTCAGGACCAAAAATTATGTAAGGGAGGCCAATAGTGCCTAAATGGGATTTGGATGGTTAGATAATTTTTTTCCAGATCCTAGGAGTAATAAAATATCAAGTTTGATAGGTTAGACTTTAAAATATTCAATAAATTGTAAGTTAAAAATTCAATTTTTTGAATTCTAACGGTTAGTTGTTTTTAGGTAGGAAAATGGATTTTAGAGTCTAAACAAGTCTATAATGACAAATAACTGATATAGGTTAGTTTGTATGGTTTAAATACACCTTACATATGGTAGACAAAGTGATAAATGAAGGGGAATGGCTGTAGAAGCATATTTGTACGGATTGCATCATTAAAAGGCAATAAAAACTCATTTTCTTGCATTTTAAAGTCTCTTTTGATGATTCATTGATCAAGTATCACTTTTATGAACTGGAAATAGCATTTTAAAGTTATTTTTCTTCATTTACATCCATTCCTATTTCTATTTCAGATTTATTTGACTGATTGGCCTCTTGAAAGGCTTGTTTTGACATTGTTTTGAGAGCAAGGGATAAGGATTCATTCCAAAACTGTACTTACTATGACTTGGAATGAATCCCTCAGTTGTATCATATCATGCTAATACTAAATATGCTAGATTGACAAGAAATTGCAGGGTGACCACTCAGAAAGTGGATTTGAAGGTGTGAAGAGGGTGTGGAAAATGAGGCTAAGGTATAGCAGCCACTAAAGTAGCCATTGGAGAGCTAGTTTTTATGATTGGAATTATTAGAGGGCATCAAGGAGATGGTGTTCCATCATTTGTTTGCTTAGATAAGTGATGGCATGTGGGAGATTGACCAAGCCCTTGTTTTTAGGGGTTTTGAGGCCTAATTTGGGGCTCTCATATTTGCAGGAGTCACAAAGTAAAATTGACACCCAAAGTGTTTGATTGGGACCATATAAAAATCGTTTCCAAATTCGTGAAGTGATTGGAGTTGTTGGGTTGGTAGTTCCTTTGTAAATGCACCCATTTTTGTGAGTAAAAGGTGTCTCAGTCAGCCATTAGAGAGATTTAGTACAAAACACCACCTAGTTTAATTTTGGTAAGTTGTGTAACTCTGAAAAGGGTATCTGAAAGTGCAATTTTTTTGAGAAGTCTTTTGGAAAATCTGGATTCACATTTAGAGCAGCAATTTTTGAAGCTTGTGTTCCAAAACAACAATACCTCATTCTGACATATGTTTAGTAAGATCGAAAAGGGTATTTTAATCTCTATTTTTTTTTGGATTTCTTTGTAAAAGTTGAAAGTTATTTGTGTTCTACCCATTTGAAAGGCTACTAGGTTTGAAGGCCTAGAAGTGAGTTTGCCTAGCTAAACTTGAGTCAGGATTTTGAAACCTATTGGTACCTTGTGGGTTGAGTCTGATAAGTAATTTTAAAGCTTTATAACCATTTATTGAGGTCTTGTTTGGGTTTGGGTCTCTTTTTGTCATTTGGGTGTCACTAAACCTATTGGAAACCTTGTATTTCTCATATAAATCCACCCAAACCAAGTGGCCCATCATAATCCCTCTGCATCAGGTAGAGAGCAATAGAGACTACAAGAGGGAGAGATGGGGAGAGAAGTGGAGAGAGAGATAGGGAGAGACAAATAGAGAGAGTATATAGGGGGAAGAGGGAAGTATCAACAAAGTGAGAGGAAAAGAGATATTAGAGAAAGAGATGGTTATTTGGTGGAAGAGAGACAGAGACAAAGACATAGACAACAAGAAAGAGAGTTGGGGATAGTTAGGGGATTGGAGGAGAGGGGAGAGGGGTAATTATACTTCCCTTTCCCCCTCTCCTTCCCCCTAATTATCATCCTTGTATTTCACTCTTCACCTCTCTCCACATCTCTTCCTCTCTCCTTTTGTTGATACTTACCCCTCTCCCTCTCTTATCCACTAATTATACCCAACTCTATCATTATGTCCATATGGGGTCCTAAGGGGTCATATGGTGTTCTAACACATGCATGGGCCCTTAGGACCCCATATAACCCCTAGAAACACCATATGAACCCTTAGGACACCATATGGTCTCTCAAGACATCATGTGACCCCTTTTAACATCCTAGGACGTGACATGACCCTTATGACACCATATGACCCCTTAGGACAATATGGTCTCCTAAGGGGTCGTATGGTGTCCTAAGAGATCATATGGTGTTCTAACATGTGTGGGCCCTTAGGACCCCATATGACCCTTCACATCACCATATGACCCCTTAGGACACCATATGACCCCTCTAGACACCATATGACCCCTTAGGACCATATAATATCCATATGGTGTCCTAAGGGGTCATATGGTGTTCTAACAAATGTGGTGGCCCTTAAGACCCCATATGACCCCTAATGACATCATGTGACCCTTGAGGACACCATGTGATCCCTTAGGACACCATATGACCTATTTTAACATTCTGGAAAAACATGGAATGATCCCTTATGATACAATATGAACCCTTGTGACAATATGATGTCCTAATGTGTCATATGGTGTCCTAAGGGGTCATATCATGTCCTAAGGGGTCATGTGGTATTCTAACACATGTGTTGGACCTTAGGACCCCATATGAACCCTAACAACACTATATGACCCCTTAGGACACCATATGGCCCCTCAAGACACCATGTGACCCCTTTTAACATCCTAGTACATGACATGACCCCTTAAGACAATATGGTGTCCTAAGGGGTTATATGGTGTCCTAAGGGTTCATATGGATTTCTAACATATGTGATGGCCTTTAGGACACCATATGACCCCTAACAACACCATATGACCCATTAGAACACCATACAGCCCCTCAAGACACCATATGACCCCTTAGGACCATATGTTGTCCATATGGTGTCCTAAGGGGTCATATGGTGTTATAACACATGTGTGGGCCATTAGGACTGAATATGACCCCTAACAACACCATGTGACCCCTCAAGACATTGTATGACCCCTTACAACATCATATGGCCCCTCAAGACAATATGATGTTCTAATGGGTCATATGGTGTCCTAAGGGGTCATATGGAATTTTAACACATGAATGGGCCCTTAATACCTCATATAACCCATAACACCACCATATGACCCCTTAGGAAACCATATGGTCCCTTGGGACATATTGTTATCCCTTTTAACATCTTAGCACATGACATGACCCCTTAGGACAATAAGATGTCCTAATGGGTCATATGATGTTCTAAAACGTGTGGGCCATTAGGACCCCATAACGACACCATATGACCCCTTAGGACACCATATGGCCCCTCATGACAAAACATGACCCCTTTTAACATCCTAGTACATGACATGACCCCTTAGGACAATATGGTGTCCTAAGGGGTCATATGGTGCTTTAAGACATGTGTGGGCCCTTAGGACCCCATATGAACACTAACGACACCATATGATCCCTTAGGACACCATATGGCCCCTCAAGATGCCATATGACCCCATAGGATCATATGATGTCCATATGGTGTTTTAAGGCACCATATGATGTTCTAACACATGCATGGGCCCTTAGGAACCTATATGACCCCTAACGACACCATATGACCCTTAGGACACCATATGATCCCTTAGGAGACAATATGACCCCTTTAACATCCTCTTACATGACATGACCCCTTATGACACTATATGACTGCTTAGGACAATATGATGTCCTAATTTGTCATTTCATGTTATAAGGAGTCATATGTTGTTCTAAGACATGTGTGGGCCTTTAGGACCCCATATGACCCCTAATGACACCATATGACCCCTTAGGACACCATATGGCCCCTTGAGAGAAAATATGACCCCTTACATGACACGACCCCTTATAACACAATATGACCCCTTAAGACAAAATCATGCCCGTGTTGGCATATGATGAAGCAGTGACAATGTATGTTGTCATTGATAGCAATATATGCTCAATCAGGTGAACCAGTATGCACCAGTATGAAGATTGTTTATGGTCAACTGGGATGGAGTGGACCGGTGTTGAGGTTCACTATGTGTGACTACCGGTTGGTAGTCTTTGTTTAGCTCTAGGGTTTCTGGTTTGGCTTATGTGGTGCAACCGATGGTTTTTTGTGAACAATAAGGATAAGGATTGGGATACCATGTTAGTTATGTGCATGTGAAGGATTTCCTTGAGGATCTTGAGCGTGAAGATTGAATGCATTGAATGCCTACCTTGGGACTGCATGATGTTTTGAGCGGTGTGTGAAGTGCATGTGATGGGATACTGATTTCTAGATATGGTGAAGATTGGATGATGCAGAATGACTTGAGACCTATTTTAGATCATTTCACTCTATGCAATATGTTTAGATGGTCAGGATCGGACCGCTTGTAATTGTAAACCTAAAATGTTTAGGGTTTAGGGTTTATGCTACCAACCTAATTATTGTCTATAAGGTCAATGATGTTTGTTATTGTTTGTGTTGGGAAAAGTTGTGTGTGTGTTCGCATGTTGAGATACTTGCCAAACTAGAGTGTGGAATCTGCAGAGTGTGATTGCAGAGGAGAGTCATTGAAAAGGATCTGCCTTAGCAAGTAGTGTTGTTATCAGATCAAAGATTTACCTATTGACTTCTAACCATTTCAACATAAGGAAAATCCCTTGACAAGGTAGCTTTAACAGGCTTGTTGCAAATCCTCTAACTAGGTGACTCGAGTTCATTGATTTCTTTAAATCCTCTAGTGAGGTAACCTTTTACAGGGTTTCAACCTTTAATAGGGTTTATAGACATCCCTTAACCAGGTGATCCCTAAGAGGACCAGTTTCTAACATAACCTTATTGTAAAGTCTTTAACCAAACTTCAAGAGAGTTTAAAACAAGCTTGTGGGTATTCATCCCCATCATGGTTCTTCCCATTTGGGTTTCCATGTGAAAAATTTGTGTGTTATGGGTTGTGAGCTTTCATGTGATGATTGATTAGTTTTTTTATTAAAGTTGAATATGCATGCAGTGCTAAATGATTGTGGTATTATTGATGCAGCTCATGTATGACTAAACTGGTAAAGTAGCTATCAAGATCTGAGATCTGTTAAAGTACTTTTGGTTAACCGGTTTAGATGTTTGAAGCATTTCTATTTAATCGGTATTACTATGGTTAAGTGCAGTGGTATAGACAATCAGTTATCTGTGTTAAGAGAGTGTCAAAATATTGAGGCAATTTTTTGTCTGTACTGATTCACCCCCCCTCTCACTACCGATTAGGATATTAGTTGTTCATCATTATTCATCAATTGGTATCAGAGCAACTCTAGGTCCTTGGTGATATAAGCTTAACCGGTTGAGGCAAAAGATCCTACTTTAATGATGAAGAGGAAGGTCCTACGTTCAATAGGGATACCTTCAAAATATTCAAGGATATAATGAAGATTTATATCAAGAGTTTGGGTGCTCAACACTACAGCTATGTTGAGAATTTCTATGTAATCCCCATCGCCAGTCTGACCAATGACCAGAAAAGAGAGATTCAAGAAAATGGGCAAGTCATGGAAGCCCTTATTAGCAGCTTGTCTAATATTGAGTTCATCGATGTACAAGATAAGGAAAATCCTAAGGATGTATGGGGCACACTAGAAACCATTTATGGTGGTGATGAGTATGTCAAGAAGGCTAAGGAAGAAAGCCACTGAGGAAAATTTGAAGACATGAGGATGGTTGAAGGTGAGACTATTCAGCAATATGGCATAAGGATCAAGATTGTGGTTGGAGATATCAAGAGCACTGGTAGAACAATTTATGATGCCATCATTGTTAGTAAAGTTTTGAGATCATTTTTACCGGTCTATGCAATCAGGGTTGCTACTATTCAGGAGTTAAGGTCTATCAACAAGACAAAGGTATCTCTAGACTCTATCATTGCAAAGTTGATTGCATATGAATTGAATAGCTATAATGGTAGTGTTCATAAGACACAGTCAGCCTTTAGAGTGTCTATTTCCTCCATACCAACCAGAAAAGGAAAAGAAGTCAACACCAGTTATGAATCCAGGCCAAGCAGAGACATGGATGATAAGGAGATTCTGATGGAGTTTGAAGCTCTTCTTTCCAAGAGACTTCCAAAGGGCACCAGAAAATACAGAGGTAAGCTTCCTCTAAAATGTTTTTCTCGCAATAAGATAGGACATATTGTTGCTAATTGTCCTAACAATGACAATAAGGATAAACCAGAAAGGTTTAGAAAGTATAAAGGAGGAGGTACGAGAAATTGTCTTGTTGCAGTGGATGAAGGTGTTACTGATGAAGAATCTAAGGATGAAGAGAATGAGGACATAGTGTTTATAGCTATAAAGGAAGAGATGTCTAATCAAAAAACCCTTGTCTCTTGCATTGACAACTCTAATGAGTGGATCATTGATAGTGGGTGTTCTCACCACATGATCGGTGATCGGAGAAAGTTTCTGTCTCTAGAAGAATATGATGCAGGTGTTGTCCGGTTTGGGAGTGATGCACCTTGCATGGTGAAAGGAAAAGGATCCATCTCGCTGAATGGAAAGAGCAATGTGGATGATATCTACTGGATGGTTGGCCTTAAGAACAACCTTTTGAGTGTTGCTCAACTGAATGATGAAGGACACATTCTAGAGTTCAAAGGTGGATTTTGCAGAATAATTGGAAAGAGTGGTGAACTTATTGCCATCCGTAAGCAAACCAGAGGAAACCTATTTTAGTTGAATGCCAAGATTAGTCAGTGCCTGATGGTGAAGTTTGATGATAGTTGGATATGGTATAGGAGACTTTTTCATATGAATTTTGATAATATTGTAAAGGCTAGTCAGATCAAGGTAGTAAGAGGATTGCCTTTGTTGAACAAACTAGAGAATGCTTTATGTAGAGAATGTCAACTTGGGAAGATGTCTTCCTCAACATTAAAAGGTAACTCTTTTTCAATAGAGAACTTACTTGATCTTGTGCAAACTGATATGTGTGGTCTAATGAAAACTAGAAGCATTTAGGGAGATCGGTATTTCATGATTCTTATCGATGACTGCTCAAGAATGATGTGGGTCACATTCTTGAAAGACAAGTTTGAGGCATTTGGAAAGTTCAAAGCCTTTAGATCATTGGTGGAGAAGGAGAGCAATAGAAGAATAAAATGCCTAAGAATCGATCAAGGAGGTGAATTCACTTCTGATGAATTCAACAAATGCTGTTAAGAGAATGGAATCAAGAGGCAGTTTTCTGCCCCAAGGACACCACAATAGAATGGCATAATA
Organism: Cryptomeria japonica; assembly: GCF_030272615.1. Classification (NCBI taxonomy): domain Eukaryota; kingdom Viridiplantae; phylum Streptophyta; class Pinopsida; order Cupressales; family Cupressaceae; genus Cryptomeria; species Cryptomeria japonica. The sequence goes on from NC_081405.1 coordinate 445,979,527, forward strand.
GAAAGGAATAACAGGACTGTAGTTGAAGTGACCAGAACTATGCTGATCCAAGGAAAGGTTTCTCACACTTTTTGGAGAGAAGCGGTAAGCATTGTATTCTATACTATGAATCAAGTACTCATCAAGAAAGGTAAAGACAAAACCCCCTATGAGTACTAGAATGGGAGAAATCCTAATGTGAGTTATTTTAAAGTGTTTGGTAGTAAGTGCTATATCAGGAGAGTTGAGCATCTGAGAAAGTTTGATGTTAAATGTGATGAAGGTATATTTCTTGGATATTCCACTAAAAGAAAAGCTCTCAAATTCTACAACAATAGGACTCAGAAAATTGTTGAGAGTATCGATATCAGTGTTGATGAATCCCCTAAGGAGCCTAAGGAAACCTGCAGCAAGCAAGTGAAAGATGAACCTGGTGTAGCCTTCTGGGAACTGGTTAAGAATGAAACAAGTTGCAAACACAAGAAAGACCTCAGTGTTCTTATACCAGTAGAAGTTGCAGTAGGTGAAGAAGAAGATAAAGTGGAAGAAGAAGAGGAAAAGAAAGCAGAATAAGCTATGGCCATTCCTAGGTATGTGAAACTACATCATGATCCGAAGCAGATCATAGGAGACAAAGATGTAGGGATACTCACAATGATAAAGGTGAGAAAACTCTTGTATGATTTCAGAACTTGAGCCTAAGACCACAAGAGAGGCACTTACCGATGAAGACTGGATAAAGGTAATGGAAGAGGAGATGGACCAGATAGAAAAGAATGCAACATGGTCCTTGGTACCCAGACCGGAACATAAGAATGTAATTGGTACCAAATAGGTCTTGAGAAATAAGCTAAATGAAGAAGGCACAGTGGTAAGGAACAAGGCAAGACTTGTATGCAAGGGATATGCTTAGGAAGAGGGAGAAGGATATGGAGAAACCTTTTCCCCAGTGGCTAGATTGAAAGGCATTCAAATGCTACTTGCATTTATAGCATTCAAGGGATTCAAAGTATACCAGATGGATGTGAAGTCTACATTCCTAAATGGAATCTTAGAAGAAGAAGTGTATATTGAGCAACAAGATGGGTTTGCTTTGTCAGAAGATAGTAACATGGTATGTAGATTACACAAGGCCCTGTATGGATTGAAACAAGCACCAAGGGCATGGTATGAATGGTTATACTCTCATCTTGTGAAGATAGGATTTCAGAGAACAAGTGAGGACAACAACTTCTACTTGAAATCTGAAGGTGGTCATATTCTGATCTATGAAGTATTTTTAGATGACATAATCTTCGAAGGAGATGATGAAATGAGCCATACATTCATAGATGAAATGAAGAAAGAGTTGGGATGTCTTTGATTGGAGAGATAAAGTCCTTCATTGGTCTATATATTCAACAGATGAAGGAGGGTATCTTTATTACCCAGTCCAAGTATATCAAAGAGGTATTGAAGACCTTTGGCATGGAGGAGAGAAAACCGATTGGAACACCAATGGTGACCAGTTGCAAACTATCAAAGGAGGATGATATAGCATTGGTGGATGAGAAGGAGTACTGGTCAATGATCGGTAAGCTGCACTATGTGGTGCACAATAGACCGGATATTTCTCATGCAGTGGTCATAGTAGCCCATTTTTAGAAGAGTCCAAGAGAATCCCACTTGGTAGCGGTAAAAAGGATTCTTATATATTTGAAAGGGACAGTTGATTATGGATTATGGTATCCATATAATGGCGACTTTGGTCTCAAAGTATTTACCGATGCAGATTGGGAAGGTAATGTGGATGACTAGAAGAGCACAACCGGTGGAGGGTTCTTCTTTGGTGGAAGAGTAGTCTCATGGATGAGCAAGAATCAGATTTGTATTTCCCAATCTACAACTAAAGCAGAGTATGTGACAGCATTTATGAATTGCACTCAGGCAATTTGGATGAAGCATGTACTGAATGGCTTCAAAGTGCCTATATCTGAACCGGTGAGTATTTTCTGTGATAATACTAGTGCAATAAATATTTCCAAAAATCTGGTATTGCATGCTAAGACAAATCACATTGAGCTCAAGTATCATTTCTTGAGAGAAAAGGTTCAAAATAAAGAGGTTGTATTAGAACATGTTTCCAGTAAGGAGCAGTTAGCAGACATATTCACTAAGCCCTTACCAAAGACTACATTTACCTATTTGAGAGGTGAATTAGGGGTTCTACCCATTCACAAAGTAAATTAAAAATGTGTGCTCCACATCAGTCAGGTACTATAGTGACAAAACTTACAGGATTGATGTGTTGAAGGATTCTACTGCATAGGGGGAGCAACATAATGGAGCTTGGAAGCTTGTGCCTCCACTTTGGCATTGTTGTCAAAGGGGGAGAAGATATCTGATAATGTATGGGCGAGAAGATATCTGATGATGAAGACATATGACAGAGTGCACACTGACTATTCTAGATGGTGGTGATTGTGATCTTTGAACCAGTAAATGACAACTAGTATATGTTATTGAGCATGATGCAGATACTAAGCAATGATACACTGAGTATTGCCATCAATTCCAAAGCGGGAGATTATTGGCATATGATGAAGTAGTGACAATGTATTGTGTCATTGATGTCAATATATGCTCAAGAAGGTGAACCGGTATGCACCAGTATGAATATTGGAAATGGTTATGGTCAACCAAGATGGAGTGGACTGGTGTCGGGGTTCACTATGTGTGACTACCGGTTGGTAGTATCTGTTCAGCTCTAGGCTTTCTGGTTTGGCTTATGCTGATGGTGTTCTGTGAACAATAAGGATAAAGATCAGGATACCATGTTAATTATGTGCATGTGAAGGATTTACTTGAGGATCTTGCATGTGAAGATCGAATGCATTGAATTCCTACCTTGAGAATGCATGATGTTATAAGCAGTGTGTGAAGTGCTCATGATGGGTTACTGATTTCTAGATGCGGTGAAGATTGGATGATGCAGAATGACTTGAGATTCATTTTAGATCATTTCACTCTATGCAATATGTTTGGACAGTCAGGATTGGACCACTTGTAACTGTAAGCCTAAAATATTTAGGGTTTAGGGTTTATGCAACTGACCTAATTGTTGTCTATAAGGTCAATGATGTTTGTTATTGTTTGTGTTGGCAAAATTTATGTGTGTGTCCACATGTTGAGATACTTTCCAAACTAGAGTGTGGAATCTACAGAGTGTGATTGCAGAGGAGTTGAAAAGGATCTGCCTTAGCAAGTAGTGTTGTTATCAGATCAGAGCTTTACCTGTTGACTTCTAACCATTTCAACAGAAGGAAAATTCTTTGACCGGGTAGCTTTAACAGGCTTGTTGCAAATCCTCTAACCAGGTGACTCAAGTTCATTGAGTTCTTTAAATCCTCTAGCGAGGTAACCTTTAATAGGGTTTATAGCCATCCCTTAGTTGGGTGATCCCTAACAGGATCGGTTCCTAACAAAACCTTATTGTAAAGTCTTTAACCGGACTAGGCTCCTAACAAAGTGGACTTCAAAAGAGTTCAAAACAAGTTTGTGGGTATTCATCCCCACCATGGTTTTTCCCATTTGGGTTTCCATGTGAAAAATATGTGTGTTATGGGTTGTGAGTTTTCATGTGATGATTGAGTAGGTCTTTATTAAAGTTGAATATGCATGGAGTGCTAAATGATTGTGGTATTATTGATGCAACTCATGCATGACTAAACTGGTAGAGTAGCTATCAAGATCTTAGATTTGTTAAAGTACTTTTGGGTAACCGGTTTAGATGTCTGAAGCATTTCTATTTAACCGGTATTGCTATGGTTAAGTATAGTGGTATAGACAATCGGGTATCCGTGTTAAGAGAGTGTCAAAATATTGAAGCAAGTTTTTGTCTATACTGATTCACCCCCCCCTCTCAGTACCGATTAGGATATTAGTTTTTCATCATTATTCATCATCCTGAAGTGGTCATATGGTGTTCTAGCACATGTATGGGCCCTTATGACCCCATATGACCCTTAACAACACCATATGACCCCTTAGCACACCATATGGCCCCCATATAGTCTTAAGGGTTCATATGAACCCTTAGGACTATATGATGTCCATATGGTGTCCTAAGGGGTCATATGGTGTTCTAACACATGTGTGGGCCCTTAGGACCCCATATGACTCCTAACAACACCTTGTAACCCCACAAGACACCATCTTACTCCGTACAACACCATATGATCCCTTAGGACAATATGATATTCTACTGGGTCATATGGTGTCCTGAGGGGTTATATGGCATTCTAACACATGTGTGGCCCCTTAGGACCCAATATGACCTCAAATAACACCATATGACCCCTTAGGGCACCATATGGCCCTTTAGGACATCATGTGACCCCTTTTAACATCCTAGTACATACCATGATCCCTTATGATACCATATGACCAATTATGACAATATAGTGTCCTAAGGAGTCATATGGTGTTCTAACACATGCATGGGCCCTTAGGACCCCATATTATCCCTAACAACACCATGTGGCCTCTCAGGACACCATATGATCCCTTACAACACCATATTATAATACCAAAAAAATGGTCACCTAAACCATGGGCCCCTAATCTCGACAACATCACCAAGGTCCTAGCCAAAGGAAATTAAATCAACATTGAGCACCCAGTTAATTAATTCTTCAATCATGGTAAATAAATCAATCTATATTAATTAAATATTTTTTTAATTAATTAATCATTCCAAGTAAATCATTTTCATCAATTATCCTATTTATTTAATTAAATATCCTAGCATGTTTAATTAATAAATAAATTTGCCATTTAAATCACAAAAAAAAGAAATTAATTTAAAGAAAAAGAGGAATTAATTTACAAAATGAGGAATTAATCTGCAAAAGAAAGAGTTAAATTGAAAACAAAATAAAAGAATTAAATTGAGAGAAGAAATCTAACATATTTGTTTTTCTAAAATTGAGATAACTTGAGAAATCAGAAAAGCAATTAAATTGAATTAATCATTTTCTCTAAAATTAAAACTCAAAGCTTTTCTTGAGGAAAGAGGTTCAGTTGCATTGAAAAGGCTTTTTCTAAATAAAAATATTAGGCAAATTAATGAAATGTGCATGAAATCACCTATTTTAATCTGAAGTGCATGGAATCAACTAAATTTATCTCCAATGCAAACTCAAACTTATAATTTGAATGCATTTAATCAAAGCTATAATTGGAGTCTATCTCAAGATTAACTGAATCTGATCTCTATATTATTTCAATTATCCTAAATTATGCTTTTTCTTGAGGAATCTCAGCTGCTCATTGTTAATTGAACTTGACCATTGGTCTCCCTTTTGAGTCTCTATAAATTTAGCCTCCATCTCTCATTCAAAACACCCTGGAGATTTATTGTTATTATGCAGTTTTTGCTCTAGAGTCATTCAAGATATTGTGCTTTGAGATAATTGCATCTTAGTTTAGATTTTTGCATATTTAGTTTAATCATCATTGCTTGAATTTTCTATCCTACTATTCATTCATCTAGCTTAATCTTGCATCCATTTAGCTTAATCTTGTGCTCATATAGATTAAATCCTTTATCTTGGTGTAGTCTAGTCACTAGTATTGCTTAGACAAATATGAGAGCAAGTCTATATTCACATCTTTTAGAAGGAAATAGCTCAATTTGTTATGGTTTTTATATTTATGATTATTGTTGGTGTAATTAATTATTCATCTTGGATATTATTACACTTTACTTAAGTTTACTTAGGAAATGCATTTCATAGTAGTTTGGGTATGAGACACTTGGGTGTTTGTGCCACGTTGGGATAGTGTGTGTAGGAGAATTTCCACCTTTTATGGTGTAGATCTTGTTGTTACATTCCACATTCAGTGGGTGATCCACCTCATGTGGAATATTATATTATTTCTCCTACCTTCCCACACCTATTTCCTACCTACTCTTGTTTCTTATTGAGCCACATGTCATGTTTGTGTGCTCACATATCCATAAGCCTTGCCTATATAAGCAGGCTCATCTACTTTGTTTGTATAGACATAACGAAAATCAATCTATATCTTGTAATGATCTAGTTGATCATATTTTGCATCTTGATAGAATACAGTTTATTTCTATCATCTATTTTGTTCTCTCTTATTTGTGTTTTCCATTGCCTCTTGATCTTGGCAAAATCTCACATGGTATCAGAGCTAGTCCATGTCTCCCATAGTATCAGAGCTGGTCCATGTCTCACATGGTATCAGAGCTGGTCCATGTCTCACATGGTATCAGAGCCATTAGAGTGTCATTGGTTTGCTAATTGAGAGAAATTTGATGCTATTTGGGGTTTGCAATTTGGAGATTTCTATTGCATGTTATTATTTAAGCTTGATGGGTAAAATATGAGGTCATCATTGGATTGAGGAGGTCCATGAAAGTCAGTTTTGCCTTTTGTTTCATCCAAATCGGACTTCAGAGGCCAAATCTAGAGGCATTTGAAGTTTGAAGCTGTGGCAGAAATTTTCTAGAAATTATAATTTTGCAGACAATTTTCAAATAGTGATATCTTACTCATCCGGGCTCCTTTTGTCGAGAATTTTTTTTTGTTTTGGGGTAGAATTTTGTGATATGTACAATGGTGTAGGATTTTTTGGATTTTTGGATACAGGTTTTTCAAAAATCATGAAATCCCGATTTTTACAACTTCATTTGGGCTCATATGGACTCCTTTTCAGGTGCAATTTTTTTGAAGGTGCATATTTTTTCGTCTACTTTCATAATATGCCAATTGTTTGTAGTGATTTTGAGTAGAAATTGTACTTTGAGTATTTAGCCATTTTTGATATATTTGGTACTTGCATTTTGCTTAGATCTTAGTTTAGATCACTAGCAATATTTGTTGAAGTCTCTTAGATCTCATTTTGAGAATTTGTAAAGTTGAAATCAGAAGTCCATTTTGCTATTATTTGCAAGTGCCAACATGATCTTTTTATGGGGGGTCAGTTGTTAAGTTATATCTCTTGGTGAAATTCCATTTAGAGGCATCTTCATATGCAGTATTCTACAGGGCTTCTTTGTTGGTGGCATCATTTTCATGTTTCCACATTTGAATATTTTATCATGATGTATGCTCTTACTTGAGAAATGTTGTACTTGCTCTATCATAAAGTGTCACACATCTTTGTATCTTGTTATTGTTGACTAATTGATGTAATCCTCTTGTATACTAGTGCAGAGGCACCTAAGCACACAAGCATACCAGGAAGTTAAAAGTCATAATATGAGCGATTTTATTGTATTTGAGTCATTCATAATGTATTAAGGTTATTTGAGTCTAGTGAATCATAATATGTAAGGCTAAATGAGCCATTTTGTCCAAATATATCATGGTCCATCTTGAAGTGTTAAAAGTGTCCATGTAAGGGTTAGAGTCATTTATGTCAAAAATGCAAAAAATTGTAAAAATTGCAAAGTTGCAATATTGCCAAAAAGTGCAACAAAAGTGTAAAAATAAAATCCATTGGTTATGAGGTGGTTGGAGTAGTTATAAAGGAGTTAGAAATGGTTTATAAAACCATGTTTGGTCGAAATCAAGAGGGTAGATCAGTTTGGAGGGGATTTGACAAAGATTATCCATCAAACCCTCAAACTATCATGAGGTTTTAAGGAATCCATGGCTGTCATAGATCCATGGAGGATCACATTTGCTGTAATTTTGTATGTAGATGTTATTGAATGATAGATTAATGAAATATATTTCAGATGAATCCTTTCTTGTACATTTTTGTGGAGTATTTGGCAAGATATGTTTGTTTTTACAATAATTGTCAAAACCCTGCCAAGGGTTACCCGTTTTTGGGAAAATGCTCATAACTTTTGATTTAACCATTGTATCTGGCTGAAATTTGGAGAGAATATTTATAACTAAGTACTATGAATTATGATAGAAGATATTTTCTTTATAATCAATATTGAAAAGTTATTGATGACTATTTGTTACAGTTCATGGTGAAAGGCAGACTGGTGAAGGCAGTAGCAGTCTAGTTGCAGCATTTGGTGTGGTGACATGAGAGATCATAATGAAGAAAGGATATATGTGTTGGAAAGGTCTCTAAATTATCTTTCCATTTATTTTTGTCTTACTTGATTTGGTTAAGAATTGAATATTTTGTGGTTATTTTGGTGAAAACAGTTTTTAAGGGATGAAACCCTAAACTAGGGTATTCCATGGCAAATAAGAATTTGTTCTCTCATTTTATGGTGAATTTTATGATATGAAATATTGAATTAAGGTCTGTAGGGATGTTATATAACCTTTTAAATTGGTTTGGAGTTGAGAAGAGTGGTTGATCTTTTTATATGCCTCTTGATTCAAGTTTAAAGTCTACCCTTGAATGAAAGTTTTATGGTTTGTGATAGATGCTTTGCATCATATACATAGATTACGAATGTCTTGTGAGACTTGGTGCATGGCTCCATTTAAGACTTAGATTATACACATTTGTGCATGGCTCCCATGAGACTCAGATTGTACCAATATTTATGCTATTTTAAAGTATCCAGATGATGCTCATAGTAGGTTGTCTCCATGCCTGATCTTCTTTTTGTTGTAGCGAGTGATTCATCATCATCGACTTGGTACTTGGTTTTGTCACACTTTGACATTATTGGAGCAAAATTGGCTCTCTTTCTTCCTTATGTGGAGGTATTTTGGTCAACATCGTTGGACCATCCTTGAAGGAGATTTGACATTGAGGGGGGCTTCACGGTCTCTTCTTCTCTCTTATGGGGGGGACACAATTTTGTTCTTCTCATTCATCATTTAGAGCATTGTGTGCTTTCATCATCTCTCTTTTGGGAGAGGTTTTTTCCCCAATGGGTTTTTCTCTCTTTCTCACTTAATGGGAGATTGCATTTGCATTTGTACATGGGTACCTAACATGGCCTAGTAGTCGGGACCCATCTTGCATTTCTTAGTTGCATTGTAGACTTTAGTACATTTCCCTAAGTTGCATTTAAAGGGGTGTTGGTGTAATTAATTATTCATCTTGGATATTTTTACACTTTACTTAAGTTTACTTAGGAAATGCATTTCATAGTAGTTTGGGTATGAGACACTTGGGTGTTTGTGCCACATTGGGATAGTGTGTTTAGGATATTTTCTACCTTTTATGGTGTTGATCTTGTTGTTACACTCCACATTCAGTGGGTGATCCACCTCATGTGGAATATTATATTATTTCTCCTACCTACCCACACCTATTTCCTACCTACTTTTGTTTCTTATTGAGCCACATGTCATGTTTGTGTGCTCACATATCCATAAGCCTTGCCTATATAAGCAAGCTCATCTACTTTGTTTGTACAAACATAGCGAGCAATCAATCTATATCTTGTAATGATCCAGTTGATCATATTTTGCATCTTGATAGAATACAGTTTATTCCTATCATCTATTTTGTTCTCTCTTATTTGTGTTTTCCATTGCCTCTTGATCTTGGCAAAATATCACAATTATATCTGTCTAACCATGCATACAATGACTTAATTGAAGTGTTGTGTCGTATAGCTTGCAGATACTTATTCCACTTTTCACACACATTTTTTGGCGCCCACCATGGGGCAGAAGATTACAATTTTTGGCCTCGCTGATCAACTTATTTTTATTTTTTGGATTCTTTTCGTACAGTTACTGCAAAAACTTGTACAAGTTTTCACAGAGGCCTGAATGACAATCTACAGGTCTCGTACAATCCATCGTGAATTATCATATGACTAGGTGAGAATACTCATACAATATTCTGGTTTTTGGTATTAAAACAAACTACAATTTTAGGGTTTTTCTTATTGAATTTTTATCGTACTTGTAATGTCCCGCCAAGAAACCCAAAAGGATAACACTAAAACATAGGAATAAAAGTAGAAATAATATTTTATTTTTAAACATAACATTTAATCAAGGTGCATTAAGTTATAACATTGCACTAGCTAATTACACAAGTGGAAGACTTATCCATACTCCTAAAGGGTTTCCAATGAAGATTACTTTAAAAAGAAACTGAAATCTTAAGGTTCACTTAACCACTTATGATCCATGTTAACTATCCCTAATACATTGCAATGATATTCATTCAAAGAACAGAATTAGACATGCTTAACATTACATACTAATGATTACATATATCTAGTTTAGTACAATAAATCATTGAATAACCTCATAATTATCATTACAAAATTTAACAACTTATAATATCTCACATACATTGCATTCAAATTACATGATAACAAGTAAATTAAATAAAGATCATATAATGAATCACATAGTTTACAACATGCCAAGAAGGCATAATAGTACAAATGATACAACTGAACTCATAAGGTTCAAATAGGCACAATAATGAATCCATGAAGTACAAAGGAATCCAACTGGAATAAGCAGATGATCAAAACCAAAGAGCAACTAGAACACCTATAAAGACAACTCTTGCATAAAGAAAGAAAACATGATATTGATGGAAAGTGGCACTACCACCCGACCATGTGGCTCAAAAGAACCACCCCTCTGTGCTAGGAGATAACATTAAGACCTACTAGAAAACAAAGGAAAGAATACATGGTCTAACAAAACTTTGGATCAACTCACAAACATACAAATACACATCAGATAAGACTTCACAAGTATACTAGGTAACCTCTACAAGTCTACACACTAGTGCACATAAGAGAAGATTGTCAAGGCATAGTTTGGCATGGTTATCCTAGAAAGCCTACATAGGCCCCAACCCCCATCATGGTTTATCCTAGAAGCCTTTCCCAAACCCTCGGCCCCGTCCAAATCTAATGTGGACCCAAGCTATCCTTTCATGAAGACAAGGTAGATGGCTTTTCATTCCAGGCCTTCCCACTACATCCTGAGTCTATACGAGCACTCAACCATGAGAGAGGTAAATTAATCTTGTTTAGTGTTAAAGCTACCCAAACCCCTAATTCATTATTAGGATTATCACTTATTATCTAACTTTCGATGGGTTATCCTGCTAACTACTTTGGGCATGACCCCCACTCAAAAACCACTCTCCTTTACGATACCACAACCCTATTGAACTCTAAGGAATGACTCACGATACCAAAATATTTCAAGAATCCCAGTCACATAAATAGTTTACTTGGTGTTGGTAAACAGATTTGTCTCTCACAATTTATTTAACTTTTATAACCTTTAGCCCAAAAAATGAAAGACAAATTTCACCATACAGTTGGAAAATCGTCATATTGATTAACCTCTGAATTAAGGTACAACTCCCTTTAAAAAGATATTCAATCATCTCCAAATTACATACAGACAATATTATACTTTTCACCAGAAAGTACAAAAAGGTAATTGTATTCACCAGTCAATGCCAAATGAACACAAGCATTGATTCATATTAAATTCTTTGTATAAAGCCGATAGACTTGACATGTACGCTAAAACAAAATGAAAACCTTAAAAGATGAATCTCACTGATATTTTCTGCACATATAGAAAGCTATGACATATTCTTTCTTGAAATATATTCTCATAGAAATCAAATTTCAAACACCAAACACGTAGATTTGAAGCCAAAGATAAATTCATAAATGATCATCAACCTCCAACACATACATAAAGTATTCAGCCAAAATTAAAGAGATAGTTTTTCAAGAACTTAGCAGACCCACATAAAGTCATTACAAAGCTTATAAATAGGCCCCCAGATCAATAGTTCAATCAAAGGTAAAAATAACTAGAAATGAGTTAATCAAAAAATGTCCTAACTGCATAACTGAAAATAAAAAGGAAGCTAGACACGTTGGCATACAACTGCTAGCAATACTAGTCATGTGGTCGATTCTATTTTAGTTGGATTTCTTGGATTGCTATTCTGGGCGAACACCATTACCACTTTCGCTACACTCCACTTCTGATGAACCCTCAAGAATTCCTGGATTACCGCTACATGTGGCAGGTTGATATGAATTACCCTTTGCTTCCAGAGTTCCTTCTTTCTTTTCACCAGTTGTACTTTATCTCTACAAGAGTCCAAGTGATCTAGACATACTGTAACCATCGACTCCACTTTATCAATCTTTGTAAAATCTTCCATGAATAAGGAATTTTCTACCTTAATCTATTTAATGTGACTACTGAATAGATTAACCATTTCTGTTGTATCTTCTAGAGTCTAGCAATCCTCTTTAAGCAACTGAACATCTACATAATGCAAATCCTTTTGCTTGGTTGTTCTCAAGGTTGTTAGTTCACCTTGCAGATTGACAAACTCCCTATGACCTTGCTCAATGATTTGGTTATGCCACTCTATACTTTATTTGTATATGAACATTATATCTTCATCTAATCCTTGAACATGTCTTTCGGCAAGAAAATTCATCAGGCCATAAAGCTGAATATCATGCATTTGCCTTAAAATCACCACCCATTTAGTCTTTTTGTTCTTCCATGCGATTAAGTCAGTGTCCAATTCCTTGGTAACATCATTGACATCTTTGAAAATTTGAACTAAATCTGATATATAATTAGTTCCTTGATGCACAATCGATGTAAGCCACTTAGAGAAAATCTTTGCGATCATCTTGTTCCTTTGAACTTCATCCAAGAACTTCTAATTATTAGGGAATTTTAGATTAAAGGGAACAAAGCTTTGGGACAATGGCAGCAGACTATTCTATAGAGCATGGATGTATTGAGCCATTTGCATTAAACTTTGTTTCAACTCTGCTTTATCCTTTTCATCCTTCCAACTATGGGAGATAATCCTTTTGGTTGAGGTTTCTAAATGTTTCACATCAATCAATCTAGTTCCTACCCCCAAATCAACTCACTCAATAGTATAATCATCCTCTGAGGCAGTGGCAACATCCTTATCAGATGTAGACCTAGCAATATCTACAGTCCAATGTTTTGAGCCCTCATCAAAACCGATCATGGTTTCCACTTTTAGCCACTTAGGTTTCGTGGCTCTTCCTAGACATTTACTCACGGGATCTTCCATTGACATAGAAATAGGCACAATATTCCTCTTCTTGGTAATTGAATCACTCAACCATTTAGGAGCCACAATTACATCTTTGGATTGCATGGGCGGAGGCCCTCCTGAACTCAGCAGCATAACATTATCTATATTAGATAGAACATCAAACACCTGTGAATCCTAGACATTAGCGTCAACATTGGTTACAACCTTGTTAGCATCTGAAACAAGGGTTGTCATATTGCCTTGTACTTCGTCAGCGTCGAAATCAAGAATGAGATGAGCAGAAGGTGGCTGAAAATCTTCTTATATCTTGATCTAGTAACTTGGCCACCAATGGAATTTGCAGCTTCAAAGTCAAGTTTTTCCTCTTTAATCTTAGCTTGCTTCTTTCCTTCCTCTGTCATCTACAAACCCCCTATCACAATCTATTTTTCTTTCACTCCAAAAAATTTCCTTAAAACTTATGTTTCACAAATTACAATCTCGACAAGACGACTGCTCATTTTAAAATAGCCAAGAAAATCTTACTCATGATTTCTATAAGTTATCATCATTACTCTTCACTCATGTGACATTACTCTGAAATGATTGCAAACGATCATGCATTTAATAACAAGTCACTTCATATATGAAAAACATGGATTCCCACGCCATACTTGCTATAAATGAAAACTTTAAATCATTAAGAAAGAATATTCCCTTTTCCTGCAACCGTTAGCCGTTCCTTAAAATCTGCGCTGCCACCTTATGAAAAGTCATATGATTTTATAAGAAATCAAACATTGAACTTTGAACCTTGAAGAACAACAGTAATGCAAAAACATATACATAACAAATATTGAACTTTGAACCTGAAAGGTTCAAGTTCAAGGTTCAACCAATGCTAAACACCGACAAACACTGAAACAGACTTATAAAGCTATGTGGGGAAATAAACTTTAACATGACACTAGTTGAACTTTGAACCTTGAACCCCAAAGGTTCAAGTTCAAGGTTCAAGTTCAAGGTTCAATTTCAGCACAGTTAAACTTAAATAAAGAAGACTACGAAGACTGAATTGCACAAAAAATTTGAGAAACACAACCCGACCAAAGGACTAGTTAGGGACATGACTCAATAAGGCGATATAAAAATGGAAAATTATATGTACCACCAATAGTGGCTCTGCATGGGGACTAGAACTGTAAAGTACCAAGCAATGAATCCCAGAATCCTTGTTTTCGCAAATGACTTAAAAGTAAGACCTGACTCACACCAAAACTCACACACCTAAGCTAAACACAACAAAAATTGTATGCACAAACTGGTAGGGGACTCCTTCTTACAATTGATACAATTTTAAGTCATGCTCGTTATAGGACAAGGGTAGTTCAAAGCCATCCTGATAAGTAAGTTTAAAAGAATTGGGACCTTTTATCTCATGAATTACATAAGGTCCTTTCCATAGTGACTCAAATTTTCCATGGGTGCCTTTCGGCTCCCTCCTTTTATTCCATAATAACACTAGATCACCTTTCATGAACTTCTTGGGTCTTGCCTTTTGATCAAAAAAAAATTTCACCCTCATCTGATGTTCTGTAATCCTGTCGACCAACTTTTCCCTTTCTTCTGCGATCTTAATTAAGTACATAATTCTCTTCTCAAAAGAGATTTGAAAGATTACATCTTCTACTACAGTCTACAATTTGGAAGCCCCTAATTCTAGAGGAAGAGAGATTTGGGCACAAATTCCATATACCAACTCAAAAGGAGACATCCATATAGCTCGCTTTGGTGAGGTTCAATCTGCCCACAGTGCTTCATGCAGCTTCTTATGCTAGTCTTTGAAATTTTCGCTAACCAACTTCCTCATGATGTTAATCAAGTTTCTGTTACTTGATTCTGTTTGGTCGTTACCCTGAAAGCATGCACCAAAGAAATTCCATGATCATAGCAAAATAAAACTAATTCAGATGAAAATAAATTTGATGCATTATCTGTGACTATTTTCTTAGGAACCCCAAACCTAACAATAATATTATCCTTAAGGAATGCACACATAATCTTTGAAGTGGTCTTTTTCATAGGGATAGCTTCCACCCACTTAGTGAAATAATCCATTGTTGTTAATATGTGAGTGTGTCATGCGCTAGAGGTAGGGTTCAAAGGACCAAGGGAATCTAATCCCCATTGTTTAAACGGTTCCTCAATCACTACAGGTCTTAAAGGAAAGGCGGCCAACTAGGGTTTAGCTGTAAACAATTTGCACTTTTCACACTTCACCACCCAAGCATACGCATCTCTGAACATTCCTGGCCAATAGTAACAGTTTCTCAAGATTTTATATGCAGTCACCGTAGAAGAGAAATGACCACCACACGCCTCATCATGAATTTTTTTTAGTAAAGCTTCTTGATGTGGCTTATGTTCACACCTGAGAAAGGTATCATCCAAACCCTTCTTATACAATACATCATCAAAGATAACGTACTTTGCAGCTTTCAGCTTCAAATTTCATTTCTCCCTAGGAGAAAGATGATCTAGACAGTCTCCATAAGTGAGATAATAGGCAACATCGGTGAACCAAGAATCTTGATGACTAACAATTAAAGTTAAGGGAAGATTCTCCTCCTCTTCAAACTTGCTCTCTGCCATTAGTTTACAAAGGCCTTTTCCTCTGACTAGCTTAGTGGGCTTAATGTCTAAATTGAACTCTTGAATCTTAGAGACCCAAGATGCTCTATTATTGATACCAACATCTTGTTGGGTTAAAATACTTTTCACTGCAGAGTTCGGAACTAAGACAGTTGCATGTGAATGAAGTATATAGTACCTGAATTTTTTTATGGCTTTCACTACTGCATAAGCTTGCTTTTCTATCTGTGAGTATTTTAACTCGTGCTTCTTTAGAGGTAAACTCATGAAGGAGATTGGGACTTCCTCATTATCTTCACCTTTCTGCACTAAAATTCCAGACATAGTATGCTCTGACGCATAACAATAAATAATAAAATCCTTACTAAAATCTGGATCAACTAGAGTAGGTGCATGCACAAATGCTCTTTTTATTTATTCAAAAACCCTTTTACCTTCCTCATTCCACTTAAAAACTACTTTCTCACTCATCATATTTATAATATATTTAGTAGTCTCAGCAAAATTGGGAATAAAACGTCTTAGAAAGTTCACCTGTCCAAAGAAGGACCTCATTCCATTTGTGTTGGAAGGAAGGCTGAGTTGTTGTATTGATTTTACTCTCTTCGGATCCACCTTTGAAACAATATGTCTAAGAATTTTTCCTTCTGTGATGCCCAAAATAGACTTTTTAGGATTTAATGACACTCCATGCTCTCTGTAGCTCATTAGAACTTTCCTCAAATCTCGCAGATGATGTTTTCTCTTCCTAGAGAGTACACTCAAATCGTCTAGTTATACTACAATGATCTTATCCATCAAATGCCCAAAGGAAAGATCCATCGCCCTCTGAAACATTGCCCCTACATTAATAAATCCAAAAGGCATCCTATTATATGCAAAGGTGCCCCAGGGGGTTATAAAGGTTGTCTTGTGTTGATCTTCCTTTGAGACACTGATTTGGTTATATCCAAAGAAGCCATCCAACATGGACATCATCTCTGATCCTGAAATAGTTTGTAAAATATGATCCATTGCTGGAAGAGGATAATTATCCTTCAGACTTGCTAGGTTCAAGTTTCTGTAATCAACATAGATTTGTATTTCACCATTCTTCTTCCAAATAGGGACAATATTAGCAATCCAGATAGAATGATGTATAGGATAAATAATTTGGGCCTTCAACATCTTGTCTACCTCGTGAAAGACCACTTCTGCTACCTTTGGATTAAAGTTCCTCAACTTTTGTCGGAAAGGATTGACACCAGGTTTCAAAGGAATGTGATGCTAGAACTTACCATCTCTAAAATTCTTTAAATCATCGTAGCACCATGAAAAAACATCTTTGAACTCAATCAACAGGTTGATGAACCTCCTCTTCTCCTCTTTAGAACAACATTTTCCTAAATTAACAAATTTAGGATCCTCCTTAGTACCAATGTTGATTCGCTCATACTCACCAAATTTTTGAATTATACGAGTCTCTTTCTCCCCTTGTTTAACATACCCATCCTTTCTATCAAAAAGACGTTCAAGAGAAACCAAGACTTTTGGGATTCTATTTCTTTTCAACTGTAACACCCCATCATGCAGTTCCTCTGGTGAACCAGGAGAAAACTCTTTACAACTTGCTTATGATCCTTCATAAAACAAGGATGTGAAAATCTCAGCACACCATAAAAAATTCTGAATCTGCTTATCATTTTCAAACACCTGCCAGGATTTAGAATTGTTAGGCATGCTCAGTCTATAAACCAATTCTACCCTATAGGTATCAGTTGTGAAATCAGGATGAGGCACTAATAAAGCTACTGATACTGCCAAAGAATCAACCCTCAAGTTGAACTCCCTTGGTACTACTTCGATTGAGAAAGCATTGAATTCTTCAATCTCATCCCAAACACTATTTCTATAATGTCTCAGTCTCTCATTTTTAATAGCAAATAAACCTCTCACTTTCTTCACAATAAGCTCAAAATCACCTTTAACTTTCAACATTTTGATCTGCAATTTCTTTGCTTCAACAAGACCTAATAATAGAGATTCATATTTAGCCGTATTATTAGTGTTTTGAAACTCCAATTTGAAAGCATAAGGAATAACTTTACCTTCAGGAGGTATTAATACTACCCCAGCCCTTGAACTAGAAGATGAACAACTCCCATCAAATTCCATAGACCAGAGTTCATGAGACATACCTGAATCTACGGTCTTATCCACACCTTGAAAAATGGTTGATATCATATAACTTCCAAAGCCACAATCTTGATACAAAATTTGAGCTTTCGGATCATCTGAAGGAAAGGCTGTGTATTTGGCTTTTGTTTTAGGATGTAGGACAACTCTTTGTTTTCCAACTGCAATCATTGTCTAAGACCAGTCCATTCTAATTTCCCCACCCATATTTTTACAAAAGGTACGACTCAATAACATGCCATAACTGGCAGAGATGTCAGCCACCAGAATTGTCAACTTGATTCTCTTATCAGGATGTGCTACTAAAGCCACTTGTGCATCCTTAATTTACCCTAACAAAGGAACCTTCTTAGAATCCATGGAATAACATTTGCAAAGGTTTTTGTTAAGGTTAAACCTAAATATTTTTCTACTGCTAAGGGCATGACATTGTCTGATGCTCTAGAATATATTATACAATTACTCACTTTATGCCCATTGATAAACAAGGACACATAGAAAGGTTCAGGCTTATCTTCAAGACTAGGTTCAACCAATTCAGCTTGTTGAGGAACAATATTTGATGAAACTTCAGGGATTACTAATTCAGGGCTGGCATTTTCCTATGCTGAAGAATTACAAGTCATGGGCATTTGGGTTTCACTCACTAAAGCCTGAGTATTATTTACCTTGACAAATTCAACTAATCTCTCTAACTCCTTAGGGTTCAACTTCAGATACTCAGCAGGAGTAATCTAAATACTAGATGATTTGCAAAATTCAATGATATCAAAGGAACTATTAGATGAATCAGAACTTGAAGAAGCAACTTCTTGAACAACTTTTGAAATACTTCCAAGATGAATCAAAATTTCCTTACCATTTGTAGTGCTATGGATAGGTGTTACAACATCTTGAGGCTTCGACTTTTGTTGAGTTCTAGTAAGAATTGCATATGAGGAATCCTCCAAAGTCACCAACATGTTTCCTCCCCTTTCTAAGTTAGAGACATATTCCATATAATGAATTTCAGAGTTGTCGGGCATACTTTGGGAACCTCCTTCATCAGCTTCTAAGATTGTTTCTCCTTTACTGATCATTTGAGAAAAATGAACCATCTCTAGACATGAAGAACCATCATGTTCATCAGTTAAATGAAAGACACATGTGTTTGTCGTAGGAGGTGGCACTTCAATAGCAAGTCTTTGTTGTGTAGGAGGTAATTGTAATTGTCTTCCTCCATTTCCTCCTTGTTGATTGGGATATTTTCTAGGAATGTCCTGGTACGGTTGAGAATATGAAGTACTTACTTTAGGAGTTTGTCTTTTTAGGGCAATCACATCATTCATTAACCATTTAATCACAAGGTGAGATGAAGTAGAGGCACTTGTAACTTGAGAAGTAGAAGTTTGCACTTCTCTTTTCCACTTGCCTATCATGAATAAATCATCTTCTAGACTCACAGCTAAAACTTTCATAGCATCAAGGGTTTGTAACCACTCGCGCCTCATCAAGAAACTTATTTCTACAAGCATGGAGTTCATAAAGAAATATTTCATGTTTTCATCAAAGGGTTTATTTTCTATTGGAATCTTATGACAAAGTTTATCAAAATGGGCAACAAAGTCCCTCATAGGCTATGTTATTTCTTTCTTAAATTGAGCCAACTGAGCAATGAGTGAATGCTCATCCTCAGCCAATTTGAATCTTTCCTCAAAACCATCTGTTGAAACCTGCCAATTTGTAATAACTCCATCAGGCAGATGGTAGAACCAATCAATGGCAATGTCAGTAAAAGTTTAAACAAATAACCTCACTGCCACATCTTCATGTTGTACTGCCAACACTCCACATGCAACTTTGAAAGCATTTAATTGTTCAGTGGTGGTTACTTTGACATCATCACTAAACTTAGGCAGATGATCTTTTGCTCCCTTATGAAGGTTATGAATTGCCCCCAAAGCTAAAGGTCCGATAGCAGCACCCCAAGGATTGTTTGCCATTGCTCTAGTAGTATTCAAAGGGGTAAGGTTTATAACAATTGGAGGTACAATACTATGTAAAGTTAAGGCTTGACAAATAGGTGAAGCAATTGCTCTTGGTGGAGATTCGAGTCCACTTCTAGCCCTTCTAGGTGTAGCTTGAGAAACAAAACTGAGGTCTAAGAGTTCTTGGAAGGTGTGATCAACAATTCCCTCCCCCTATTATGACCGGGTATAAGGCTTAGACTCCAGTGTGAAAAGAAATCAGGGTAACAAGCGTCTAAGATTCTATGGTTGATTATCAAGGATTCTAATAAAGAAGACTCTAGGAATAATCACCCTCTCAAAAACTAACACTGGATGATCTACTTGCCTTTCTACTTCATCAAGGAATGCACTTATTCTATCATATTCAGCTCGACTTCTTCTATGTCTCCAAGCTAGAGTATCCAACTTAGAGATAATGTTACTTTTCTCTTCTTGCACCCAATTTAGATTTGGTTGTAAAATAGGTAAGAACCCTTCGTGAGGCAGCACCATTTACAAAGAACAAAGCATCACCATAAAGATGACTATTTTTTTAAAACCAATTATCTCATTTCATCCCCAGCAGAGTCGCCAAAAAATCTGTTGGTAAATAAATTTGTCTCTCACAATTTATTTAAATTTTATACTCTTTAGCCCAAGAAATGAAAGACAAATTTCACCATATAGTTGGAAAATTATCGTATTGATTAACCTCTGAATTAAGGTACAACCCCCTTTAATAGATATTCAATCAGCTCCAAATTGCATACAACCAATATTATACTTTTCACAAGAAAGTACAAAAAGATAATTGTATTCACTAGTCAATACCAAATGAACACAAGCATTGATTCATATATAATTCTTTGTGTAAAGCTGACATACTTCACATGTACACTAAAACAAAATAAAAACCTTACAAGATGAATCTCATTGATATTTTCTGCACATATAGAAAGCTATGACAGATTCTTTCTTGAAATAGATTCTCATAGAAATCAAATTTCAAACATCAAACACATAGATTTGAAGCCAAAGATAAACTATCATTTGATTTTCATTCATAAATGATCATCAACTTCCAACACATACATAAAGTATTCAACCAAAATTAAAGAGATAGTTTTTCAAAAACTTAGTGGACCTGCATAAAGTCATTACAAAGCTTATAAATAGGCCCCCAGACCAATAGTTCAATCAAAGGTAAAACTAACTCGAAATGAGTTAATCAAAAACTGTCCTAACTGCATAATTGAAAATAAAAAGAAAGCTAGACACGCTGGCATACAACTACCAGTAGTGCTAGTCATGCGGTCGATTTTGTTTCAATCAGATTTCCTAGATTGCTATTCTAGGCGAACATCATAACCACTTTCGTTGCACTCCACTCCCGATGAAACCTTGAGAATTCCTGGATTACCGCTACATGTGGCAGGCTGATATGAATTACCCTTTGATTCTAGAGTTCCTTCTTTCTTTTCACGAGCTACACTTTATCTTTGTGAGAGTCCAAGTGATCTACACATACTATAAGCATCGACTCCACTTTAGCAATCTTCATAAAATCATCCATGGCTAAGGAATTTTCCACTTTAATCTGTTTAATGCGATTGCTGAATAGATTGACCATTTCTATTGTATCTTCCAAAGTCTAGCTATCCTCTTTAAGCAACTGAACATCTACACAGCGCAGATCCTTTTGCATGGTTGTTCTCAGGGTTGGTAGTTCACCTCGTAGATTGATAGACTCACTATGACCTTTCTCAATGATTTGGTTACGCAACTATACTTTCTTTGCATATGAACATTATATCTTCATCTAATCCTGGTACTTGTCTTTCGACAAGAAAATTCATCAAGCCATAACTCTGAATATTACACATTTACCTTGAAATCACCACCCATTTAGCCTTTTTGTTCTGCCATTCGATTAACTCAGCGTCCAATTCCTTGGTAACATCATTGGCATCTTTGAAAATTTGAACTAAATCCGATATATAATTTGTTCCTTGATGCACAATCGATGTAAGCCACTTAGAGAAAATCTCTGCGATCATCTTGTTCCTTTGAACTTCATCCAAGAACTTCTGATTATCAGGGGATTTTAGATTAAAGGGAACAAAGCTTTGGGACAATGGCAACAGACTATTCTGCAGAGAATGGATGTATTGAGCCATTTGCATTAAACTCTGTTTCAACTCTGCTTTATCTTTTTCATCCTTCCAACGACAGGAGATAATCCTTTTGGTTGAAGTTTCTAAATGTTTCACATCAACTACTCTAGTTCCTACCCCCAGATCAACTCACTCAATAGTATAATCGGCCTCTGAGGTAGTGGCAACATCCTTATTGGATGTAGGCCTAGCAATATCTGCAGTCCAATGTTTTGTGCCCTCATCAAAACTGATCATGGTTTCCACTTTTAGCCACTTTGGCTTCATGGCTCTTCCTAGACATTTACACACTACATCTTCCATTGACATAGAAATAGGCACAACATTCCTCTTCTTGGTAATTGAATCACTCAACCATTTAGGAGCCACAATTAGATGTTTGGATTGCATGGGTGGAGGCCCCCCTGAAGTCAGTAGCATAGCATTATCTATATTAGACAGAACATCAATCACCTATGAATCCTGGACATTAGCATCAGCATCGGTTACAACCTTGTTAGCATCAAAAACAAGGGTTGTCATATTGCCAAGTACTTCCTTAGCGTTTAAATCAAGAATGAGATGAGTGACGGGTGGCTGAAAATTCTTCTTGTATCTTGAGTTAGTAACTCAGCCACCAATAGAATGTGCAGCTTCAAAGTCAAGTTTTTCATCTTTAATCTTAGCTTGCTTCTTTCCTTCCTCTGTCATCTACAAAACCCTTGTCGCAGTCTATTTTTCTTTCGCTCCAAAAACTTTCGTTAAAACTTATGTGTCACAAATGACAATCTTGACAAGACAACTACTCAATTTAAAACAGCCAAAAAAATCTTACTCATGATTTCCATAAGTTATCATCATACTCTTTACTCGTGCGACATTACTCTGAAATGATCACAAATGATCATGCATTTAATAACAAGTCACTTCATATCTAAAAACGTGGATTCCCACGCCATATTTACTATAAATGACAACTTTTAAATCATTAAGAAAGAATATTCCCTTTTCTTACCGTCGTTAGTTGTTCCTTAAAATCCGTGCTACCACCTTATGAAAAGTCATATGATTTTTAAGAAATCAAACATTGAACTTTGAACCTTGTAGAACAACAACAACGCAAAAACATATACATAACAAATATTGAACTTTGAACTTTGAACCTGAAAGGTTCAAGTTCAAGGTTCAACCAATGCTAAACACCGACAAACACTGAACCAGACTTATAAAGCCATGTGGGCAAATAAACTTTAACATGACGCCCGTTGAACTTTGAACCTTGAACCCCAAAGGTTCAAGTTCAAGGTTCAAGTTCAGCACGGTGAAACTTAAATACAAAAGACTGTGAAGATTGAATTGCACAAAAAATTCGAGAAACACAACCCGACCAAAGGACCAGTTAGGGACATGACTCAATAAGGTGATATAAAAATGGAAATTTATATGTACCACCAACACTTGGTCACACGAACCTAGTACCTAGGTTGAGTAAACTAGAGGACTTAATTGAATCACAAAATTAAGCCTTTATTGAAAATAACACACAAGATGGTATAAAACAACTTAAAAGATACACAGAAACTTAATCATAGTCAAATACATAAGCAATCCAGAAGAATACATCATGATATAAAAGAAACCAGTAATGTTGTTATTCCATATTTTTTATTTGACCAAGTACACTACGTTTCTAGTTTTTTTGTTTGATTCCAAAAACAATTACTATTTCACTATCCCAATTTAAATAATTCATTAATGATCTAATTAAAATATCTCACAACATAATTAGATCACTAAGTCATAAAAAAAAACATATATGAATATAAATTTCCCATATATATATATCCTAAACATTATATATCTATTTTATTAATATTTTAATAACTAAAATTAAAACTTAATTTAATAATGAAATTATCTTAATCTAAGATAATCATTTTTAGTATAATATTAAATATTAAGATTAATTATTAATATTTAATAATATTTAAAAAACTTTAATTAATAATTAAGAAAATAAACTTTTATTAAAATATATATATATACAAAATTTTTTAAAACTAATCATAAACTTTATATGAAAAGGAAGGGGAAGTAAGTAAGGTAAAGGGAATGGTGGGGAGACCACGCCCTGGCTCCCCCTCCCCTCCGTGCTAAACAACACTAGCTGCCTTCCCCCGTAACCACTAAAAAACAGTGGTTTTAAAAAATATATATATATAATTTATTTTTATTAATATATATGAGAGAATTAAGAAAATTTTCTGGGTAATGAAATTTTTAACAGAGGAAAATAACAATTTTTTTAAAAATTCACAATTAGATTTGAACAAAGATAATCTAATTTACAATTATGGAAAAACAAAAATCAGAATTAATTAAGTTTTTACCACAAACTAAATGAATGTTTCCAAGAAAATTTGAAATCAAACCATTCACAAGGAAACTCACAAACCTAATTATTAAATCAATTTTTTTCCCTCACAACCAAGAAAATTTATTGAAACCAATCACAAAAGGATTCAAAGCCAAAACTTAAGCACTTCTTTCATTTCTAAAAAAATTGAAAGAGCTTCTCAAAGCTGAAAAATGCAAACATACACAAGGAAAACTTCCTAAAATTTCTTCCCCAAAATTTTCCTTTTAAAACTTCTCCCTCATTCCCATGAAGAACAAGGTAGAAATAAAAAAAAAATTAACCTAAAACTATTTTAGGTTGAAATTTTTCTCAACCAATCGAATTCATTTCCCATAAAGTAAATTTTAAAAAAGTCTTTGCTCTCCAGATTTTATTTTGCAAACAAATTAAAACTTAAAATTCTATTTCAAAAGTCAATGAGGGAAGATGTATATTTTTTTTAAAATTTCTATTTAACTTTTCAAACAAATGCAAATACATGATTTAATTTTCACAATTTAGAATATCAATTAATCAACCCTTATTTTAATGCATAGAACAAATTGATTTAATCATTTATAATACTAAGGGATCTAATTTAACTTTTATCTATTTATTTAAATAAACAAATAAAACACATTAACTAATAAAACACTTTAAGATTTAATAATCAATTTTACCCAACACATTAAACACAACTTAAATAATTCAAATAAACACACGACTCACACACTAACAAAGGGGAAACCGACGAACAATAGGGATGCTTTGAGCACGACTAGGGTAAACCATAGGTCTTAGGACTATCTCCTCCACTTCCATCGAACCGGTAAGGTATGTTAGACCTGTGGAGCCAGGTGGAGACGATACTCCATACCTACACGGTACTTGTACCTAGAATTCCCTACGTCAATGAACCACATGTGCATATATATATAGACATAGAAAATGCACCGGTGAAGGAAAATCATGACATTTCCTATCTCACCGAAGTGAGTGAAGGAAAATCATCTCCTCGCACCCCATACACTTACAAACATGACACATGAATATAACTCATCATACATATAAAATAAATATGTCAGTCCATGTTAGTAATCTAATAAAATCACATTTAACCATCAATAAGGAAATACTGCCTGAAAACATACACTGCAACTCAAATTAAAGCATATCACAACATCGCATAAGGTCTAAATAAAATATCACAATATAATGTATCCACTGAATAAGTCAACTAAAGTCAAACATGAGTCTAAAAAGTCTGATCGAGGGAAGGGTACTACATCCTCCCCCCCAAAACTAGGCTTACTCTTGGAAGCCTAAAACAGATAAGAATAAGGCTCTCTCGTCTTCTCTGCATCCTCCCATGTAGTTGAGGTCTCATCATTTGGGTCCCATAGGACCCTTACCTAGTCAATGGTACAACCCCTGAGGGTCAAACCCCAACGTTGTAGAATGCGCATGGGCTCCATGAAAATTTTCCCATCCTCGACCTGCAAAGCATTCCAATCAAGAACATGGGTCACATCAAGATGATAAGGTCTAAGAACTAAAACATGAAAAACATCATGGATGAGGGAGAGGTTCGGTGGCAAGGCAAGATGGTAGGCAACAGGTCCTATCCTCTCAAGGATCTCAAAATGGCCAGCAAAATGGGGCACCAATTTAAAACCCTTCCCATATCGGATTAGACTCTTTCGCGGACGCACTCTCAAGAACACACAGTCGCCAACAGAAAATTGACGATCCACTCAATGAGAATCGACATACTTCTTCTGCCTATCCTGAGCATCTACCAGATGCCCACGAATATGCTCAGCCTGCTGCTCCATCTCTCGAAGCATATTCGGTCCTATACGCACCCTATCCTCTAACCGATCCCAACTCAAAGGAATACGAAAAGGATGACCATACAATGCCTAGAAGGGAGACATACCTATGGAGCTATGATATCCATTGTTATAAGAAAACTCCACAAGGTATAGATATTCCTCCCAACACAACTGCTGACCCATAACATACATGCGAAGCATGTCCTCCAAAACCCAATTCACATGCTTGGTCTGACCGTCGGTCTCTGGGTGATAAGCTAAACTAAAGTTCAACTGGGTCCCTAAAGCATGCTGAAGTGAGGTCCACAATGCTAAAGTAAAGACAAGATCTCTATTAGAAATGATCTGCCTAGGAATCCCATGCAACCTCACCACATCTTCCATGAAAACTCATGCCACCACTGTTGTTGTATAGGAAGATCAAATAGGAACAAAATGAGCGACTTTGGTCAATCTATCAACAATGACCATGATGTCATCATGATGACGCGAAGAAATAAGCAACCCCACTATGAAATCCATGGAAATGATATCCCATTTCCAATCTGGTACCAAATTAGGCTGTAAAAGCCCTGTAAGGTGCTAATGCTCCACCTTTACCCACTGACATTCTAAACACTTCAACACAAAATCAGCAATATCACATTTCATACCAGCCCAATGATATATCTGTCTAAGATCTGCATGCATCTTCTTGACACCAAGATGTGCCGAATAAGGTGCATGATGGGCCTTAGTCATGATCAAAATATGAAGTCCATTTAGAGGAGGTACATAGATCTGTCCAAGATGTTGAAGAAGACCATCTACCTCAAGGTTATATCTAGAATATCTACCCTCTAATGGCCTTCTAGTCTCAATCATGACTCTAACATCCTGATACCAGGTGTCCTGAGGAAGAATCCCCAAAATTCTCTCTCTCAAATCCACCCCAAGGGACAATGTTGCAACCTCATGTCACCTACGACTCAAAGCATTTTCCACTACATTCTCTTTCCCTTGAATATATCTAACCTCAAAATCATACTTGCAGAGGAATTCCATCCATCTTTGCTGTCGAGCATTCAAGTTCGGCTGCATGAAAATATACTACAAACTATGGTGATTATTTTGTAGCTCAAACTGATGCCCTGATAGAAAATGTCGCTATCTGACTAAAGCATGAACTACAATTGCCAACTCTAAGTCATGAACTAGATAGTTCAGCTTGTGGTCCTTGAGTTTGCGAGATGCATAGGCTACCTCATGTCCATCCTACATAAGCACTGCTCCTATACCTTCTGAAGAGGCATCCGTGTAAACCATAAAATCTTTGGATGGATCAAGAACTACCAAAATTGGAGCATTAATAAGGAGTTCCTTCAAGGTACAAAAAGTTGTCTCACACTTCTTTGACCAAACAAACTTCTTCCCTTTCCTTTGAAGAGAAGTTATCATGTGACCTATCCAGAAAAAACTCTAAACAAAGCGATAGTAATATCTAACCAAACCCATAAAAATATGAGCCTCAGAAACATTGGTCGGCATTGGCCAATCTACAATGGGTTGGATCTTAGAAGGATCCATGGATACAACTTCTCCTAAAACTACATGACCAAGATAGTTCACCTCAGGTTGGAAGAAATCACACTTCGCCAAGTTGGCATAAAGTTGATTCTCCCTCAAACATTGCAATACCTATCGCAAGTGGCCCTCATGCTCTTCCATAGATCTAGAATAAATCAAAGTTTCATCCAAGAAAACAAGGACAGAATGATCAAGGTAGGTGCATAAAACCTCATTCATGAGGCTCATGAAAAATGAAGGTGCATTCATCAACCGAAATGGCACCATTGTGAACTCATAGTGACCATAATGGGCATGAATGCACAATTGATGATACCCAGATTTCAGATCAATCTTATAGAACACCTAGGCTCACTTTACCTGATCAAAAAGATCATCTATTCAAGGCAATGGATATCGATTCCTGATGGTTACCTTATTCAACTATCGGTAATCAATGCATAACCAAAGAGAGCCATCCTTCTTCTTAATGAAGATAACTAACGCACCCCAAGGAGAAACACTAGGACAAATGAACCCCTTGGCAAGCAATTCCTCCATCTGTAGCTTCAACTCACTAAACTCTTGAGTAGTCATCTGATATGGTGCTCTCAAAATAGGTTCTGTACCAGAAACCAAGTCAATGTGAAAGTCTCTATCCCGCTTCAGAGGCATACAGGGAATATCCATAGGGAACACATCACCATACTCTCAAAGAATAGGGTGACTATCAAGAGCGATTTCTCGACTCTCTTCCTCATCCACATCCTCAAGATAAACTACGAAAAGCTGACACCCTTGATGCATACACTGCTTAAGTTGCATAGCGGAAATCATACTTAAGGATATCGATCTCTGAACCCCAGCAATCCCTACTTTCCTACCATGATCGTCTAAACACTCCACTTTCTTCTGATGATATTCTACATGAGCACTATGAGATGTTAACCAATCCATCCCCAACACAGCTCTATAAGACCCCAAAGGAATGACTCGAGGGTCAACTGTGGTAGCAAAGGGTCCTAGGTCCAACTCACAACTGGGAATGAAGGAATCTACGACCACATGCAAACCAGTAGCCAACTCTACTTGCCACTTATCTGCCTGTCTAGCAGATGCAAGCCCACACAGCTCCACAATGGAGGAAGAAATGAGAAAATTAGAAGCACCAAAGTCAAATAGTATAGAGATAGAAATACCACCCAACACACCTAAAGTATCGATCACTATACCCTGGTGCTCTGCTTGGTGGTCATTAACCACCACAAAAACTCTATGGGATCTACCTACATCCTCCATTGTAGGCTCCAACACTTCTAGTCTTTGACTGCCTATCTGATGAGAATGTTGTGGACACTAAGTAGCTATGTTGCCATACTGACCATAGGAGAAACAAGCTCCCCTACCATGTCCTCTAGCTCCAGATGACCCACTGGACTGTTGGAAACTTCCCCTACTAGGGGCCTATAAATCACCCTGAGAGGACTGTCCTAGGAAACTCTACCTACTCCTCTGCCAATTCCTATTCTTCCTAGGCTAAGAGTTGCCACCCTGTTGGCCCTGAAACTACTTCGACCTTGGCTAAAAACTCTACAGCTGCTACCCACCCTTAGCAGGTGCTTGAAAACTCCTATGAGGTGCACCTATTTGGGACTAATTCCCTCTAGATCTGGTACCACTATAACGCACACTCCCAATCTGTACTCCAGACTGGACACTGTAAGAATAGACAAGATTTTTCTCTACTAGCTTTTCTTTTTCCATGACTAACTCTACTAATGTAGGCTCAAATACTCTCACACCTCCATTGATGTGGTCATTCAGACCTCTCAAGAAGTGTTGGACCAACATAGCCTCATCATTCCCAATACCAGCATACTATTTGATCTCATAAAACCTATGTTAATACTGATCCATAGTCATGCTAAACTAGTGTAATGCAAGAAACTCATATGCCTGACACTGTCTCCATAGAGTTGAGAGAAATCATGCCTTAAATCTCTCCTGGAAAATCTCCCAAGTCACGGTGCTAATGTCTAAACCGATCCTCTTCTCCTCCAACCACCACCAGATAGAAGCAAACTTCTTGATATGCATGATGGTGCATCTCGCCTTGGTTTTGCTGCCATATAGATGCAGGGTGAAACACCTATCCAAACCAATCAGCCAAGTCTCTGCCTCCAGTCCGATACCCGAACCATAAAATGAAGGAGGATGGGATCTCATCAAATCTCTCATGTTCCCCATAATAACTAAATCCTAGTCCATTGGAACCTCTCTCCTCCTGGGAGACCTCCCTCTCTCCCTCTCCTCAAGATTCTACTGGTGAGACTCTCCCATTTGAGAATGACTAGGCTACCCGACCTCGGGTCTAGGGCCAAGTTTGGCTAACACATCATGAAACATCTACCTCAGCTCCTCCCTTTCGGGAACCTTCTCTATATTGTGTTGCTCACTTTGATGCATAGACTAAGCCTGCTCTACACTCTCATGAGTGGGCTCTGGTGAAGGACTATGACAACCTAAACTTCGGCCATGTCCCCCAACTCTACCTTGATTGCAGCCACCGCCACGACCTCCTCCTTTGGCTTTCCTAGCCATAATCCTAACACTTGACAATAGAAAAATTTTAGATCTATAACAACGATACTCACAAGGGAAACACAAACACTAAGACCTAACAAAAGGTCAAGTTGAATGGGCTCAAATTAAAACCAGAGTACCTAGTGTTGAAACTTGGGCTCTGATACCAAATGTAATGCCTCGCCAAGAAATGCAAAAGGATAACACTAAAACATATCAATAAAAGCAGAGATAATTTTTTTTTAAAACATAACATATAATCAAGGTGCATTAAGTTATAACATTGCACTGGTTAATTACACAAGCGTAAGACTTATCCATACTCCTAAAGGGTTTCCAATGAAGATTACTTTAAAAAGAAACTAAAAGCTTAAGGTTCACTTAACCACTTATGATCCATGTTAACTATCCCTAATACATTGCAATGATATTCATTTAAAGAACTGAATTAGACATGCTTAACATTACATACTTGCAAATGATTTCATTACATACTAATGATTACATACATCTAGTTTACTACAATAAATCATTCAGTAGCCTCATAATTATCATTACAAAATTTAACAACTTATAATATCTCACATACATTGCATTCAAATTACAGGATGACATGTGAATTAAATAAAGATCATATATTGAATTACATAGTTTACAACATGTCAAGAAGGCATAATAATACAAATGATACAACTGAACTCATAAGGTTCAAATAGGTACAATAATGAATCCATGAAGTACAAAGGAATCCAACTGGAACAAGAAGATGATCAAGAATAAAGAGTATCTAGAACACCTACAAAGACAACCCTCGCAAGACCGAAGGGAAGTGGCACTACCACCCGACCATGTGGCTCAAAAGAACCACCCCTCTGTGCTAGGAGATAGCACTAAGACCCACTAGCAAACAAAGGAAAGAATACATGGTCTAACAAAACTTTGGATCAACTCACAAACATACAAATACACATTAGATAAGACTTCCCAAGTATACCAAGTAACCTCTATAAGTCTATACACTAGTGCACATAAGAGAAGAGTGTCATCGCATAGTTTGGCATGGTTATCCTAGCAAGACTCCATAGGCCTCAGCCCTATCTAAATCTAATGAAGACCCAAGATATCCTTTTGTGAAGACAAGGTAGATGGTTTTCCATTCCAGGCCTTCCCACTACATCCTGTGTCTATACGAGCACTCAACCATGAGCGAGGTAAATTAATCTTGTTTAGTGTTAAAGCTACCCAAATCCCTAATTCATTATTAGGATTATCACTTATTATCTAACTTTTGATGGGTTATCCTACTAGCCACTTTGGGCATGACCCCCACTCAAAAGCCACTCTCCCTTACGACACCACAACCCTACTAAACTCTAAGGTATGACTCACGATACCAAAATATTTCAAAAAGTTCAGTCACATAAACAACTTACTTGGTCACATGAACCTGGTACCGAGGTTGAGTAAACTAGAGGACTTAATTGAATCATGAAATTAAGCCTTTACTAAAAACAACACACAAGATGGTATAAAACAACTTAAACAATACATAGAAACTTAATCATAGTCAAATACATAAGCAATCCATAAGAATACATCATGATATAAAAGAAACCAGTAATGTTGTTATTCCATCTGATTTATTTGACCAAGTACACTACGTTTCCAATTTTTTTGCTTGATTCCAAAAACAATTACTATTTCATTATCCCAATTTACATAATTCATTAATGATCTAATCAAAATATCTCACAGCATAACTAGATCACTAAGTCATAAAAAAAAACATATATGAATATATAAATTTCCCAATAATTCATTTTCCACTAAATTTCCTTCTTGCGAATAAATAATAATACATATAAGTGTTGGAATCCAATAACACTGAGAGGGGGGTGGGGTGAAATAGTGTTATACCAGATGAATTAATTTTAGCCTTATTAAAACATGAATACACCAACCGATATATCAGTACATACATAATTGAAAGAAGTAAAGCAACCAATAAGCCAATCACATAAATGAGAATCATAACACACAAAATTATATGTGGAAAACCTCAAAGAGGAAAAACCACAATGGGATTTGTGACCCATAATATCAATCCACTAGCCATATGAAGAAATATTACAAAATATAAGGGGCTTGCACTTGCAGGAAGGCTTACAGCCTAAAGCACACTACTCAATCACAAATGGACCCTCACTAACTACATATAAATCCAGACTACAATCCGGAGAAGTGTTGAACTGCTAAGATAGCATATTTCATGTCAGAATACAGTTCCGATTTAAGCTCTGTCTATTCCGATTTGAAATCCTAAACCCTTTACCAGAATAACCCTTACATAAATATCCTCACATACATAATTTCTCTAATATATTTCACATTATATCAGATTCACATATCCATCATCATATTTGTATCAAAAATGATCTAATCCAACTAACCTATATATCCTATACAACTTATCATGCCTTATGTCGTCTTACAAAGATAATTACAATATAAAATTACATGTCGGCTAGATAACATAAATGCATGAATATCAGAAACAATTGTCGATGCCGGATCCAAGAGATGTCAGCCTCCAATACCGATAACCATATTCTAAACCATGTTGGCCTGCATTGCCAGTGCCGATGTAGTGTATGTGAAGTGACTATCGATACACAACTAAACCAAAATATGAAGCCAAAACAAAATACCATGTTGCCATCAGTGACAACATAGTGAAACCAACCAATTGAGTGTCAATTGCCAACAATCTCCCCCTTTGGCATTGATGTCAACACTCATGTGAAAAATGGTCAAGGTTTCATATGTTGGTTCCATCTTGCGTGCTCCCCTTGAGCTGAATATTTATTAAAGAAAAATACTCCATACTCCCATATCTCCATATATCCCCCTAATGTATACAACTCCTTCTATTCTTTTTCACATCTATATCACTCCCCCTTTGACATCATTGTCATCAAAAATTCTAAAAAGAATGTCAAAGATCAAAATAAAAATTGTACAATGAATATCCCAAAAATATCTTACCAGAGCTTAACAAATTTCAAAAATTTCCAAATAAGCCTTCTCTAATATCTCAAGATAAGTATCCCAAACATTTTTGAAAGTGTCAGAAATAGATACAAGTCCATTTAATATATGTGCAAATGACTCTTTCTCACTTACCTCTATCTGTGTGGGCTTTCCAACCATATCCATACATTCTTTCGTATGTACACTAAGTGAATCCAACCAAAGACTCACCAAGCCTCTCAGACTTCTGGCTCTTCTTATAATTTTGTCTCTTTCCTTTTCAAGAACAAAAATTTGGGCTTCCAAAATCAAAATTTGACCATCAATGTATGTAGTCAATGAAGTCAATCCATCAAAATAATTAGCTATATTTGCAATTTTCTCCTGAAATTATTTTATCTTCTTATCCACATTAACTGTAAGTATACATGTCTTACAAAATACCCTATAAATGTTTGTACACTATTTCAAATAATTATCTATCAGTTTAAGCTTTTCATCAATCTTCTTCTTCTCAGATTCAATCACCTGATCAAATGCAACTCTTTTAGCCTGAGTGAACCTCTCTAGTGCTTGCCAGTTTGAAATCTGCTATAAGTATTGAAAATCCTTTGAAATGTGCTTAGTAATTGTCTTACAATTTTTGGATGGGCTTGCTTCATTGTCAATCTTGTACTCCAGGACTAGTCTGCATAAAACAGTGATTGACTGATCAATATTCCCTTTATCTATAGATCCCTCCATTAATTTTTGTGTTGCCATCATCATGAGTTTAATAGGACTCATCTTGGTTATGTTTTTCTTTACAACCTACAAGGTGTCAATTGACAACAATAATGGACCAACTACTGGTTCTCAGTCGGTTTCCCCTTTATTCTCCTCTGATGATTTGTCTTTATATCTTCCTCACTTACACTGGTGGCTTTGCCACTTGGTACAGTCTGTAACTGTCAGTTCCTCTGTAGAAATTGTAACTTGAACCTATACATTTGTATCTAGAGGACTATTATCCTCAATATTAGTATCCTGTACATCATCAACCTTTTCACTTTTTATATTAGTTGATATATCAACATTTGTCTATACATTTGTATCTTTCGGGGGCTTGATTTCCACTATCTTAATGTTTTTCAAAACTGAGGGTGAAGTATCCATAATCCCCTTTCCTTTTCCTTAAATTGGGGTGTCTGTGGTGTCTTTCTTTGATTCCAATGAAGTAAAGAAACCTTGGTTCTCTCCAAAGAACTTAACCCATGCCTTTTGAGTCTCCTTTACTATTTCACCTACCTTTCTTAGCATCAGACTGGTGATTCTATCTTTGCTAATAAAAAATTTTCTATTTTCCACCTCAAGTGTCATTTCCATTTCATCTGGAGCAATAGTAGCACAAACAGATAACAACTCTTGAATTTTAATATGCTTGTCTTATTGCATTGCTGACAATCTTCTAGCATCTAACATATTATATAATTCTACTAGTATTTGGTTTTCAATTTCTATTAAGGCTTTCTTATAAATATCCAAATATAATAATATTGCTTCTTCTACCTCTCTTTGTTCATCATCCTCTAAGTGTTCATAATAAAACTGTACATTCTTTAACATGCCATCCTTAGTGATTTTATCTACTAACTCTGCACAAGTTTTTGGTGGAATGATAGTCACATTACTAGATTGAATTGCCAGATCGATGTCAATCTTCTTCTTCCTTCTTGCAATATTGGATGGAGTTGAAGTGGTTAGTTTTTGTGCTTTCTTCTGTGCTGGTATTTTGAATGTAACCTTCCTAAGTGGTTGCTTTTTAGCCTCTACCTGTGTTTCCTTTGTTTTCTTCCTTAAAACCCTCTTTAATGCCAAGGGTGTGTCATCCTCATATTCAAACTCTGGTGTAATAGGCTCAATGTGTACTTATGGATTCTTCCTCTTCCTTCCTTTCTCTGCGACAACATCAATTAATGCTTTAATGTCTTGTGAGACCTTCTCAACAAATTTTCTAGCCTTTCCTTCCTCCTTCTCTCTCTCCTTCTAGTTAAGCTCTATTTCAACCTCTTGCGATTTTTGTTTTGTAGTACCACAGGGATTCTCTGCCTCATCAATAGGTGCATCAATCAACATTATTTCATAGGCCTCAAGGATATGTGCATCCACTTCGTAGCCCATTTCTTCAATCCAAATCTTCCATTGACATTAATGACTGTCGGTGAAAGATATCGGATCTCAAACAGAACATATCCATGCCGGATAAGTATCTCCAATGTCTGAAACATCTTCCAAAAGCTCTTCCGGGGCATATGCGACATCTTCATGAATTTTTCCTACCCCTAAGGTATCTTCCTCAGTTACCAGATGAGCTACCTGTTGGTGCAAGAACAACCTCCTCTACCAGATAAGTAACCAGTGCATTTCCATCTGATGATTGTTCTTCAGTCTTTCTAACCCATCTCTCAGTATGATCTTGCTAGATTTCACTAACCTTCACTTTCCCTTTCTCATTTGATCCTCCATTACCAACTGATGGATTCCCGCTTCTACAAAATTTAGCAATATGTCCAACCTTATTACATGCATAACATGTAACATTGTTCCTTTGAATTGGTTTGCTAAAACTGGTGAAATTGTTTGACCTGCATTGATTAGCCATATATCCAAATTTTCCACATGCATAGAAATTAAAATTCATTCTAAAATCTTTTGTCCTATGACCATACTTATTGCATTTAGAACATTTAACGGGAGCAAAATCGGGGTTCTAATTTGCTCTGTTTCTACATTGTCTAGCCATGTGACCAAGTCTATTGCAAACAAAACATCTACCATTAAATTTATAGGCATTAAATTTCCTTACCGATACCTTATGGTTTTTATCTTCATTAGCAGTACCGAAATTATGTCCTTGCTCAAATCCAAGTCCATTGGAATATCCAATCTACCTTTGTCTCTTCAACAAATCATCTAGTTGTGCTAAGTTAATCTTCAATTTTTCATTATACTCACTTGTAGTAGTTAGATCTTCTCTCAAAATTATTATTTGTCTCTCAAGCTCTTGTTCATTACTCTAGGATTGTACTAAATCAGTTCTCAACATATCATTCTCATGAACCAACCTACCACATTCTTCAAATTTGTTATTCAAGGATACAACAAGATTTAATTCCTTTTTCTTTCGGTCCTCAATCTCCTTAGACATTCTCATAGTTATAGCTTGCATTTAATTTCTCATAACCATGTTCTCCTGACTTAATATCTGACATTGTTCCTTAAGTGCATCTTTCTCTTCATCGTCCTGACTTTGCAAAAGTTCCTTCCTCCTAGCTTGAACAGATGATAGCCTCTCTTGTAGGACAAGAACAAATTCCTAAGCATAATTCAATTCATCTTGTAGCTTTAAGTTCTTCAACCTTTCAACATCATAATCTTCAAGTTCCATCTCAAGTTGTTTCTCCAAACCCATGTCCATGCATTCCAAATTCAGGATCTTCCTCAAGCTATTAAACTTCCTCTGAGGCACAAGGCTCTAATACCAATTGTTGGAATCCAATAACACTGAGAGGGTGGGGGGGGGTGAATAAGTGTTATACTAGATGAATTAATTTTATCCTTATTAAAACATGCATGCACCAACCGGTATACCGGTACATACAAAATTGAAAGAAGTAAAGCATACAATAAGTCAATCACATAAATGAGAATCATAACACACAATATTATACATGGAAAACCTCAAAGAGGAAAAACCACGGTGGGATTTGTGACCCACAATATCAATCCACTGGCCATATGAAGAGAGATTACAAAATATAAGGGGCCTGCACTTGCAGGAAGGCTTATAGCCTAGTGCACATTGCTCAATCAGAAATGGACCCTCACTGACTACATATAAATCCATACTACAATCCAGAGAAGTGTTGAATTGCTAAGATAGCATCTTCTATACCAGAATACAGTTCCAATTTAAGCTATGTATGCTCCGGTATGAAACCCTAAACCCTTTACCAGAATAACACTTACATAAATATCCTCACATACATGATCTCTCTGATATATTTCGCATTATATCACATTCCCATATCAATCATCATATCTTTATCAAAATGATCTAATCCAACTAACCTATATATCATATATAACTTATCATGCCTTATGTCGGCTTACAAAAATAATTACAATATCAAATTACATGTCGGATAGATAACATAAATGCATGAATATCAAAAATAATTGTCGATGTCGGATCCAAGAGATGTTAGCCTCCAATACCGATAACCATATTCTAAAACATGTCAACATGCATTGTCGGTAACCAAAGAAATCCTTCTGTCCTATTGGTGATGGTGCTGGTGTAGTGTCTATCAAGTGCATGTCGGTACACAACTGAACCAAAAGATGAAGCTGAAACAAAATGTCATGTTGCCATCAATGACAACATAGTGAAACCAACCAATCGAATGTTAATTGCCAACAATATATATATATATATATATATATATATATATATATATATATATATCCTAAACATTATATATCTATTTTATTAATATTTTAATAACTAATATTAAAACCTAATTTAATAATGAAATTATCTTAATCTAAGATAATCATTTTTAATATAATATTAAATATTAATATTAATTATTAATATTTAATAATATTTAAAAAAATTAATTAGTAATTAAGAAAAGAAACTTTTATTTATATATATATATATATATATATATATATATAAGAAAAGTTTTTAAATCTAATCATAAACTTTATATGAAAAGTAAGGGGAAGTAAGTAAGGTAAAGGGGATGTTTGGGAGATCACACCATGGCTCCCCTTCCCCTCTCTGCAAAACAAAACTCGTTGCCTTCCCCCGTAACCACTAAAAAATAGTGGTTTTAAAAAAATATATATTTAATTTATTTTTATTAATATATATATTTTTTAAAATAAACAAATATCTTGTCAAATGAGAGAGCTCAAAAAATTTTCTGGGTAATGAAAATTCTTTTTTGAGTAAGAAATTTTTAACAAAGAGGCAAATAACAATTTAAAAAAAAAATCACAATTAGATTTGAACAAAGATAATCTAATTTACATTTATGGAAAAACAAAAATCGGGACTAATTAAGTTTTTACCAGCATGTACAAAATACAGAAATTGGCAAAATTTTGCCAGCATAACTTGCACAGGGTAAAATTAACAAATTTAAACACCAATTTGACAAGAATAAAATGATTTTACAATTCAAACACTAAGATGAGAAAATCAAAATGAAATCTTGGGTTTTCAACAAAAAATTTCACAAAGCTGATTTTTTTTAGTTTATTCTTTTCACAAACAAGAATTTTGATTTGGGGAAAAAAATTAACTAAATATGTTTTACAATCATTCTAATTTTTCATTCAAACCATTCACACCATTCACACAAGAAACTCACAAACTTGATTATTAATTCAATTCTTTTCCCTCACAACTAAGAAAATTGATTGAAACCAAACACAAAAGGATTCAAAGCCAAAACTTAAGCACTTCTTTCCTTTCTAACAAATTTGAAAGAGCTTCTTAAAGCTGAAAATGCAAACACACACACAGGGAATTTTTTTTTTTTAATCAAACAAAATCTAAAAAATTGAGATATAAAGTCAAATTCCAACCTTGAATAGCTATCCTGGATGTGTTTGAAAAAAAGAACTCCGCCTACAACTGGAAAAAATGTCTTCACAAAGATGCCCAAATTTTCCTCCAAAACTTCCTAAAATTTCTTCTCCAAAATTTTTCTTTTAAAACTTCTCCCTCATTCCCATGAAGAACAAGGTAGAAATAGAAAAATTTTAACCTAAAACTATTTTAGGTTGAAATTTTTCTCAACCAATGAAATTCATTTCCCATAAAGTAAATTTTAAAAAAGTCTTTGCTCTCCAAATTTTTTTTCCAAACAAATTAAAACTTAAAATTCTATTTCAAAAGTCAATGAGGGAAGATATTTCTTTTTTTTTTAATTTCTATTTAACTTTTCAAAGAAATGCAAATACGTGATTTAATTTTCACAATTTAGAATATCAATTAATCAACCCTTATTTTAATGCATAGAACAAATTGATTTAATCATTTATAATACTAAGGGATCTAATTTAACTTTTATCTATTTATTTAAATAAAAAAATAAAACACATTAACTAATAAAACACTTTAAGATTTAATAATCAATTCTACCCAACACATCAAACACAACTTAAATAATTCAAATAAACACATGACTCGCACACCGACAAAGGGGAAATTGACAAACGAAAGGGACACTCACTTTGAGCACGACTAGGGTAAAATGTAGGTCTTAGGACTATCTCCTCCACTTCCATCGGATTAGTAAGGTATGCTCAGACCTGTGGAGCCAGGTGGAGATGATACCCCGTACCTACACAGTACTTGTACCTGCAATTCCCTACATCAACGAACCACATGTGCATATATATACAGACATGGAAAACACATTGGTGAAGGATGTTGGAAATATGTGCCTCAAATTAACTTGACTTGTGTTCAAAGTGATCAGAGTAACCTATCTCGATGGAATAGCTGTCGGTGTGACACTTGTTGATGGGCTGATGGAATCTTCTTGTGATTGGCTATCGGGTGAGCAAGTCTGAAATGATCCAACGGTTATCGCTATACCGCGATGGGAAGATGATTGAAAGTTATTCCCCATAGCTTGGTGTTAAAGCACGTTCAAAAAGAAATGAGTTAACGAGTGAGCAAGTCCGAGATGATCAGACAATTGTCACTATACCGCTATGGCGATATGCATGAAGGTTATTCCCTGTGACTTGGCGACCAAGGTGGGACCCAACAAGAGAGAAGCTCAGGCGAGTTAATGAGTGAACAAGTCAGGGATGATTGAATGATTATCGCTATACCGCTATGGCGAGATGCACGAAGGTTATTCCCCATGACTTGGTGACCAAGGTGGGACTCAGCAAGAGAGCAACTCAGGCGAGTTAACTGGTGAGAAAGTCCTGGATGATCGGATAATTGTCACTATACCACATGATGAAGATACTCGTTGGTTAACCATCACGGCTTGGAGACTGATGAGGTGGTGGTCCAATGGCACCTAGCTAGATGCACGGATGAACCAGGGAGTAACACCATGGCAAAAGAGAGAGAAACTCAGCTGAGGTAGAGATCGAACAGATCAAGGAAGAGCAGACAATTAGGATAGCTATTTGGTTGTCTTGCCAATGACCCGATGAGGTCGCCTTCAGCGATCGGATTGATATCAGCGATCAGGGTGACATTGTTGGGTTATGTCGATGGCTCGATCGATTCGCTATGGTATCATTGAGAGATCGGGTCTACCTGTTGAAGGCTATTTCAATGAACGGATGGAGCCAACCTATTTGGAACTGCATTAGTGGAGTCCCCTACTAGTATCATCAGGAGATTGGGGTGACTCACGAAGCATTTTTACCAATGGTCGATGAAGTAGAGACCGACTATGGGTGTGCACTCGAACCGGAGGTCAAAAGATAAACACTTGGACACTGAAGATGTTTTTCTTAGTGTATATGAATACAAACCAACTCAACTTCCTAGTGCATGTGGGATATTGTGGTTCTCATGAATGTAGACCGACGTAGACAGTTAGACTTCAAATCATTGGTGCAGTTGCTTAGATGAACTATCGACAATCTGATATATGAAGCCATTGGATAACTGTGGTAAAAAAGTTATAATGTGTAACCGATTGTAGTGTTTAGTTTGTGAGAATCTAAGATTGAATACTTGTGGTTGCAGACTGAAACTTTATTGTAAATTTATTTACTGGAAATAAAGTGTTTCAACTATTAGTGGTGGGTTTTTTCCCGAAAGGGTTTTCCTAAATAATTCTTGGTGTTTTTGTCTTTGTGTTGATTCTATTTATTTGGTCTATGTTATTCTTAACATTTTGTAAAAATTTTAAGTTGCATTCTTGCATTATCTACCTTGTTAATTAACATTAGGAAAGCATTTCTGCACTGTGCTTTCCTTACAAGTGGTATCAGAGCTTGGCCCATTTTGTTATCCTTGTTGGGTAGGGTTAGTTTTTTGTGTCAATTCTATTTTAGTGGGAGTCTTGTAGAGTGTCTACTTGTTTGTTTTATAGGTTAAGATGGTGAGCACCTCAAGGCCCATAGACATGGAGAAATTTAATGGTTCTAGTTTCGAACTATGGAAACTCAAGATGGAAGATTTATTGGTCAACTGAGACCTTTGGATTGCTATGTTTGGGAAGAAACCTATAGGCATGAAGCAAGAGGATTGGGAATTAGCCGACTAGAAGGAAAGGGGTCTAATCAAGCTATGTCTTGCTGATTTTGTTTTGTTAAACATCCATGAGGAGAAAACTGCACATCTTCTTTGGAGTAAGTTGGAAGATATTTATCAAGGCAAGTCCTTGGTGAATAAAATTTTCTTGAGGAAGAAGTTGTACTCTCTAAAGATGGATGTAGGAACACCATTGGTAGACCACTTGAATGCATTCAATATGGTTCTTGCACAGATAACTTATGTTGGTGTGACCATTCAAGAAGAACAATGTTGCATGCTGATGTTGTGTTCATTGCCTGACTCTTGGGATCACTTAGTGATGGTTATTGGTATTACTATGACCCAGTTCAAGTTGGATATTGTGGTTAACACTCTTTTGTCAAAAGAAATGAGAAAGAAGTCTTTTGAGATGACAAAAGATGCACTCTTTTTTTGAGGCAGACCGAAGGACAAAGACAAGAAGAAAGGAAAGAATTCCAAGTCCAAGTCTCAAGAGAGATCAAAATCTCCAAGACAGAAGTCAAAGGTGATGTGTTGGAATTGTGGGCAGAAAGGGCATATCCGAAAATATTGCAAGGAGGAGGAGAAGAAGAAGAAGTATTCTGACACTGAATCTTCTTAGAGTGATGCAGATGCATTTGTAGCAGCCCTGGTAGTGCCTACCTCAGATGACACCTAGTTAGTAGATTCTGGCGCATCTTTTCACATGACCTCCCACAAGGAGTAGTCCTTGAAGTATGAACCATATGTTGGTGGAAAGGTATAATTGGCTAGTGATTCTATGTTGGAGATTGTAGGGAGAGGCAGAATTAAAATTCAATTCCCAG
The DNA here is from genome assembly GCF_030272615.1 of Cryptomeria japonica. Classification (NCBI taxonomy): domain Eukaryota; kingdom Viridiplantae; phylum Streptophyta; class Pinopsida; order Cupressales; family Cupressaceae; genus Cryptomeria; species Cryptomeria japonica. Next base: position 446,021,972 of record NC_081405.1, read on the forward strand.
ATGGTAGAGTGAAGGGGATCAGTGGAGTTCTTCATATACCTGATCCGGCAAGAAACCTTCTCTCTCTAAGTAAACATAATGATGTTGGAGTACAAGTTACATTTGTATCTGGTGGTTGCAAGATGACTAGGGGTTCCATTGTTTTGGCAAAGGGTGATCGCATTGGTACACTGTATAAGTCAAATGATGAACCTATATGTTGTAATGTAACCTCTGAAAAGTCTGTTAAGACAACTGTAATGATGCATAATGCTAATTATTTCGAAGCTAAACTTCCTGCTGAGAAAACAATGCTCTGGCATAATAGGTTGGGCCACATAGGTGAAAAAGGTTTAAAAGCCTTGAAGAATAAGAATCTAGTTGAAGGTCTAGATGATTGTAGTTTTGAGTTCAATTTCTGCGAACACTGTGTATATGGAAAACATAACCGTGTTCAGTTTTATTCCAGTTGTCATAAGTCTTCTAACATTTTGGATTATGTTCACTCTGATGTGTTTGGTCCAGTGGATGTTTCTTCTCTATCTAAGCCTAAGTACTATGTATCTTTTGTAGATGATTATTCAAGAAGGGCATTTGTGTACTTTCTTAAAATTAAATCAGAAGTGTTCAGTCGGTTTAAGGAGTTTAAGAACCTTGTTGAAAATCATACTGGGAGAAGGATTAAATGTTTAAGAACAGACAATAGTGGTGAATACTATAGTGTAGATTTTGACAAGTACTATGTTGATTATGGGATTAAGAGACATAGTACTACAACATTCTGGGCTGAAGTAGTTGCTACAACATGTTACTTATTGAATCGCTCTCCTACTTCAGCATTGGTTGATAAAACACCAATGGAAGCATGGTCTGGTAAGAAACCTTCTTTAAGGAACCTTCATTTTTTTGGTGCAGAGGCATATGCTCATGTCCCTGATATTAATAGATCTAAGTTGGATAACAAATCTGTGAAATGTATCTTCATTGGCTATGTAGTTGGTGTGAAAGGATACAAGCTTTGGAATCTAGTGTCTGGTAAGGTTATGTATAGCAGAAGTGTAATTTTTCATGAGCTGAAATCTATGTCACTAGATCACAACATATGAAAGAAAGGAGAAGCTGAGATTGAAATTCCTCTAGCTAAGGAAGAATCTCTAGAGATACCTGAAGATGAGCATAGTTCAAGCAGTTCGAGTAGTTCTAAAGAAGAACATGATGATGAGCCTCGTGTTGAACCTCAAGAAGCCTCAAAACCGGAGTTGAGAAGATCTACTCGAGAGAGGCGGCAACTTGATAGGTATACTCCAAATAAGCATAGTCACTCTATGTTGAATGTTAATTATGATTATGCTTTACTTGTAAATACCAATGAGCCTAGGACTATCAAAGAAGCTATTAAGATGCATGATTCAGATTCTTGGTTGGAAGCCATGAATGATGAAATGTCATCATTGGATAAAAATGGAACTTGGGATTTGGTGTCGTTGCCTAAAGGCAGAAAGCCTATAGGCTGCAAGTGGGTATTCAAAAAGAAGTATGGTCCATGTGGCAACATTGACAAGTACAAAGCAAGGTTGGTTGCAAAGGGGTATTCTCAAAAGGAAGGTATTGACTATGGAAAGATCTTTTTTCCTATGGCTAAGCTAACATCTATCAGATTTCTCTTGACACTTGCAGCAGCATATGTTTGGGAGATTGAGCAGATGGATGTGAAGACAATGTTTCTTCATGGTGATCTTGAAGAAGAAATTTATATGTCTTAGCCTAAGCACTTTGTGGAAAAAGGTAAAGAACAGTTGGTATGCAGACTGAAGAAGTCTTTGTATGGTTTGAAATAGTCTCGCAAAATGTGGTATCAAAAGTATGATACATTTGTTTTGTCCTTGTGATTTGTGAGATCAAAAGATGATCATTGTGTTTACTACAAAACTAAAGGTGATAGGATTCTTATCATAGCTTTGTATGTAGACAACATGTTGTTCATAGGAAATACAAAAGGTTTGATCTCAGATTTAAAATCTTAGTTATCTATGAAATTTGAAATGAAGGACTTAGGAGCAACAAATTACATTCTAGGAATGGAGATCAAAAGGGATAGATCTAAGAGGAAACTTTGCCTCAGCTAGAGAAAGTATATAACCAATGTTCTTGACAAGTTTCATATGTCTGACTGTAAATAACACGTTGTTCCCATCTTGCAGGGAACTAAGTTGTCTGTGCTTGACAGTCTGAAATCTCCAAAAGAGATTGCTAACATGAAGAACATCTCTTATGCAAGTTCTATTGGCAGTTTGATGTATGCAATGGTTTTTACAAGACCAAACATTTCCCAACCAGTGGGAGTTCTTAGAAGGTTTATGTTGAATCTAGGAAGGCCACATTGGGATGTTGTAGAGAGGGTGCTTAGATATCAGAAGGGAACTTTAGATTTTGCTTTGTGCTATCATGGTCATTCTGATGATTCAAAGAAAACTCTTAGTGTATGTGGTTTTGTGGATTCTGATTGGGTAGGAGACATAGACAGCAGAAGATCCACCAGTGGATATGTTTTTATCATGAATGGTGGAGAAATAAGTTGGATGAGCAAGCAATAATCTGTAGTCACTTTGTCCACTATAGAGGCAAAATACATGATGGCCACACATGCTTGTAAAGAAGTTGTCTGGCTTAGGCGTTTGAGTTCAGATACTAGTTTTGATGCAGGGCAGGTTGAAATTTGGAGTGACAGTCAAAGTGCCATATGTTTGGCAAAGAATCCTACTTTCCATGCCAGATCGAAGCATATTGATGTTCAGTATCAGTTTGTTTATAACATGGTGGAAGATGGAAAAGTTATTCTTAACAAGGCAAACACTCTGGAAAATGTTGCAGACGCCTTGACGAAACTGGTGAGCACTCACAAGTTCAGGTGGTGTTCTAATTCTATGGGTCTTGATACCCATGATTCTCAGTAACATCTGAAATGGTAATCGATCCACTGAATTCCTCGTCAAGTGGGAGTTTGTTGGAAATATGTGCCTCAAATTAACTTGACTTGTGTTCAAACTGATCAAAGTAACCTATCTTGATGGAACAGCTATTGGTGTGACACTTGCCGATGGGCCGATAGAATCTTCTTGTGATCAACTATCAGGTGAGCAAGTCTGAAATGATCTAACAACTATCGCTATACCATGATGTGAAGATGATCAAAATTTATTCCTCGCGGCTTGCCGACAAAGCATGTGCAAAAAGAAATGAGTTAATGAGTGAGCAAGTCCAGGATGATCAGATGATTGTCACTATACCGCTATGGCGAGATGCACAAAGGTTATTCCCCATGACTTGGCGACCAAGGTGGGACCTGACAATAGAGGAGCTCAGGTGAGTTAATGAGTGAGAAAGTCTGGGATGATCGAATGATTATTTCTATACCACTATGGTGAGATGCAAGAAGGTTATTCCCCATGACTTGGCGACCAAGGTGGGACTCGACAAGAGAGAAGCTCAGGTGAGTTAACTGGTGAGTAAGTCCTGGATGGTTGGATGATTGTTGCTATACCGCATGATGAAGATACTCGCTCGTTAACCATTGCGGCTTGGCGACTGATGAGGTGGCGGTCCAGTGGCAAGTTAGGTGGTACCTAGCTAGATGTGCGAATGAACTAGGGAGTAACACTATGGCAAAAGATAAAGAAGATCAGCTAAGGTAGAGATCGAATAGATCAAGGAAGATTAGATGATCGGGATAGCTTTTTGGTTGTCTTGTCGATGACCTGATGAGGTCACCTTCGACAATTAAGGTGACATTGTTGGGTTATGCCGATGGCCCGATCGATTCGTTGTGATGTCATTGGGAGATTGGGTCTACCTATTGAAGGCTATTCCAATGAATGGATGGAGCCAACCTATTTGGAGCCGCATTAGTGGAGTCACCTACTAGTATCATCGGGAGATCGGGGTGACTCATGAAGCATTTTTACTGATGGCTGATGGAGTAGAGACCGACTATGGGTATGTGCTCAAACCAAAGATCAAACGATAAACACTTGGACATTGAAGATGGTCTTGTCGGTGTATATGAATATGAATCGACCCGAGTTCCTGGTGCATGTGGGATATTGTGGTTCTCATGAATGCAGACTGACGCAGATGGTTAGACTTCAAACCATTGGTGCAATTGCTTAGATGAACTATCGACAATCTAATATATGAAGCCATTGGATAACTATGGTAAAAAACTGATAATGTGTAGCCGATTGTAGTGTTCAGTTCATGATAATCTAAGAACGAATACCTTTAGTTGCAGACTAAAACTTTATTATAAATTCATTTACTGGAGATAAAGTGTTTCAACTGTTGGTGGTGGGTTTTTTCCCGAAAGGGTTTACCCATGTAATTCTTGGTGTTTCGTCATTGTGTTGATTCTATTTGTTTGGTCTATGTTATTCTTAATGTTCTGTAAAAATTTTAAACTGCATTCTTGCATTATCTTCCCTGTTAATTAACATTAGGAAAGCATTTCCACACTGTTCTTTCCTTACAAAGGAGAATCATCGCATTCCCTGTCTCACTAAAGTGAGTGAAAGAAAATCATTTCCTCACACCCCATACACTTACAAACATGACACATGAATATAAGTCATCATACGTATAAAATGAATATGTCAGTCTATGTCAGTAATCCAATAAAATTGCATTTAACCATCAATAAGGAAATACACCATGAAAACATACACTGCAACTCAAATTAAAGCATATCACAACATCGCATAAAGTCTAAATAAAATATCACAATATAATGTATCCATTGAATAAGTCAACTAAAGTCAAACATGAGTCTCAAAATTCTGATCGAGGGAAGGGTACTACAATACTAAAGCTAACCCTAGCTTATTTTCTGTCTGCTTGAGAGATTTTGATATCCTAACCAATTTTTTTGCATAATGTTTGTCGAAGAACACACTTGTTGCACAAAAACAATATGACTATTGATTCATTGTTTTTGTAGGTTTCCTAAGGAGATTCAAGTGAACCTCGTGTATTCTTTCAATTCATTTCTTTAGGCACTTAAATTTCTATCTAGTTAATGAGCAAATCTATCTTTTGTGTTTTAAGAAAAATCTAAGAGGTAGGGGAGTATGCTCTTGTCTGCACAGACAATTAGAAATCTAGACCCTCGAAGCTTTTTCTAAGTTTTGAGATTTGTGTACCTTTAGCAGGCCTATCATAGTGCGAAAAAGTAATCACCCTATGAGAATGACCCAAGTGAGTACAACTGGACCTGAGCATTCCAACTCACTATAATAAATAGGCCTTTGGTGATTAAAGTCTTAGAGGATGATATTACGTGACTACAACTTGTTTCGATACCTTGTCGAGTTATAGGCCTCAATCATGCTTGTGTGACTTCAAGGGGTAATTTCGAATGAAATTCCTGACTAAGAACTATAAGATAGAGGCTACCTGATTCACCTCCAAAAGGGGGATAATCTTTGTGCAAGAGAGATAGGAACTCTCCCAAGATACTTTCCATTTCATGCCCTCATTAGCTTTGGAGACGGCTAATACGACATTGAGAATTCATTGTGTGAGACTCAGCGGTCATATTCTGATTAGCTATTCGGTGTGTACCTGATTCTACAAGGAAAAAATTTATTCTCTAAGCCAACTTCCATAGGGTTAGCATGTTGTGCTTGAAGTCATTATACATCTTGCGTGTTTACTGTGTATTCATCCCTGAAACTGAAACTGAAATACTGAAACTTGAAAAAACAATCAACAAGGTCAAAAACTCAATGATCAAAACTCTATCTATGTCAGAAACTAGTCTCTGTCCAGTCCTTTGTCATACGAGTCTACTAAATTATCATCTGGCTATATATATACTATCGTACGAGTCTGCTCTTTTATTGTTTGGCTATATACCTATTGTCGTACGAGTCTGAATTTATCATGTCAGTTTGTCATCTAGTCCTATCAAAATTATCATCCTAATCCTAGAGAATTGTCATCTGTCCTGAGTTAAACTGTCATACTAGTAATCATTATCCTCATCAGATTATCATATGGAGAACATTAAACTATCATGCGAGCATAGGCAACAACTCATATGAGAAATTGCCTATGTCATCTGGTAGCTGCTAAATTATCGTCTAGGTCTGAATACTCTGTCATACGAATTTTTGATTTTGTCAGTCCAGAAACTTGTCTGTTTGCATACTTTTCCAGAATTTTCATACTTGCCTAATCAGTCTACAGTAAGTGTCTATCTAGTCTTTTTCATCCTACGCATAAAAAATCTTGATAGTGTACCCCTGCAGTTGTGTTGCACAATTTTGTCGATCATGTTTCAACTAGTTCAATCAACTACTTATCAAACTTAATCAACCTAAGTTACTTAGATCATGTCTTATACATGATAGATCATTCTTGAAACCAGACTGAGTCTTAGTCACTTCTCTCAAATCACTACGTCAAACACATAACTAGTTTTGATTTAATCTTGACATCTGCATCACATCTCACCATCGGTCACATCAGTTGTAAATACCTATTTCAACTAGAAGCTCTTCTAAAAATCCTAACAAAAGTAAGAAGCCCATGGCTACCTTAGCCCAACAAATTCAAAATCTCAAGAAATAAATATATGACATTCAAGCTCAACAAAAAGATTCAATGACACCTCTTGAGATAAAATTTCATGATATCAAGAACACTAGACTTCAAGAAATGCTAAAAAAATTATATATGGTGGAACAACAAGTAATTGAAAATCAAAATCCAAATCTCATACAAGATCACAAGACACCTTCACCAAGACAAAAAGATATCTATCCCCTAGATAGACAATTTACACCTTTGGGGCAATCTATTGAGTCAACTTTTTGAAAGACCTTCTTGAGCATAATCTTATCATATTGCCTACAAAGACCACATGGGGGTGTGAAATTTTGAGTAATTACTATGCATATCATAGATATAACAAACATAAGACTTAAATTTGTATCGAATTAAAACACAAATTCAAGACCTACTTGATGAAGGTGTTATTAAAATTGAAGATCCTAAAAATTCACCTAGGGAGAAACCAAATGTCATTACCAAGCATGATCAAAATTATGAACCTGTGTATAGAAATGACATACATGTATCCTCCATCTCTTCCACGATGCCTCCATTTCCTAAGGCTTCTCAACAATACTCCATATCATATCCCTCAAATGATGAGCCTAATGATTAATCTTCTCATGTTGACCCTCCAAGGCTATCTCAAGGGCCATCCCATCCAATAGTCTAAAAACATCCTGTCTCCATATCATCCCATGATGATTCACTTATACCTTTCCATTTCTTCCAAGATGATCCCTTTCCATCTCAAGAGAAAATAATCCTTCCTAAGCAAGATCATGATGTCTCTTCCACCTTTTCAAATGATCCTATTCAAAATGAAGAGTCAAACACCCTTCCTACTCTATCTAATGGTCCTCTTCCATGTCAAGATCAAAGTATACCTTCATCTCCTTGTCATAATCCTCCATGTTCACCTCAAGGATCCTTCATTCCTACAAAGACCTCTCATGATCCTACAAGTCAAAATATGTATAAACGCAAAGGGGTAGACCTTTAGAAGCAAGAACCCCTCCATGTTAAAGAAGCTATTAAGAGTCATGGCCTCAGTGAAATTCCTCAAAATGTTGGTATCCCTATTAAACAAAAATCCAAATACATGCCTTCCCCTTCATCTCTTCCATCCATTTTAGGACCCTATATCCCTCCATCACTTGTGCAGGATCAATAAAGGAATACATCTTTGCATACCTTCCATCCATCTAGAAGGACACAAAGGCTCACTGAGAAAAAGAAAGAAAAATTAAAAGCTATATGGGCTCCTGATGTACTTGTAGAAACAATACATTCCAAGAAACTGTAAAAGCATGAAAAATCAAGAACCATTTGGATCCCTAAGTGTCTCCTTGAAGAACAACAGTCTAAAGAGAAATACAAATCAATAGCCAAGATTGTTGTTCCTCCATCCAAACCTTCCAAATCTATTTCTCTATCACCTCTTTCATCCATTTTGGATCCTTATGTCCCAAAATCCCTAGTTGTTTCTCCATCCATACCTCAAAATCTGGGATCCACTTTTCCTCCATCAATCCATCGTCCCTCAAGATGTGTGCCAATGGTGATCTCGTAAAAGTTTCCATTCACTCATGCACCAAACTTTCAATATCTGATCCATTATCCAACACCTCTTTTTCATCTTTCCATACCCCTTATCCAATCCTTTGCATAAGACTTTGCCCTATTTTCATCACCAAATCCAAAAAACTAAGGAAATCAACATTGAAGATGTTGGACATGTACACTTAGCTGAGTCCTTCTTGGAAAAACATCTTTATGCTTGACTAATGATCTACCTACACAAAACTCCCTGGCCCTATGAAGAACATGCACCTTAAATGATATTATATCTAAGGGTTGGGTTAGTTTAGCATTTTCTTTCTGCACTGCATCTCATTTCATTCAAAGCACTACATCATCTATAGTTTCTTTTTTTCATGCATCGCATTCACAAAAATTTTCCATTTACATATACCAACATCAATAAACTAAGGCAACTGTCCAAGTTTATCATCTGTTTGCATTCAAGAGAAATAAGGGTCGTTTGCTTTCTTGGATATTTGGACATGAAGTCTTTGAGGTCCTAAGGTCATTCAGTTTCAACATCACCCTGTGATGATACTTTACTTATGGTTGGGTAGCGATTTCACTATTTGAGACTTGTTAACCCAAAATCTATCAATTTCTATATCTCAAACACATTAACAAAATCTCTAATGCATTCTAGATACCTAGTTGATCATATGACTAGTGAAAAATCTAAAAATTCTACTTCAACGCCGCTATAATTTTCACACCCAATTAGGTTTCATTACTGTAGGGCCCCTCCCCAATCAAGCTTTGATTAACTTAGTTGACCATTCTTGACCCTATTAATAAATGCTATAATTCAATAGGAAGGGCTAAGTTAGATAGATAGATTGGTGAGAAAAGTAATTGAACCAAGTTATAGAATCATTTCACCTTGTGGTGTACATTTTGATGTGATTGAATTTGAAATCCTAAATGATCCACTGATTGGATAATCTTGATCTGATGTATGTCAGCTATATCTGAATTTGTAGAATTTTATTATGAAGATAGAAAAGTGATGCATGTCTTATGAATGGTTGAAATTTATGGGGATCATGATAATGTGATTCAGTGAATTGCTTTATGTGGATTGCACTGGATATATGGTAAACTGATTTGTATGATGACAATTGTATGCAGAGTGATTGATTTGTATTCCTTCTTATATGATTGAATTTATATGTGATTATTTGGGAATTACTAATGTGTAATCGAGATGCACAAGAAAATTATCCATGTGACCATGGAAACATTATGGAGAACCAAACCTAGACCTATGTATGTTTGTAAAACTAGGGGTTGTCTATTTGGAGAGACAACACCCCATATGTATCGTAATTTATTCGTAATAGTAAATGTTGCATGTGTGTTAAATTTTATTTATTGATTTGTTTAAATCCAACAAGAGATAATTTCCATGTGTAATTATGTAATGTATTTTATTGTGTCACTTGACACATGTGCTGAATAGTGTTTTGATTTTGACTTGTCTCTTGGAGGGACATTGTTTCAACCAAAGCCTTTTTTCAAATATTTGGGTGTGGTCCCAAATTTTCCTTGGGTAGAGAGTCTTGGGAGTGGTCAACTCAGGTTTGACCTGAAGGTTAACTTTAGATGGGTTTCTAAGGGGTCAAATGGACTCCTAGGGGTAGTTTAAGGGTTAATCCTAAGGTCCATAGGGTATACCTATGGGTTAGGAGTATTTTTAGGCATGTGACTACTCCCATGTGACTGTTTAGTTACCTCAAAAGTTGGTTTTCCCAAGATGAGCGAAAATCCAACTTGGAAGAACCCTCCTAGGTTAGATAACCTTCCTTTCTTGTGTCAGTTTCTCTTCCCCACTTTCTCTTGCCTTTTCTCTTTCCATTTTTAGTAACCTATAAGAGGTTGGGAAGACCAACCAATGGGAACCCTCACTCTATCTAAGGGATTGGGATGAGTGAGAGAGGCCTTCTTAGGCAAGGATTAGGGACTTAGTGAGTTAATCACCCACTCTCCATCATTGGAGATCTTGCAATTTTGAAAAGAATAGTTTTAGGAGAATTTTGGCTAAGTGTTAGAAAAAAAAAAAAAGTATTGTTGAATTGGGCTGCTCATCTTCAATCTAGATCTAGCAAACCTTTGGGCAGATTGAAGGCTGGTTCATCTTCTTCCTTTCATGTTGCATACTTATGTTTAAAAGATTGGTTGTATGTAAATGTTGTCTTCTTGTTTTCCTTCCTTTGTGAAAATAATATGTGATCTTTCTTTTATTCCTTTTATGCATTTCTCTTGTGATTTGGGAGTAACCAAGGTCTTCTACTCTTGGGAGAGTAGGATGGTCTTGTGGGTGGAAGAAGTTTGACAACCTTAGAGTGAGAGGCTCTCATTATGAGAGTGATCTCAAGGATTTGTTTATGTGACCATTGCTGCATAGCCTTGTTTATGCATTTGGGGGTCATAAAGGGAGAAAGTATGGCATGTATGCCTTTGCGGGGCATAAGGATGTGGGGTTAATGGACTTATGTTGTATTTTTGGATGCCATGAGATGGCTTGTGATCTACCTTTCTTGCAGTCTCCTCAAGGTATTTGGTCCACTTCCACCCTTGTAAGAAAAACATCACATTTTGTGATGAAGTTTAGCCTTTGTTGGGAAAGTGTTTGTTGAGTGTTTCCCTTGCTTGTTTATGATTGCTTGAGTGTAACTTGTCTAGGGCTTGGTTCTCCAAGATCAGGGGTGGCTTCTAGTAAGGCTAGGATGGGAGGTGAGCTCTCCATGGTCATAGCCATAAAGTTTGTATTGCAAGATTGCTTGGAAAGAGAAGGAAAGAAAAGAAGGCTATGAGTTGATCCTACTTTCATTGTATTTAGTTGCAAAATGTATATTTTTGGGAAGCCCTCATTTAGTAGAAATGAGAGGCTAAGTTTGAGATCTATCTATTGTAAAAGTCATCAAATGTATTGAATATACTATTTATCTTAGTTTTATTATGAAATAAAGATGCAAATTCATTTGAGCATATTCTTGCAAAGAAAGGAATAAAAACATAGAGTTACTTCCTTATAGTTTTTGAGATAGTTTTTATTGATACTTGTTGCAATATATTAGGGAAGAAATTTATCTATGCCTTATTAAGCTTTTGAAAGGAAATGGAAATAGTTAGAGGCTAGTAGTGTTGTTGTGCAAAAAGAAGTGTAAATCTAAATGTTAATAAAGTAGTCTTTTAAAATAAGAAATAAAATATTGATTTACATTTATAGTTTAAACCCAAAGAAAGCATAAATAGATATTTTAAGAGTTATTTTTGAAAATACATCAAATCTGTTTCTTGTTTAAGTGAATTTAGACATTATTAGTTGCAGCTATAATAAATTAATTTATGCTTATCTTTCCATTTTGTAAATGTAGAAAATAAATCTAGTTTTTTTTTTTTTTTAAAAGAAGAACTTTGTGATATTGAAAGAAAATAAAATATATCCCATTCTGAATTATTGATTAAAACCTGCTCTAGATTTTTTTTTTTTAAAGATCTATATATATTTATATATATAAACAAATTAAGTATTGTTTTTTAATTCTAACTAAGTGATTGTTTTAATAAGAAGAAAATAAATATATTTGTTACTACATAAAAGAAAAGATTTAGTTCCAATGCCCTTTCAAAAAAAAAAGGATAAAGTTGTATATGCCTTTTAAAAAAATAAAAAATAAAATATAGGCATATATATTTTTAATAGTTTAAACTTTGGAAAAGTGAACTATGTAGTTAATAAATATTGTTGTTTCTGTTTATTTATTTGATAGTCAATATAAAATCCCTGCATTTATAAAAATAAGAACATATATATATATATATATATATATATATATATATTTGTTTTACATATTTAAAAAAATAAAAATATAAAATAATAAAATATTTAACTTGTAGACCGACAGGGGAGGGCCAAGAAACCCTACCCCACCGAATTGGAGTCATTGTTCCCCCCCCTATGGGCGCCATAGTGAGCGGACACTGCTCATTGTGGGTCGTCCGTAGTGGGCGGGGCAGAACCTGCCACTGCGGGCTACCCCCAACAGTGGTGGCCGCCACTGTGGTAACCCACAATGGGCGATAGCCGCCACTGTGGTGAGCCACAGTGGATGGCGGCCACTCCCTGTGGGGTACCACAGCAGCCGCCCTCCCCAACCTCGTCGCGGTCCCTTTGTTAAATCACTACGGTCTTCGATGGCACTATCCCCTTGCTCGCCTCCTCCACCATGGAAGCCACCACCTCCACACACACACTTGTCAAGCACCAAAAAAAAAAATATATAGGTTTGATAAGAAAAGAATCCCTAACCCAAATACGGGTTAGGGTTAGTTATTGGAAGGAATGAGATAAGGTTTAAGTAAAAGGAAACAACCCTAGTTAGGGTTTTAAAAGAGGTAAATTATAAAATAATGAGAAAGGAGGAGGGAAAATGTCCCTCTAAGAATTTGAAATGGAATTATTCATTTAACTTAAGTTATTATATAGTTTAGTAGGCTAGTTTGGAAATGTAATGGAAAATGTAATGAATTATTTTATATTTGGGTAAATGTTTTTAGTGGAAAGTTTAAATAGTATGGAGATTAAAATTTAGTCTAAGAGGTAATTTTAAATGTCTATCATTGAATATTAATATTTATTGATTTGAGAATTGTTTAGTTATAGAGAAGTAATATACTCTTTTCGAGTAGTTTAATTAAAAGGGTTTATTGATGGAAAGTTTTGCTAAGTTTAATGATTTATTTTAAAACAAGGGGTAACGTATATCTTGAATATTTATATTAATGTTTTGAGGATTAACGTATCACAATTTGATTTAAGTTGTATAAATATTTTTTAGAAATTTTAATGATATTTATAATTAAATGGAAGAATTTAATATAGGTTATTAAATATTTAATTTAAGAGGATATTGTAGTGGCTTAATATATTTGCTCTAAAATAAATTAATGGATTAAATCTTGCGAACCTTGTTAACCCAAGTGGAGTCTTTTATCAGATAATTTAATTATCATAATGATGCTCGACACTTTAAGTTTATTTATTCAATTAGATAATATTAATACATTGAAATTGTATTGATGTTGAATTAATAGATGCAAGATTTAATTAAGTTTTAAAGGAAGGGTGTAATAACATGATGTAGGAAACTTGATTTTAGTTAAATAACTAATATTGAATCAAGTAATTATATTAATGTCTTTTTAGAAGAAGTTGATCTAATTAAATACTATAAAACACAACTAAAATAAAAGGGACATTTGAGTGAATTTAATATTGATTTTTAAATTAATTGTTCTGCTTGATAATAGGTGTTATTGTATTTGTTATGTAAGTAATATTCTTATTCTATCGCCTATGAGTTTTATTGAAACCATAAGGTTTCTAGTTAATTTTTATTCGTCGCTCACTTTAGGAACCCATTTTAATTTCATTTAAGAATTTGTTTGGAACAACTAGTTAAGCGGTCACATCTATTTAAGCATAGATTGCATATAATTAAGTGTTCAAAAAAAAATTGTTGTTTGTGTTTTTGCCCAAAAAGTTTGGGCATGACAATTACTTACAAGTCAAGGCAAGAAAATAAAAAAAGAAAAGTGCTATGACAAATATTCATCTCAAGGCAAAAGAGAAATGATATATAACTGAAATATCACACATACAAGTGCGACAAAAATCTTGACTATGGGAACATGCAAGTAACTCAATCAAGGCTATGAACGCCTACTAGCAATGGAGCAATGTTTAAGAGATTACAGTCTATAACCTCGCCGAAGCTCTATAAGTTTGTTGGAAGTGAGGCTCAATTTGGGATGCTTTTGAATTTAGAATAATCCATGTAGCTAGTCATATAGGATGCTAAGGATCTTTTGTGAACACAAGAGCAGGAATTAGCTCATTTGCACTCACATGGGCAAAAGAAGATCAAAGTTTCAAGAATCTATGGGGAATTTTTTTGCGTCTCCATTTGTAAATCCTAGTCACTAAGTCTATTAATTTGGATGTTCCAAGGGACCTTACGGATCAATTGAATGCTTATCTATGAAATGTTTTGTACCTCCAATTTAATTGGTGTATTACAAAATGGTGAACAAACACATTCATCCTTGTTCGAATAGGAAATGCATCTTCATCATGCATAATGCATTAACATAGATCATATAAAAAATTCAATGTCTCCACATGCATTCCGTAGATCATCCTATCATATAGGTCTGCATACTGGGGGCATAGCTGAAAAAATCCTAAAAAACATAAAATATCCTGAACAAAATCCTAAAAATAAAAAATTCACCGAATCAAAAAAATTCAAAAAATAAAAAAAAGAAGGCATAGACCATCCATCAAACCAAATCAACCACAAACAAACTCTCAAAGTCTGCAATCAAACTTATCGCATGTCTTTTTAATCAATCTATCAAACTCTAGCAAACATCAACATGTCTTATACAAGGAAGGGTACACTCGAAACTAGACAGATCGGTCTTATACGGGGTACTTACTCTTTGAAACCAGAGATTCCTAGATCACTGAACAAGTCAAAATAATGACATTGATCAGTATGGTTGTTTGATTTTGTCCATGTTAGTCTTATCTCTTGTACGAAAGTGCTGCATCTTAGCTTTAGCTTGTACATATCTTTTAGTCATTTTTGTGACATTTGGTTCTCTTGGAACCCTCATGGTTTGAAACCGATCATTGTCCTAGTCTTAGGGTAGTTGACTAATTAATCTAAATGTTCTAAGAAGTTCAACCAAGTCATCTTTCTATCGGTAGTACCAGGTCATCCACTCTGAGTCAGTCACCTATCTTCACACTACTGCCGATTTTTATCACTAGGTAAACAAGCAAAACAAGACTACTAAAAACAATCACTAAACTGTTTGAGATATGATTGACATTTTCTTTGTGTTGTCTTTTAAATTGGTTTTCAATTATTATTCCCTCTGAGTAACTCGAGGAAGTCTATCTTGACTAAGAGGAGCAAAGATTGGGGGGCATAATAATTTTCTTTGTTTTCTACTTGTAGGAGTGATTTCGATGATCTGGAAACATCTATTAAGCTGGGTGTCTATGATTAGTTCCTTCACATCAAGGTGAAATCACCACACATACCACGGCTCCGCTTATTTGTATTCCATAGGGAGGTTGGAGCCATTTCTTTGTCTATTTTGAGGGATTTTGTTTAATGTGCAATCTGGATGCATGCGTAATCTATCCAAGGATATGAACGATAAAAGGGTCATTGTGAACAAGATAATTAATATTGCATATATAAAGGAAGGAACTTTGTTTTGCCTACTGTGTTTGTAAAATGCTCAGTGACGAAAATTAAGCATTCCAAATCCAGTGACTAAGTTTAGGTTACATTCATTATAAATTTTATACATTTCAAGTGATTTCAACATGATAACAATGATCTCTTTATATTTTGAATGAGAGTCTAAAGCAATCATCATTTCTCAACTGAGTGGTCTCTTTTTCATCATCGTTTCTCCGATCAAGTACTTGTGTATTGATATGTTAGCTGCATACATGAGCATCTTATATACATCCATACATTTCATTATATACTCATTTGCATTCATATTATTTCATGAAAAACTAAATATTTGCATTACTAGTTACTCATTTTCATCATTTATTTGTAGATGAAAAGGGAAAAAGAACAAAAACATCCATATTCATCTCCATTACATACATCCATAATGAAAAGATATGCATACATATAGAATAAAGCATATAGAAAGACATCTAATAATCACTGAACATAAGTACAATGAAATAAAATCAAGAGCTCATATATCTCGTCATAATCTTAGTATCTAAGAGTACAAATGATATCAACTATCATATACAATGTCTCATTAGAGCAAGAATCGTATAAGCTACAAAAATGGGGTATATAACAAAATCTAAGAGATATAACAAATCTAGCTCTCTACCTCTCCCTTAGATCGAGCCATATATTGAGAATATGGAACAACCTATTGCACTATTGGGACCGCTACACTATAAGATGCAAAATAATAAGTTGCATGAATCATCTGATGAAAAACCTCTCACTGAAGAGAATCTCACTTTTCTCTCACCTCTGCAAGCTGTCAATCTTGCTTTGCTAGCTACGTCTGCGCCACTATCAACTATGATTGCAAACCTGTCAACCTCACCCTCAAAGACCGTACTATGTCTGGTACTATCATCTCTCTCCCAACATCTCCCTCTCTGCCTCCCTGCTCATCCCTTTGCTGCCTAAACTACCTAGGAGCTACTCTCTCCTCCTCACCTCCAACCTCCACTACCCTAGAACTACTAGCCTCAACCCTAATAGCTCCTAAGGATCCACCCTCCCCTCTTTGTCATTGTTGACCTCCCACTGGTACCCTGCTACTACTAGCACCATGATCACCTCCTATCTGTCTAGGTACATCTTCTCTCTATCCCTATAACTGCACTCATCCCTATACCTGACCTGGTACCTATGCCTATACTGGTGCATCCTCCTCAACCTCCTCTATAAGAGGCGCATGCTCTCTAGGATCTGTAAACCAAGGAAAAGGATGTCTTTGAAACCAATCTCTATACTGGGGCAATACCCTTGCATCTGCCACATCCTCTAGATAATCCCATCTCTGTGGTAGTAAACCCACTAACTCCTGCATGCTCAACACATATGATAGTCTCGGAGCCCATCCTCATCTCTCCTCCTCCCCATATCTAGCATAGGTTGTGAACTCATGGGATATACTCTGCAGTCTCCCATACCGTTTCATCACCCTAGATACTACAAATCACTCAATAATAGACACCAATCTCCCAATGAGAGGTCGAGTCATAAAAATATCTTTCCTCTGTGCTCTCCAATCATCCCATAGCTCTCAACCCCTATATGGTCTTCATACTACAATGATCAAATCATCCAATTACCTCTTCCAATAATTAGTCTTGCCTAGGTGGGGTTGTGTAACATAACCTGAGTATCAACATACAATAGGCTGGTGCACCTCCCACAAATCATCTACAATAGGTTTACATACCTGGATATGCTCCCATGTCCATATCTATAAAACTATCACACTTGCTGCCATTCTCTTCCCCTCCTGATAGACAACCTCATGCATCTTATGGTACATATGAGCAAGTAAGCATGATCCCCACCCTAATATCACTAATGAGTCAACAACCTCTCAAGCATTCTGCCCAACCACATAGAAATCCTTGTTGTCCTCTATCAGGCATCACAAAACAACCAATCATACAAGTCAAAACACAAGCCAGAGGGTACTCTGCACCATACCTACTCATCAAATCATCCCAAGTGATAGCATGATCAAGGATAGTCTCATCATGGAATATACATCTAAGAGCCAAAATAACCAGTCATGGAGTAGAATCATAATCCACCTTATCTCTAACAAATGGAATCCTCAATATTTTGTATATATCCTCCGACGTGATGGTCATCTCTCCAACCAGTAAATGAAAGGTGTTATGCTTAGAATGAAAATGCTCAACTAAAGTAGTCAATATACCATGATTCACATGGATATCAGGCATCTATAATAAGTATCTAAATCCACACAACCCAGTATGACCTCTCTTAGCATCTTATAAAACCTGCATTAGCCTCATCGTCAGCAGAAATGTACACTGAAACTGAATATTCGGCAACTGAATTTGCAAAATCGAACACACAAATCGTTAGTACGTGATCAAATTTGCACTAAGAATGTGTTAAACATGCTAAAGAATCCAAAATTACTATATTCAAAATAAAAAATTGTTGTTTACACCTTCAAAATACTTGTTTTCCATATGAGTTTCCACAAACAAGCAACAACTCATATGAGCAAACACAACGAGCCGCATGAGTAAACATACCCAAACGACAATTTACTACATGTCGCACTACTAAATGGTCTCTTAAGAACAATCTCATACAATATCGGGGTGGACACTAGATGACAAACCCTATATTCCCATACGACGAAATACAAAGCGACAGATACTTGTACAAGAAATAGTAATGAACCGCATGACAAAACTACTCACCGCGACTTCAAATGGAATTCAAAATGCAAAATTCACAAAAAAAATCAAAAATTGAGAAATGAAAAGGCTAAAGATCGATCACTTACTATTGGGGCGTAGTTCCACGGTCAATTATGACGTCTCTAGCGCTCAAATTGATGCTCTTGAATCAAAATTGCCATTTTTCTTTGCAAAAGGCTTTTAAATTTTTTTACTTTGAGAGGTAAAAGTGAATTGATAATGACACATTCAACCCCTTATATAGCCCAAACACTAATTTTTAAACTTGCTTCAATGAACATAAAATTTGTACCCTAAGCTAAATCGACTGTCCTAAGTCCGTTTTCAGGATCGAAATCGAAATTTGACAATTTTCTAGTCAAAATTTCACAACATTGACCACTTAGCACTTTCATCCTCAAGTCAATCTTCAAATCATTTTGCGCTCAAATCATTTCTGATCTCAAATTAATTCTTACATCAATCTTCATGCTCAAATAATTATCACTGCTACATCTATTTTATCTTCTTAAAATTGCCTAAAATCGTTGAACCCTCGCTATCTTTTGATTTCGCTCCTGAGGGGGCATACTTATTACATCTTTTCAATGATTATCATCATCATCAAAAGTCGATAAATTTTTCAAATCTTCATAAATTCGACTAAAAATCTTGTCAAACAAAGAAAATCAATTAAACCTTGTTACTAGGGGCATCTTAACTAAATCATGTCATATCAAGTTGAGATTCTTCGATGTCAAATAAAGAAATCTCTAGGGGCATATCAATCTTTTTCCTTATCTGAATCAATCTTAAAATCGATGTTCAGTTTCATCACATCAAATCAAGCTAGACATTTTCTCTCGCTAATTAATTCTTGTTCAATCAAGTTCGGAATGGGTTTTATCACTTTGCTTAGTCGATTCTTGTTCAATCAAGTTTGGAATTGGTTGTGTCTCTTGCTCAATCTAGTTCAATCAAGTTCTAGATCGATGCTTGTTTATTGGTCAATCACATTCAAGAATGGTATCTTTCTCTTTGTCGGTCCTAGTTCAATCAAGTTCAGGATCGATATCACTTTAATCAACCTGTTCAATTTCATCGCTTCAAATCAAGCTGAACATCTCTCTCTTCATTGGTTTGTGATCCATCAAGTTCATAACTGGTATCTATTTGACATCAACTATTCTTTGAACCAATGTGTTGCTCACACATTAATTCAAAGAGGGGAAAATCTAATACCCTAAAAATGGTCACCTAAACCATGGGCCCCTAATCTTGACAACATCACCAAGGTCCTAACCAAAGACAATAAAAAAATGTTAAGCACCCAATTAATTAATTCTTCAATCATTAATGTTACATGGAAAATAAATCACTCTATATTAATTAAATATTTATTTAATTAATTAAATATCCTAGCATATTTAATTAATAAATAAATTTGCCATTTAAATCACAAAAAAAGGAATTAATTTAAAGAAAAAGAGGAATTAATTTACAAAAAGAGGAATTAATCTACAAAAGAAAGAGTTAAATTGAAAACAAAAGAAAATAATTAAATTGAGAGAAGAAATTAAACTTAAGATATTTCTTTTTCTAAAATTGAGATAACTTGAGAAATTAAAAAAAACCATTAAATTGAATTAATCATTTTCTCTAAAATTAAAACTCAAATCTTTTCTTGAGGAAAGAGGTTTAGTTGCATTGAAAAGGCTTTTTCTAAATAAAAATCTTGAGAAAATTTAAGAAATATGCATGGAATCACCTATTTTTATCTCAAGTCCATGGAATTAACTAAATTTATCTCCAATGCAAACTCAAACTTATAATTTGAATGTATTTAATCAAGCTATAATTGGAATCTATCTCAAGATTAACTAAATCTGATCTCTCAATTATTTCAATTATCCTAAATTATGCTTTTTCTTGAGGAATCTCAACCGCTCATTGTTAATCGATCTTGACCGTTGGTCTCTCTTTTGAGTCTCTATAAATTCAGCCTTCATCTCTCATTCAAAACACCCTGGAGATTTATTGTTATTATGCAGTTTTTGCTCTAGAGTCATTGAAGATATTGTTCTTTGAAATTATTGCATCTTAGTTTAGCTTTTTGCATATTTAGTTTAATCATCATTTCTTGAATTAATCTATCCTAATATTCATTCATATAGCTTAATATTGCATCCATTTACCTTAATCTTGTGCTCATATAGATTAAAACCTTCATCTTGGTGTAGTCTAGTCATTGGTATTGCTTAGACAAATATGAGAGCAAGTCTATACTAGCATCTTTTAGAAGGCAACAGGTTGATTTGTTATGGTTTTTATATTCATTATTATATATGTCTAACCATGCATATAATGACTTAATTGAAGTGTTGTGTGTTACAAATTCCAGATACTTATTCCACTTTTCAGACACACACATATGACCCCTTACAATAATATGATGTCCTAGTGTGTCATATGGTGTCTTAAGGGGTCACATAGTGTCCTAAGGGGTTGCATGGTGTTCTAAGGGGTCATATGGTGCCCTAAGGGGTCATATGGTATTATAACACATGTGTGGGCCCTTAGGATCCCATTTGACCCCTAACAACACTATATGATCTGTTAGGACACCATATGGCCCCTTAGGACACCATGTGACCCCTTTTAACATCCTAATACACGACATGACCCCTTATGACACCATATGACCCCTTAGGACAATATGGTGTCCTAAGGGGTGATATGGTTTTCTAACACATGTATGGGCACTTAGGACACCATATTACCCCTAAGGACACCATATGACCCGTTAGGACATCATATGGTCCCTCAGGACACCATATGACCCCTTAGGACCATATGATGTCCATATGGTGTCATAAGGGGTCATATAGTGTTCTAACACATGTGTGGGCCCTTAGGACCCCATATGACCCCTAACGACATCATGTGACCCCTCAAGACACCATGTTATCCCTTACGACACCATATGGCCCCTTTTACCATCCTAGTCCACAACATGACCCCTTATGACACCATATAACCCCTTAGGATTATATGATGTCCTAATGGGTCATATGGTGTCCTAAGGGGTCATATGGTGTTCTAAGGGGTCATATGGTGTTCTAATACATGCTTGGACCCCTAGGAGCTCACATGACCCCCAACGACACCATATGAGCCCTTAAGATAGCATATGACCCCTTTTAACATCCTAGTACATGATGTGACCCCTTATGATACCATATGACCCCTTAGGACAATATGATGTCCTAATGGCTCATATGGTGTCCTCAAGGGTGATATGGTGTCCTAAGGGATCATATGGTGTTCTAACAAATGCATGGGCCCTTAAGACCCCATATGACCCCTAATATACCATATCACTCCTTAGGACACCATGGACACCATGTGACCCCTTTTAACATCCTAGTACATGACATGACCCCTTATGACACCATATGACCCCTTAGGACAATATGATGTCCTAATGGGTCATATGATGTCCTAAGGGGTCATATAGTTTCCTA